>NW_024581130.1:6308351-6558310 GCF_017639235.1 Corvus kubaryi
CATTTATTGGCTCTCGGAGCGGGGCCCCCCTCGCTCCCGCCTGCGAGCGGGAAGCGCCCCGGTGCCGCTTTGCGGTCCGTGAGGAGCTCAGCCCAGCCTAAGCAGCGAGGGCTCCCTGGATAGGTGTCACCTGTATCAGCTCCCCAGGGATTTATCCTGGAAATTCATCTGGGAGGAAGGAGGAACCTACGTGTTCCATAGGAGGATGGATGCACGTTGGATGCAGGTTGAACTGGCCCGGAATGTCTCTTCCCTCCCCACATTTGGTCCAAAATGTTTTTAAAAAAAAAAAAAAAAAATTAAGTGCACTTCTCTACTTGAAAAAATATATGGAAAACTAGGATGTGGTTGTAATGACTTTATTTGTACTCAGATATATTCCTGGTCTTCCTCTGTGTCCACACTTCTGCCAGCGAGCTGCCCTACTGCAGTGCCACGCTTGGAAGCTTTCGATACCATTCCTCACATGGAAAAGACTATGC
Organism: Corvus kubaryi; assembly: GCF_017639235.1. Classification (NCBI taxonomy): domain Eukaryota; kingdom Metazoa; phylum Chordata; class Aves; order Passeriformes; family Corvidae; genus Corvus; species Corvus kubaryi. The sequence goes on from NW_024581130.1 coordinate 6,308,834, forward strand.
CTTGTTAGCATTATCCCAGCTTATGAGCCTGGGAAGGACTTACACGTGTTTGCTCTTTTATTCTTCTCATCAGGTCTAAAGTGAATTATTTGAAGTTTTTTTGGTTTTGTTTTTTTGGGTTTTTTTTCACAAAATTTGTTTTGAAGTTTACCTACATTTAATAGCAGCCAGGAATTGAAGCCTTCAATCAAAAATTCTAAATTTATACTCTCTCCCTCTCTTTGTATATATATACACACACAATCACACACACACATCTCCTTGGCCAGAACAGTTAGATGAATACACAAGGTTAAAATAGCTCTGTCTGACCCCAGTAGGATTCCGTGTTTGTAGAAAGCATTTGTCCAAAACATTCAATCCAGTACTTTGAACAAAGATCCAATTTCCTGCAGACACCTTTAGTTTCTTTTTTTTGTTTTGTTTTGTGCATACAGATTTTAAGGTAGCTATATACTTTTTAAGTAGCACTCTGATAACCTGTTCCTGTTGTATTTTGGATATCTGTGTCAATGGATTTCCAGCTGAAGCACTCACCTTTGCAGTCACTCCGAAGCTTCTGCAAGGGTACAACGCACTTGCATATACCAAGTGCGTGGGCTCCTGACCGGTTTCTTTGTCAAAACAGAAAATCCAAGTGCTGATTGCTATCTACAAATCTCTGCTCGATCTGGGCCCTATTAATTTGAGAAACCTCTTTCCCCTCATTACCTACTGCAGCAAGCCTAAGGCAGGACACCACCCCGCCAGCGGCGCTTACAGGAGCCGGAGGCCGCAGGCTGGCAACACCAAGCACCACCTTCTGAAGTTCGCTGTTCCTGGCCACGAGCCTGCTCCTGACCTGGAGGGTTTCACCGCAAGCACATGGCCAGGCTGCCTCCAGGCATTCCTCTGGCCGCCCTGTCTCCTGGCTCCCGGCCTCCTCGCCTCTGGACGACTGGCTGCTATCCACCCTCGCAGATCCTCCCCGGGAAGCTTGTGCCGCTTGCCGCAGAGGATTGTGAAACATGTTTCCTGGTTTAGGGGAGGTGTTGTTTAGCGCCGTTCTCTCTGAGGTGAAACACTTTCAGATGCAATGACAACAAGGCCTGGTGCTGGTTTATAAAAAACGACATCCGAAAAACCCAAAAGAAAAGCCTCCTACGCTTAATAACAGTAAGAAAACAAGCCTGTAAAGTCACAAATAGAAACAAATTCTTTCAATGCCGATTGATCATTTCTAGGAGAAAATCCAGTATCGGTCCTTAAAGCAGAACAGACCGAAATAGAAAATGATTTATCGTTTATTATGTTAATGTGACACATTGAAGTGGGAGTACATTAGTGATCATTTTTCACCCAAGTACATGAGGCATTTGCAAGAGATTTATAAATGCACTAACACAGAGATCACTGTTTTCCACAAAATGCCAAAATTCTCCAATACTAGCACACGTTTCTTGTTCCCAGATCCCGACAGAATTCCTATCAGATGCCTTCGGGCATGGTACAGTGGCATGATGCATCATGTCAAAAAGCAGATCAGGACCATTATCAGGCAGATGTTTGACATGATGCATCATATTACTCAGCCAGTGGCACACTGCCATTGCTCAAAAGGATTTTGACATGATACAGTGTGCCAATGCTGTAGCACAAAACCAGCATGTTCCAAAAATAGGGACAAATTCACCTCTGGCATAAGTAGAAGTAACTGCAGTGACTTCATTAGATTTGCATCTGCTTATGTCAACAGTGAGTTTGGCTCGTAATCTCAAATTTATATAAAAGAGTGGTAGGTGGCTGCATTTTCAGGTATTTGTTATACTGTTTTCTACTCCCAGCATTCAACTATCATGAGACAGCTGGGGGGAAACCGCCACCTTTCTCAATTCCTTCCCCTCCACCCCACAAGAAGCAGCATCAAATTTCCATTTTTAACAGTGTAACAATACCTCCGAGTATGTAGAGGGCCACTCTTCTCAGAAACTTGGGAGGTTGTGAGTTTGGGAATTTCACAAGCAATAGGAATTTACAAAAAGGGAGAGAGAGGATCTCTGCTTTCTGCCTCCATACTATTTCTCAACAGTAGCTGCAAGTGCTGGGTGCACAGCAGCAGCAAAATAAATTTTGAGTGGCAATTAGAGTAATAGTAAAAGAATGACATAAAAGAGCAGCGAGGATGAAATGTGAGATCTGATAAGATTTGGAGACTTCTTAAAAGGCATTGTAATTTATTGTTTTCCCCTTTCATCACTTTGGAATGAAAAGCACAGCTTGCTAATGCAGATGCATCACACTGACAAAAGGAGAGGAGGGGAACCAGCTAAGGTAGGGCTGGTGCGAGATCTTTACAGAAGAGAAACATCCTGGCTGTCTGCCACAGTCTGTTTCTTTAGTGAGGAAAAGAACTGGCTGGTTCTGTTTTAAATAAAGTTCATTCATCTTTGCTGTATGTTCTAGCTTCTTAAATCCATCAGGGTTTCTTGGATTCTTGGACCAGCTGAACTTCAGTGATGCTAAGAGTAATCAAAAGGAATAAAGACCAGAAGATCCTCAGAGAGCACTAAGTAAATACCACCACCAAACATGACTTGGTACAGCAGCTGTGTGGGTTGTAACATCAAGGGAAAATGGCTTGTCTGGTACACTGGAGATCTGGAGGAGAGAAGAAGAGCATAGCAACGTGGTAAAGCAATCTGCACAGGCTCTTCAAGCATTCATTTACTTGTCTGCTTTGAGATGAGCTTTACTGTTGGATTTAGAGGTGCTCACCGCTTCCACAGATCAGAAGACTTATCTAGAGGCCTAAATAAGTTGTGGAAACAGCTGCAAGCATCTCAAACGTTTTGAACAATATTAGCAAGAAGTAAGGGTCTTTCCCCTCCCTTCTCACTGCCATACAATTATTCCCAAATCTTTCTTTGAGGAGACAGCTCTGTACGGTGAGCATTCCCCCAGAGATTACAGCCACCAAAACAACCACTCCACTGCTGTATCCCCATTCCTCCTGGTTTCACCCTCCGCTGGCATTCTATAAATATTTAAGTCACTGGAAACCACACTCTAGCTAGCTGTGGCTGGTGCTTACAGGCAAAGCCCCTTGGCTTTGCTGTTATGGCCCATTCGACAGCCAAAAACTGTAACACGTTGGTTTTTCCTAAAGGAGACCAAATTGGAAGATACACATGGCATCCCAAGGAAATACACACCAGGCATTACCTATGCCTTATGTATAAAGGAATAGGAAGGCTAAAAACAATATTTGTTCACAGCTTGCTGGGAATTCTCTGACGAGATGGACAGTGTTTTGGTTTTTTTTTTTCAAGAAGTCAACTTTGATGAAATAGCTTATTTTTGTGGGGAACAATCAATCTTGGAAAAAGCACACTGCAAAGCAAGTTAAGTTTCTGGTGAAATCTGCCACCACAAAAATGTCTAAAGATTTCCCACCAAACTACATTGTACTGAGTATCCCAGCTGGGAAGTTTATCATGACCTCAAGACTCAGGGAGTGCTAGGCACGTTCCTGTAAAGCTATAATGCCATCACCACTGGGATCTACACTTCCAGCTGATCCACTGCAAATCCCAGAAGAGCAGAAGGCAACAGAGAGCTCAAACACTCCTGGGCTGAGCTCTGTCTTTCCCCATTCCCTGGGGAGGAAGCACAAGCTGGAAGCAGGCAGGCACTTGCTTTCATTTCTGAAGGAAAGGAATGGAAACAGCCTGCCCCAAACACTTGAGGAGGAGAGAAGGATGAGAGTTACCTCCATTCTGGAGGACAATGCTTCTCTCTGTACATATTTATATTTCTCCAATTTGAAGCAATACAGAAATTGAAGGGTTGAGTGTTTAAAGCAAAGTGTTCCATTCACACAATGCAATTTTAATTCATACAGTGCCTTGTGAGTACAGGAAACAGGCTTAACATTTTCCTTAGACTTGCAGCCATACACCCTCACCACTAAGGTTTTGACCCCACTGGAATAGGAGGCAGCATCTCATGTGTGGCAAATACATTACCCTGAGATTTTTAAGACCTCTTGGTTCAAAAAGCAGCAAACCACTGGCCAAAGCTATGGTCACGAGATGCACCATAGTCTCTCCACAGAATGTGAGGATCTGGACACCTCTCTGGTCATCTCTTTCATATTTTGTAATAAAACCAAAGCTGCAGTGCCAATTACAGCAAATATCTTTCTTCAAACCACTAACAGCTTTCACATCTCATGCCTGTAATCTTCAGCAAATAGATCAAGGACTGTTATTCATTTTAATGCCTGAATGCATTATATTTATTCTTGTTATAATATGTTCTGTTACCACAGAAAATGTTTGGCTCCCAAAGAAAAAGAGGGAATTGTGTCAAAAGTCCAAATTCTTCCTTGAAATGCAAACATTTTTAATGGCTTTAATGGAAGATATGCATTGGAATCCCAGGGCACAATCTGGCACTGAAATCCTCCATCTAAACTGGAATTTTTCACCATGTCTTTTTCATAATCTATTATTAAGCATGTTTCCATCTCAGCAGTTGAAATTTGGGGCCCTGTTGCATCTGAGAGGGAAGTGCAAAGCAGCTGGGAAGTAACTGTAAAGGAGAAGCAGAAAACATATTGAAGCCCTCATATGCTGGACAATGCTGTTCTCTTCCATCCTTCTCCTCACAGGAACAAAAAGCACATTGGGGTGATCCCACAAACTTCCAGCTGGAACAGTAGCAGCATCTGACCCAGTGCAGGGCGGCTTCAGTGCTGTTCCCAGTCACCCCAAGGGTTTCTTTGGTCCCTAACTGGCCACAGATTGAGCACAGATTCCCTCCCTGCTTCCCCTGTGAAGCTCTCAGGCTGCAGCAAAAGTGGTGAATGTGGAGCGACAGAGGGTGAAGCCCAGCAGCTCCTGGCAAGTGAAAAGCCTGGGAGAACTGGTTTTCTTGTTCTGTAGCCCTGGTGACCAGTTCATGAGCACTGACTGACACCTGGCTCTGACATCAGTCCTGTTGTCAGTGTAGCCACTCACAGAATATCCTAGCAAATCCTCCAGGCTTTGGCACAGCCCCTGTAACTGCGGAATGATGTGTATGGACACTTTTTGAATGACTTAGCCAGAATATGATACAGAGTGTCTGCCAGTTTTATGCATGTGTGTCTAAATGGCTAACAGTACAGAGACACCAGTACAAACTAAGACTAATGCAGTGATATAATGATCACTTTGATCTTGGATTAATTATTAGTTTGAAAAAAAATCCCACAGTCTTACAATCTTGCTCCCCTCTGCTCAAACAATGCCTAAATGTCCTACAACCATCCCTGCTGGCACAGCTCACATCCTGTCTTGCGTTCAGACATTGCAATCTACAGGAGAACAGGAGTGATTTGCCATTCCTGCTTCACCCTCAGACTGATATCACACTCCAACAGTTTTGTCACCAAACATTGAAAGTCCGTCTTTCCCAGGAAACTTCTCATGAAACAAAGGAATTGCAGTACTGTGGCCAGTTGAACTGCATTCACTTTACTTCCTCCTTCTCTCGCTTTGCTTGACATAAGTGGTTTCAATAATATTTCAGCTAATAACACTCCTTATACTTTATTGGGTGTGAATTGTGACTATAGGAACATTTGATGAACACTCTGGTTTGCAGAAACAGGGCAGTGTGAACCCTTTCTTTGGCTCACAGGACAGAAAGCATTTACTACAAGGAATACTGCCATGTTTTTAATACTACATACCATTTCCCAACTCTAAATAAATATATGTTAAATGGAAGTGAAAAGTTGTTTTGCTGCAGTTTCATAAATGCCTTTAAAAATTTAACAACTGCTTGGGTTTGGTTTTTTTTTTGGTGCAGTTTTTTCACTCCTTTTGCCAAGAGTTTGTATTAGAGTAATAATATAATTTGCTTCTATACTAGATTATTATAATAATCAAAACTGCCAGCACTTCCCAATTTCTTTTCATACTGCTCTTGTGATCTCGTTATCATAGGCTTTTCATTAGTTTTTCTTTGCTCATCAAAAGAAATTGTGTGTCTGGTGAAGGAAATGACTAAAAAAATACTTCTAGAGCATTACCAATCTCTTGGTAAATAAAAAGCAGCCATTAATAACACTTAGCCAGCTCTTCTCAGTTCTCTGTGACTTTGTTCCTTTCCCATCACAGTGGGAAAGCAAGTAATTAATTCCTAGTGAAATAATATGTGGCATAGTAAAATGTGTAAAATATTTATATATGATTGCACTAATTCTCACAATGACCACACTGAGCTATCACCACTATTTCTCTTAGAGCTGGAGATACAGAAGCTGTGGGTTTAATCAGCTCAAGTCATGGCCAGAACTTTTGTCATTCAGGCATGGGCTTCAGTCATGCAACTTGTTTCGTCTCTTGTAGGGAGCAAGATTCATTGTCATGCTTATTTCCCACTCTCTGGGTATCTCTGTGCTTAGGATGTGACTGCTTTAACAAAAAAAGAAAAAAGGAGGTCTTTAAGTGAGCAAAACCAGCGTCCTGAAACTAGAAAAATGAGCTTAAAAAGGAAGATATTGCTCACAGTGATGATTTGTTCCTTCCCAGAAAGCCAGAGGAGGTGGGAAATGAAGGAGAATTTTGCTTGCACAAAAGCCAAAGCGTACTACTGAATAGACATAATATTCCCAAAATCAGGGGTAAGAGAGCTGAATATTAAGCTCCATCATCTTTTTCCACAATGGAATTTTCCAACCAGTTAAACAGTCCTTACCTCTTACACACATGCATTATCTCTAACATCTGGAAGAAACACTGTGCCTCTGTCTTAAAAGTACAGACAACAGTGTTCTGGAGGAGATGGGTCCAATGCAACAGTACTCAGTGTTTTACTTCATTAATATAAACTTGTATAAAAGAAAAATACATTAAGTGCTTTCTTCTAAATTCATCTTTGATATTTCTAAGTGAGACAGGGAATTATCACCTCTGGAAAGGTACATTTGAGCTAACATAACAAGCAGGCTAAGAGCTCTGGAATAGCTCCTGTAGCTCAGTATGAATAAAATACGTAATTCTCCAAGTGTATCAGTACCACAGCTCACATAAACACCATCAGTTTTTGGTGAAAGATTGAGGGTTTGGGGGTTTTTTTAAGCCTGCTGCAATAGAGAAATAGGAAGTGGTTAACAACACAAAGACTAAACCCAGGCATTTGACAGTCCATTACAATTTTAGAGATATCTCCACAATTTTGGTAGAGCTTACTGGGGAGTCTCTTTGCAGCCTCAATTCACTTAATTTAAAGAAGTACTAATTGCTTTCCAAATTAGAGAAGGCTGCACCACTGGAGAATCGTAGCATGGCTGGGGTTGGAAGGGACCTTGAAGATCTTCTTTTTCCACCCCTCTGCCATGGGAGGGAAACTCCCCCTAGATTAGGTTGCTCAAGGCCTCACCCAAACTGGCCTTGAACACTGGCACGTTCTTTTACTGTAAGCAGCTTATTCTTTGCAGGCCTCTCCCAGAGATACCAAACACAAACTTATTTGCTTCCTATTGCTCTCAATCCCAGCCCAAAAAGCAAGCAGTAAAGAGAGGTTGCTCATCTGTTCTTGAAATTCTTGCAGAGAAGAGCCATGTGGGAAGGATACACAGGCAGCAATGGAGGAGAATTTCCTCTCCCGGGACAGGGAGCACAGCAACACCCCTTCCTAAAGCATTTTCCTTGGAAGGAGAATAGGAGCCTGTTTGTCTCCTCCGTCCTTACACCTAAGCCCTGGGGTCCAAGTGTGCTGCTGTAACTCCAAGCTAGAGGTGGCAAAGTCCTTTCACTCTGACTAAAGGCAGCTATTTCTTCCACCAATGGCATCTGCATATTCCCAATCACGGAACGCTTTAATAAGCTGCAGCATCTGAGAAAGGTGGGCTGCAGGGTCCTAATTAAATAGCGACTGACATATCGCTTTTCAAACTAAACATCCAGCTGGGATGCTCAGGGTAGCACTCTTGGTTTGTAAACAACAGCACAGAGCACTCCACAGAGCAGCCCTGTGCCCTTCTGCCACAAAACACTGCAGAGGCTCCCTGCGCCCTTGTAACAAATGATCTAATGATCCTCAGGAGCAGGGAACAAGGCTAATTTGTAGCTCTCTTCAAGAGGCTAAGCCAGTTAAGCAAGACTTCTTAATTGCCTGCTCTTTATTATTTAATGCATAAGCTAGAAAAAAATAAAACCCTTAGGGCCAGATCCCAAAAAGTTATTGAGGTATCCAAGCCAGGCAGAAGTCAGCTGCAATTACGAACAGTGATACTAAAAACTTCTGCTCAGCTGCTGCCCAGCTCAGAAGGCTCTTAAACCTAAGTAGGTACCTATTTCAATTTTAAAGTTCTCCAGGTGCCCAGCATTCAGCTCCTGCACATGCCAAGAAACACTTCGCTCCTGACAGTGCCGAGGAAGCTCGTGCCAGCCCAGTGCTGAACCTCTTGAGAGCCAGGAGAAGCCCAAGAGGTTTCAGTCCCAATGAATGTTCACCTGGTGGACAGAAACACCTGAAAACCTACCTGTATCTCTTGAATGGGTTATAAATAATGTCAGCCTAATTATAAGTTACAACGTGGCCAGCAGACAGGCCTGCTCAAAGGCACGTCACAGGTCCAGCAAGTACATGAAGGAAAGCAAAGCAGCAGGGAGGCAATCCCAGTGTTCTCAGAAACACTCAGAGCTGCAACTTATTAAGGACAAATGAGCCAGGTACCTCACCCACAGCAAGGCAAGAAACATGCTTTTAAAACACTGCAGCTTCTCTCTTCAGACTGAACTGTGGGAAAAATGATCCTTTAAATGAGTTGGACTCAAGTCAGACTAACACTGAAGTTCACCAGCTGTGGGGTCTGAAAACAGTGGAGCAGCCCCTGTAGCCTTGGCCCACTCAGACTCCTGCCAGGAGCGTAGAGGGAGAGACAGGAATGAGAGCAGGAGCACTTTTTCCCCTCTTCTCACATTTCCCATCAGTGGTCCTATGCACAGATCACTTGAAAAATCTCGCTTTCCCAAAGAGCGGCATTTGTGCTGTGCAGTTTAGATATCACCATTTTGAAAAAAGTTTGTTGTTCTCTTTTGTTGCACATAATCTTATTCTCTTTGGTATCTGCTCGAGAGGGATGTGGCTCGCTCAGGAGAGCCTTTGGGCCTGTGTTCCACACACAGCAACATCTAATAAGATTTATTGCCATATTTCCTTGCTTTGCTGCAAATTCAGGTACTGCACTAATGGAACATTGAGATAGGCACTTGACTTGGTAAATACAGAATAAAAAAAGGCTTATGTAAGAGCCTATAAAAACAAGACAGTTCAGAATTCAGGCAGCTGCTCTATTCTTGATTCCTTCCATTGTGCCTCAGGATGGACAGACGTCAGCCAGCCAGATCTCTTATATGCATTATTGTATTCTGTGAAGTTTGGGCATAACAGAAACAAAGATGAAATAGTAATGTTAACTTTTCTGTTCATCTTCTGACACACTTTAAATCACTTCATGTGGCATTGCACTCCTAGAAGATTTGATTACTTTTAAAATTAATACTGTGTAAGGAAAAAAATGTCCCTTAGGCCTGTTGCAGTATTTATACAGGTAACTTCTCTGTTTGCAGAATATTTAACCTCAGCAGAGATATTCCCCTTGTTGTGAATGGCATCTATAGAGCTAAACAATACAAAAATCAGTCTTTGGTTCCAGGAGTCATTTTGATTTATGTCTCACTTGTTGTCATGGTCAGTGCCAGGAGATGACTCCAGGACAATGGAAATGGTAATGCTCCATACTGAAAACTGGTTGGAAGCAAAGCCTGTGTGGCATGAGGCTTCTGCCTCCTCAGAGTGAGGGTAGAGCTCCCACAGCTCTAGAATGAAGAGGACACAAATTGCTACAGAAGACAGAATTTTCTGCAGATAAAAAGGTGAAAGGCTCCACCAGAGTCCCGGCAAATGTCAATAATGATTCCATCAGATATGAGAAATTGTTGAAAACATTCACAGAGACAATTATGGCTATTTTAGTAATTGAACCAACTCTTTCCCTTCCCACCTTCATCTCTTTAAGGACAATATAAACATCACTGTGCACAGCTGGAAGTTGCTCAGACATTATTGTCATTTTTTATATTTCTGTATACAAGGAATAAAATTGATGATCTATGAATACTAGTGTGAACTTCAATAATTTATATTTTTAATGTGCTAAAGGGAATGAAGTTGTTGCATTCATTTGTGGTGTCGTCTCTCAGAAAAATAAGAAAGCTGAGTGCACACAGTGAATTTAGTCAAATTAGAAAGTTAATCCATTGCATGGAGTTAAGCACCGACACATGACATGTCACTAATCAATTGTCTCACTATTAGGCTTTTGAAAAGTCCAAATGACAACTTGAGTAGGGTTTTATGGAATTTCTCTGGTTTTAGACCAGCCTTAGAAGGTTGTTAGAATTGAAATTTTTTGAGAGCAGTAAGCATTTTTCATACAGAATTGCCAAGTTGGAAACCCTGAAGTTTCTGGGTAGACATTCCCATTTCAGAGGAAGGTCCTTGCTCTAGTGAGAGTGCAAGATACCACAAGAGGAAGAGGTCTTGTCTAATGGCAAACATCAATTTTTAAGAGAAGCGAATGGTTGGGAATGCTCCTCTACTCATTCTGCAGAGCATTAGGGACAGCACAGCTCACTGGGTATGCAATTAGCCTGATGCGGGCACTTGAAGGAGAAAACACACACAGCAGGACACTCAGGGCTCAGAGGCCATCCAAGCAGGACTTACACTCTCCAGTTACACTGTGGTTGCTGCTCTTGTGTTAAACAGCTGAAGGGAGTGATCACTGTGTTGGCTGGAATTCAGAAACATGGATCGGTTCAGTCAGACAGCACCAGCGAAGGGATGCTCCAGGGAGAAGAGATGACTGCAGCATATAGGCATCAACAGTGCAACCTTTCCATGCTGACATGAGGGGAGGATGTGAAATGCAGCAGGATTCCCATTTCTGGCAGTCCAACACTTGGTTTGGTACTGCAATACATACACTTTTGGATGATTTTGAATAGATGGTCTCAAAACCATGTGGCAGGTTCGAGAGGGTTTTGTAATTTGTTTCTTGTTCTCTGAGCCATGCTTAATTCCATGCAATATTGTAGCCAACCTGATGAGGGACTTGGGATGCTGTGAGTTATTCATCAGAAATAAAATTGATATAGAGCTGTCTGTTAATAATGCTGATTCAAGGTTTTACCTCTCTGTTTCACAGGACTCCTATTTTTAAATACAGCTCAGGTACACTGCAATTACACATGCCAGTTGTGCATCTCCTAGGCAGCAAGATCTAGTGCACACAAGTAAGAGGATTCATTTCAGTCTCTCAAGAGTCTTTTGTGGTGTGATGTCTTCTAAAAGAAATGGAGAGGGAATGCAGAACTGTGCCTTTAATTCATTTATTTGGTTTAGGTCTCCCAGGCAGTGATCAATCACTCTTCTCCAGAATTTGCACTCATTTTCTGGTGGTAAATTTATCAGCAGGGAACCACCTATAGTCCAGATTTTGAACTTGAAGAACTCGTAGTCCAGATTTTGAACTTGAAAGATGTAGGTAAGAATCTGTGGGAAAAAAGTGAGAATATGAGTCTGTCAATAACAGACAGGCTTACTGAGAATAGCAGTCCATCCAAGAAATTCTCTTGCAGTCTTCAAGAATTCACAGATAAACCCCCGTCCTTTAAGAGAAGTAAATCCCATTTATGCTCACAGACAGTACATATTGGGTTTGGCTGCTGTGATATCAGTTTGTGTCCTGCAGATGGACATCACAGGCAAGAAGCTGAAAGGTTTGGGTCTGCACAGGACTCTGGGCAGAATAAAAACACCAAACAGGGCACCTTCCCTTTTGGGTAACCTAAAAGAGACTTGAGTAGTGACAGCTGGATATGATCATCCCCACTGATGGCCAGGCATGTCCATTCCCAGTGCCTCAGCAAACACAAGCATGGACTGGACTGTTTCTGGGAGGTTACCCACAAGGAAAGAGCTGTTGGTTATTTTCTCGACTTTAATACAGTAAGGCACTACTTTTGGTCTATTGTAACCAGAGCTCACAAGTGGGTGGGCTCCTAAATCATAACTTCAAATCAACCTTAAGCAATTTTAAGATTGAGCCCGCCAGAATTCTTTATCAGATTTCTGAGGGCTTCTGAGCCTTTGGGTTAATTCTGGTTTGAGCTTTATTTGGGTTGGATTATTTGAAAAACACCATTCTTATGTTTTCTCAGTAACTGTGAGAACAAAATTTCATTTACATTTTAAAAGAAAAGTAAGGAATGTAAAAAAACCAATCATCACATGACTCAAAGAATAGATGTGTAAACACAGCAAATACTGTGTGATTTGAAACAAGAATAAACTTTTTTGGTAAAACTGGTAGGAGCAAATTTTCTTCTCTTAATGTTTGAGGTTCATATTTGGAATTATACACTCAGGCTCTTTGGTAAATACAAGGGAATGCAGAGCCCTGCTTGAATTATATTTCTAAACTAAGGGTTGAGCTATAAAAGCCCCTTTTGCATAACATACAAGATAAGCTTAGATTTGTCCAAATCTGAATGCCACCTGATTTCAAAAACAGAACTAAACTCACTAGAGGATTTCTCCAAGAAATCCTGGAATACTCTAAACCTCTGAAAGTGGCATTTGGCAACAGCAGCATGGAAATGCAGGCCAGGCTCAAGGTAAGAATGAATTAATACAGTAACACGTAGAAAACCGCAGGATCAGAGAGGTGATAAATTCACTTTATGAGATCAACCAGCGGTTTCTTACACGTCTGCTACTTCCACTTCCAGGGTTAGGTTCTGGTTTGAACACCCTGTTAGTGAACACCACAGAGCATCACTGGCTGGAGAAGTCATTGTTTCTAGCACGGCTGGTGCTTTCTAAGCAGCTGCTCAGCCCACCTCTGTCTCAGCCAGCAGGCTGGAAAAAGAACATAATGCCTGTGGGGACACTTGTTGGTTTTTGTGGGACAAATTTCATAATCCTGAGGATCATGGGACAATTCATTAGTGAACCAATCTGCATTTAGCATGCTTTTCAAAAAAAGCAAACAAGGAGCTTTAATAAAAGGCCATTTTTGTTTCTTGAAGAGGAAATAGAAATACTGTGCATGCAAATTAATGTTTCTAGACCACAGTCATGCAACCTACTGCTTAACTCAATAATACTCTGAAAGACAAACAGACATTAAAAAATGAATTAACCTCCAGGCTGCAAAATTTTAATTAAAATAGATCTTAAATAGATAAAGGGCAAGCCTTCCAAAACCCATGGAATTAAATTGCTTTTATATTTCCTTTTTCTTCCTATAGCTTTACCTCAGAATAGTATTTTCATTATAATTGCATCAGCAGTTTTGTATTGTTCTTCAAAGTCAATCTTCCATAACTCAAGCTAGCCATGAATAATTTTGTTTCTAAAATGAAAAATCAAAACCTGGGCTATTTTAAGTGGATTATATGACCACTGTTCCTCAAGGGAAATAGAAATACCACTTCTCATTGTGGTCCAGAGTCATACTGAATATGCTTTTCCATGCTTGCTGATAAGAAGTTGCTCATCATGGGAGGAGAAATTCAGATGGTGACCTTAACCCCTAGAGTTCAGTAGAGTTGTGGAGTAATTGATCCTGACTCCTCAGTCTCCCCAGGCAAACCTGCCTTTTTCTGGGAGCACAGGAACTACAAGAAACAGAAAGGGAGACTAGTGAAATATTCCTCTCTGAACAACTGCAGGAAACACCTGAAAATTATCTGATTTCAGTCTTGATAAGACAGCCTGAATTGCAGGAGGAGGCAGAATTCAAAAATGAGTCTCTGTCTTCTTTGACATAGGTAGATAAAGCCACTTCAGTTGAAATAGATCTGAATTCCTGATGGATCCTATCAAATGTGATCATAAAAACGTCTCTTAAATATTGAAACTATGAGTAACTTTTATTGTACATTGCACTAATTTTTTGTTTTATTTAAGGGGACACCTCTATTACCACACTGGGCCTTAATCAGTTGGCAGAAACATTCATGCAAGTTTAAGAAAGCCTACTGAGGATGAGAGCAGGCACTGCAGAAAATATCTTATCTGATTAAAAGTGAGTAATAAGGACAGGCCAAATTGCTGGGGAGTAGTTGCCACAGGACAGTCAGTGATATGATGTCAATCAGGGGCGTAGCAGAGAAATCCACAGTGATGACTTAGTGATGGAAAGCCCAAAGAAAATGCCAACTCTCTGCTAGGCATCTATAATGTGGATTTATAAGGACAAAATGAAATGCAAAGTACCCAAGTTAGCTGAATTTTATTCAATCATGCCTTCTGTCTATTTATCTACTTTTCTTTTAAGCATATTAATCTATCATTTTCATATTCATTCTGTAACTGGAAGCAAGGTTTCCTTTGAATGATGATTTCATTAGGATATGTTCTGCCAGATAGCGATGCCTCCAGAGTTATGTACTACATTAATTCTGTCACTTCTTTTACCTTCTATTTTTGTTTCACACAAATTATGAAAAAAAAACCCTACATGCTGATAAGGAGAGGATGCTATTTTCATGCATTTGGCATAATTTAGATGAAATTTGAACCTTCAAATAATACAGAGTTCACAAAGTAGGAGTGCTTACTATGCTAACTGAATGAGGCTGTAGCTTATCAGAAAATTATTACAAAAGACAAGAATCACATTATTTAAAGTCAAAGACAAGTAAGTCCTCACCATTATTAGGAGCTCTTGGAAAAGTCAACTCTTTCAAAATAGCCTTTGGTGCAAGCTCTACGTGCTCCTTACCACAATCCAGTCATTCCTGCAGTTATATTAAACAGCTCTCTCCATACGAGAAAAACTATGAGACAAAGCTCGTGATAAATCATGGAGTCACTAGAAAACTATGTAGTAGCAACAAGCTCAGTTCATCTGCCCTGATGTAGTATCCTCCCATATGAAAGATGGAAGAGGACACACTCAGTATAAGGACTGAGCACTCAAAACATGCAAGAGCATTTAGGTTGCCCCAGCATGAAGAGGCACTCGCTGTCCAAAACCAAAAGTGAGTTAGACCCTACTTGTATCTCTCTCTGTTCCAGCAAAGAAATTCTGCCGGTTCAGTCAAAGCAAGAATATCTGGATAACTTTCATGCAAGGACCGTTTGGACCTTGCCAACAGAGCCTGTCAAATAAAATGTAGTGAATTAACCTATTTCTTCCTGCACTACAGCCTTTCCCCCACCAAGAATCCTGGGAAAAAGGCATAGTATGGGAGGGAACAGAACAATTCATCACACTTCTCAATTTTTTTAGGCACAGAACAATTCATCACAGACAATTCATCACACTTCTCAATCTTTTTAGGCTTTCACCAGCATCATCTGCTGTCACGAGCCTCCTCCAGAGAAGAGGGTTTTGACCACCAGGCTAAAGCAGCACCCATCAGGGTACCACAGTGCTGAGCTAAACCCAGCTGTCCAAAAGAACCATTTCCCATTCCTGCATCAAGGACACTGAAGCCAGCTCTATACAGAAAAATAATTGGTTTTATTAAGAAGAAAAATGAGTTTGCTTTTAAATTTTATTACCTATGGTATATTAGCTCAAATTTGAAGTAGGAAACCGAGATGATGGAATAACTAAAATTTGTTGAAGACAGGTAAAGCATTTGTGGTTTTCCTAGTAGTAGGCAGGATAACTTAGGCACTCCTAATCATCATTTAAGGAAGTGTTTCCTCAGACTTATGGAAACAGAACTGGTATTTCTTTATATTTTTCATGTTCTCTGGCAAAATAAGGTAAGATGATAAGACTACTGCCATGAATAATAAATGTATAGGAAATAAATATATAACAAATTCAAATCAGCATCTGATGTGCCCTCTCCTTTTCTAGGATATTACACTGAGTGCAATATGAAAAACAAAGTCTATGAAAGAGACACCTCTTTAATAAGAATATTGTGTCAAGCCTTACTGACCAAGCCTAGATAGGGGAAAAAAAATCCTATTGAAATCATCTTTCAGTGCTCCAGTGGAGACTAGTCAGCAATCCCAGACAGTTCTCACCAGATTTTTGCTGATGGATAGGTTGTTTGCAGGGTGGCATTAGTATTTATTTAGTGAGGCAGAAGTCAGGTAAGATAAATACTGAGGTGTGAGAATGAGAGATGGAACACCTTGAGTACCTTTTGTCTTTTTCACTCTAGTCACGTGAGAACACTGGCATAAAGTCCTTAACACAGATGGGAACACATCAGCATGCTGATGACAGAGAGAGTCGAAAAGGGGGAAGGAAAAGCCAGCGAGAAATACAATGCAAGGGAGGTGAGACAGTGCTCAGCTAAGCCCTGACTGTGCCAAACCCTTCCAGGCAGTCTGAAGGTGGGCTAAGGAAGCATCAAAGATGAAGGATCTTGTGCATGATACTGAGGGAACTTCTGGTTGTGCAGCAGAGCCTTGCAAAGAACATCAGGTGAAGATCTGGGTCCTGCAGCATTCAGAACCAGAAGTTTAACTTTTAAGTTAGCCCAGCACTGTGAGATTTGAGGAGGGCAGTCTGCACTTGAAGGAGTGGCAGAGCTGGAGCCTTGTTTTTACCTTGTATGTGAAGGCTGCATTGAGGCCAATTAACTAAACTGAGGGCAGGCTGTGCGTCCCTGTTAATGAGAGTTCACTGGGACTTATGTTCTCAACCAAACCAAAGCACCAGTAGTAACCAAATAAGAATACAGGTCAGTGTTGGTTCTTTTAAGTCACTCCTCAGGATGAAAACAACCTTCTGCTTAAAAATACTGGAAGTTTTCAATTCAGTCCTTGCAAGACAGCAAAATGAGTAACAGTGCTGTTATACCCCCATAACATGGTAAAAAAGAGTACCCTGCCAAAAAACAGTGCCATGTGGAAGAACCCTGACCACTAGAAACACTAAGTTTGCAGGCCCTCATAGGAAAATTTTAGAAATGCTGAATGTTTAAAACCAGGATAGCTGATGTGAGGTTCTTTAAAGAGCTTCAGTACAAGAGCTCACAGTCTTGACTCCCTTCAGTGGAGGGGAGAAATGGTTGGTTGTAGGATGTAGCTACTCACATCCCATGGTAGGTGGCTAAAAAAGATTAGATACAATTGAACACTGCTGGGACACGAAGATACAGGTATGAATAGAAAAGAAAACTTACTCCTGTAAGTTTCAAAATAAACCCTCTTTCATTCAAAGTACTCAACCTTAGCACAGCTGGGAAAAAGCCTCAAACTTTTATCCAATATAGCATTTCTTTAAGAACAAAAAAAGGCACTAAATTGATGCAGGTCTACAAATTGCTGCATTAAGTCTGCTATACACAACCCACGCACAATAACATAAGGGTAATGTAGAAACATGCATTAGGGGTGAAGATCCCTCTCTCCCCCTATGAAAGCATGAGCTGAGAGTCGATGGTGGGTGAGTACTGCTAGCAAAGCAAACACTTCACTATCTGTGGGTGAACATTTCATGCATGCTCTTTATTGTAAAGCCCACTGAAAACTTGAAGCCGCTTTCCTGAAGGAGCTGTTGCGTAACCCTGACATCTGGGGTTTTCAGTTGCTGCCCTGTTTGAACAGGTTATGGAACACATTAAACCCAGAAGGCTCCACTTCAGCTGTTTACAAACCTTCCCCACTCCTCCACCAGCCCAGCTTTTCCAACAGGCTCCAGTTCAGTTCTGGGGCTGAAGGCTGAGGCCTGGCTTTCTTACATAAGCCATACTGCCAAGCCTGCAGCAGGAAGCAGGCCTTGTTTAAAACACCACGTTTTTAAGAGTCCAGCAGAATCAGGACTGTGTTTTTCAGAAGTTTAGTGCACTACTATACCTTTGGATCCACCCAAACAAGCTGCTCTGACTATAAAAATGATCTTTGATTCCACATATATGTGTAACTCCATAAGCCCATAACTTACATAACTTCCCTGGTTACATACACCATTCATTCTTTTGTTTGTGTTTCACTATTATAGTCAGGAATCAGGCAGTAGGTCCATACCAATAGCACTAATAAAAAATTCAAATGAATAAATCAAAACAAATCAATCCCTCTTTTCTGTTCACAGCTCACAAACACACTTTGAATTTGTTGCTCAAAATAGCTGTGCATTTATCTGTGCAGTTCTTCACATGCACACAAGGTGCTCACAGCAACTCCATGCAAATATCAGAACTTCAGAAATTCAGAACAGGCTATCACAAAGTGTTTTGGAAGCTGAGACTGTAGGGGTTCAAAAAGCAGCTAGATAATTTTGAGAAGGAAAAACACAGCAAGTTTCTATTAAACCCAAAGACTTTTGGATCTTTGAACTCCAAATCACTGAAACCTTGGGAAAAGTGCTGGAAAATAAGTACTATAGGTGTTGCCTCTGCTTATCATCTACCTCAAGCAGCAAGGTGAGCATTGGAAAGAGGTGACTGGGTGAAACTCATGACTGGCCATACCTTTACCTGGCCCACCTTTGCCTTTCTTGGGTCTCTGTGTCTTATGACAGAGAAGTATCACTCTGCTTTTCTTGCTTTTCATGGTTTGTGCAGATATCTGCTACACTAAAAAGTCAAAATATTGACATATATTTATGGTAGAAATTCCCTTTTATAAAACATTCAAAAAGCTTGCTTATCTCTGTGTAACCATGGTATTTAAGCTGATTTTTTCCATTCCAGACTCACCATGGGAGTTTGTGATAACAAAGAGTATCAATAGGCTCAAAAAGCAGCTGCACATAATCATGGACTACAGGTCCATAAATGGATAATAAGAGGAACAGACAGGAATGTTCCCTTGATATCCCTGACCCAAAAGTTTTGACTCTGGGACAGCAGGAAGAGAATGAATCTCAGGATGTGAGCAGACTTATATCAAAAGCTATGTCAGACTTTATGTTCAAAACCCTCATGGCTGTGTTATTTGCTCCTTCCGATGAGGTTTACAAGATTCCATGAAGTGTAAAGTGGGTACCCAAAATGGATAATACAATGGATTAACCAAGACAAAGGAGGAACAGTACATTAAAAACTTACTATATAAAACATCACTATTCTTTACAAAATTTATGTTCAGGGAAGCAAGCTTTTATATTTCTGAAAAAAGTTAATACCTATTTACAGCTGCCAATGTGTAATCATCTCATTAAGTACGACTTAACACTAGCCATACTATTGACAGGAAATTATGAAAATAATTGCATAGAAATTTATGAGCATATGGACAACATTGTGGTTTTCACAGCAATGGTAGACACTCGGACCTGCGACTTCATCTACCCTAAACAAAAAGGGTTGACTGCAGCTTAAGTAACTCTGTCCAAACTGACTTTAAGTAGGTCAGGTGGTAACAGTTGAGTAGCTGCAGTGACACGGATCTCAGCTGGAGAGGGACCAAACCTCCTTGGCAGCTGCACTAGGTTCTGTGCAGTAGCAGCTATTTTCTTAGAGGGACCCACCAATTAGTCAAAAGCTAATTTGGGAAAAGCTACGTGAGCAGCAGCAAGATCATGAAAGCAGCAGGGTGGTGTTTGGTACTGTGCTACTTGTTACTTTCCTGGTACTGGGTAAGAGGACACTTGGAACCAAACAACTCTGTCAGACAAAAAACTTCAGGCCTACAAACACATTTACGGACAAGGAAGATGAACTACAATTTACCGGCAGATTTAAGAATGTTTATAGCTCCCAATGAAGTCCAGAATGTTTTGAGTCATTAACCATTAATAGTCCAGTCTCTCACAGTTTCTGCTTTGCCCACCAGCTCATCTCTGCAACTCTACTGGACCTGACTCTGATTTCACTTCTGCCCCTTTGGAGCAATGGAGTTATTCCAGCACAAAGTCAGAGCAAAGTCAGAATTGTGTGCTTCTCACTGCAGTGCCTACATGCTGACAGGATGTTATGAAACCACAATACCATTCCAAAAAGCACACAGCACATTTCTCAGTATATGGAATATGTTCTACAGTAAGCTAATAGTTGATAAAAGCCTCTATCATGTTGCTAATTTTATCTGTAGAAAAGCTACTAAGAAGAATGACAATCCTGACAGGTAGATTCTTCAGTGAAGTACTGAAGTATGTACAGGATGCTGTGCTTTTATTACCTAACCACTAATGGCAATTTCAGAAAAGGAATTCAGGCAAAGTGGCACATAAGAGGAGATCAGTCAGAAGAGTAATAAGTTATGTTATAAGTCAGGCAAGTGACTAACACTGACAGGAATACAACCAGTCAGCTGGCTGTGGTTTTAAAGAAGCTAGGTAGTATATTTACTGCATAAAACAAGGAAGATATTAAACGATTTGGTGGAACAAAAAGCATTTAAATCTGCAAGATCAAAGTCTATCACATGCTATCACTCTCTGTTTTATGGAATCCAGGAGCTGTGAGGAAGCTTCTAAAAAGTCAAGCAGAGTATCAGCTGCAGATTCCAGATTAGCTCAGGAATCTTGCCTCCCTGTGGTGTGTGTGTGTGCCTTACATAGCCGATGACACTGACAGAAGTTGTCTGTTTGTGAGAAAGAGCACAATTTTCTACCTTGCCTGACATATCACAAGCTGTGTTTTCATACAGCTGATCATAACCTAGTCAATGTCATAAGAACACATTCCTTTAAAGAAGTGAAAGGTTCCCTTCAACAACAGAATTCCTCGTCAAAATGCAACTCTGCTGCTGGTTCCATGCAGCAGGAGGAAGGCCTGGAAAGTGCTGGATTCAGTCAATCTATAAGCACACCGTACAAGCCCACTTCTATTTTTGCCTTTGGGAAACGCCACAAAGTTTTTCTCAGTCATTTTGCAGCTGATTTTTCCAATGCATAAGAACTCGGTTGTCCTTGGGGAACACAACACCACAGCTGCCTTTTTATATGGGGAGAAGTATAAAGTAACCAACACCTCTCACATGCAGCCCTCTGCGGACTGGCTTTTGCAAACACAGGGCCACTTAGGCCCTAAGTGCCTTCTTTCATGAGGTATGTCCGTGCCTGCTGTGCACACACAGCAGCTCCTGATTTTCCATGGATTTTCCCAATGCACCTAATGCCTCCGTGGGTCTGCTGGAGCATGCCTGCCTTGTGAGGGAAGCAGGGATTTGGTGCACATGCACAGCTCGCTTGCTCCCTGCCTGCGTGAACAGCACCTGAAAAGACGCTGGGAAGGGGCTACTTTGACCAAACATCCTCCAGCCTGAGGCCTCCTAGAGCACAGGCCCTGTAAATATTTGTGTGTTTAATGCTCTCCAGAGCTAAGACATTCAGTGCTGCCCTGCCATGGGCATCTGTTTCAGCATCACACGTTTCCAAAGAGCTCCTGTCCAGCTTACTGCTGTTCAGGGCTTGGGGTCACCCTCCCTGTAGGATCCAGGACATAATGACAAAGCATTCACTCCCTGTCCTTTATTCTCTACTCTCTGCTGTACTTTCTAAGCATCAATGTTTTTACCAAATTGAAATCATCCAAGCCTAAAATTAAAATGACATACTTTAAACTATGTGTAGCAGTTTCCTATTCACTTTCACAAATCTAAGCATTATAATAATTGTTGTTTATACAGTCAAACAAATTCCAACCAAAGCAACAGATTTCAGTCAATCCAAACCCAGAATGTTTACAAAAAAATTTATAATTCACAGAGATTACCCAGAAACATCTTTTCCCCTCCTTACCTCTGTCCCTGCTCAGGTTAGGAACCAGAGAATTTCATTGCTGCAGGCAGTCTGGTCTCCAGCTTTGAAAGGGAAACCTGCAAGACAAGGGCTCTATAAAGGAGTGGTACATGATAAAGAAGACACAGGAGCATAACAAATACAGATTTCTAGAAACATGCTGGAAGCTGAATTTCTTTCCCTGAATTTACTTTGGAACAGTGAGAGCCTTTGAGCAAACAGAAACCTTCTTCACTGAAGCAGTAAATGCCATTTCCCACATAGATTGCATACAAATCATGAGAGAAGTTTTGAGCCATTCAAATCGTTGCCATATCATTTCAAGCATTCATTTATTATACAACTTATTTATCAAGTCAGTCTTCACACTTTGCAAATAAAAAGCTTCTATGTAGGAATGGATGAGTAGGAATTACTTGACGAATTTAAGAGAAACAAAACCTGTACAGTGACCACTAAAAACCAGTTTGCAGGGCATGAGACCTCAGTCAGGGGCACAAGGAATTATGATGGGAGAGGCAGCTTCCAGAGCATTTACCATGGAGCAAGTCTGGAGCCTGCAGGATGCCAGGTCATGATACAGGGGACAAGATGATTTTTGGCAAGTGTCATCTGGTGCATAGTATCTATGGTGATGGTTGTACAGGTATTAATGAGAAAGTATGTAACCACTTAAAGGAAATTACACTTTTGAATTTTAACCAGCTAATAAATCATCCCAGAGACCCTGGCTAAGTACTTGAGCAAATCATAAAAGCTTCTGAAATGGAAGCATAGAACATATTACATGCAGATTTCATTAAAGCACCTGGTACAGAGAATCATACCTTTACATATGAAAACATATTTTTCAGTTAATGATAGAGGCTAGCACAGTGAAGCTTTATGGGTATAATTATTATTGCCAGATTGATCATTTTCAAAAATAACTGGATTGCCCATAGCAGACAGTCCCCCCAGCAGAAAAAATGAAAGGCAAAAAGCCAAGTTAGAAGATAAAATTTCACTTGACAAGGATATGTAGCTCTACTTGCCTGGAAAAAACTGTAGGATGTACATCTGGGCTGCACCACTGATAGCTCTACCCCTTCATGACCACTGTGGTGGGAAGAGATGCTGCCTCCTTGAAAAGTAGAGTGTCATCAGGTGGGATGACAGTGGGATAAAAGACATGGTCCACCATTTTTTAAGGTCTCAGTACATTAATTGAGATATGAGTAACTCAGTAATGATGTATTAAAGAAGTGAAAATTGATGATCCTTTCAAGGACAGGCCATGCAAGCAGTGACTGAGAGCTATTCTCATCTGTTAGCTCTGTACATGATTACATGAAATAAATTGTTCTCTTGCCAAAGATGGGATGTTGCCATCAAGAAATCCTCACAGCTGGCAATTCGGTAGAGTTTAAAAAGTAACTGTATCCAGGCCCCACATTTATCTGCACAGAGGTACTTGTTTGGGGTCAAGTCCCATGTGGGACATCAGAAAGGTAGCACAGGGAAATATCTCTCAATTGTGTTCGCTGGGATTGTGTGGATAGAAAGTCATGGTTCAAAGCTGGTGTTTATTAAAGCTTCTAGAATTAGAGAATACAGATGTTTTCTTTATGTGCATAATGTAAACTCTACATTGTGTAAATATAGTTACAGTGAAGTGAAAGTTTCCAGCACATAATTTTTCTGTGTGACTATTCTGAACTATTTTAACTGTTATTTTCAAAAACCATCTATGAAGATAGCTTAGCAAAGTGTCTACAAGGAAATTTGATTGACTATGGTGCAGTGTATCTCATTTTTTTCATGCTGAAAAGATGAAAACATTAGAGGATTTCTGTAAAAGCACTGCACAAATGCTAAGAAGCCACCTGTATAATTTTTGTAACTCAGCGTGTTGACAGAGAATTCTTGATCTCAAAGGATATGATTAATTGTGGGCTGGGGGGAGGTTTCCTTGGTTTTATCGGTCCTGCAGAACACATTGGAGCAGATTTGGCCCCATAATAAGTTCACTGAGTTCCCAGAGGCAGGTTCCATCCAAGCTGCTCGAACTGATTGTGCCCATACGGATGGGCTGTAAGGACTCAGCCACGGGGCCAGAGGGAGTCAGGAGGAGAACAGGACAGTCTAACCCACCTGCAGTTGAAGCTGGTAACATAAACATCTGTATTGTGCTGGACTGTTCCTGCCTTGGTATGATTTGAACTCACAAAAGGAGGACCACTGCTGCCTGTAGGCACTGAGGTGTGGCACAGAGGTGTCCAAATTATCTCTCAGCATAGCAGCTTGGGCATCCTAGTGGAGACATTACAATGCAGAGACCCCAGCTTCTCAGCAGGGTGATTTAATCTGCAAGAGCTCTGTGCTCCTGTCACTGTCAAAGAGGCACTCCTGAACTATTTTTCTTGAACTTCGCCTGTTTTATATTAATGGGTTTCCCTGCTTGAGGTATTTTAATTGTGTTCTATTGCCAAAGGCTTTATAATACCTTGATGATATTTTATGTAGAAACAGAAGTTTCTGGTTGCTTGAAGACTGAGATGACACCCTGAGTAATTGCACAGCTTAGGAAGATGATATCTGAGCATATGCCTGACAATTTCACATTCGCATTTGATAACCTCATAATTTATATGAATAATCTAAAACCACAACAGAAATGCCCCAGTGGCTCTGATGCATTTATTTTTAAAGGCAATTAGCATACAGGCTTCCCGACACTCCCAGCTATCTAGCCAGCTTTTGATACAAATTAACTGGGTGCTGATAAAGAATAAAAGAGCTTGATGTGGCTGGTCTCTCCTGAATTGTCCTTTACTGGTACTCTTTGGCTAAATGAGATTCCCACATCCATTGAAGCATGGTCAGTTTGTGGCAGGGCAGTATTTGGTGAGGTGACAATTTCAAATCATCTTTCTGCTTTGTTTTAATGCATTTAATTTTACTTTAATTTTTATTTTACTTTAATTCAGCTCACAGGATTGTCCCACAAACAGATTGGAAGGCAGGGACAAGATCTGTGCCACAGCAGGGGAAACAATTTGGGAAGCTGGCTGCCTAACATTGTCTAACATGTTGTCCTGAAAATTATGGTATATTAGCACAGTTCCTAAGGAAGGAATATATTCAAAAGAAAGACTTAGTGTAGAGTATATTTTCCTGCCTTTCTTTTTTTTTTCAATTTTGGGAGAAAGCTGTACTAATGCCATCTTAAAGTCTGAAATGGAAGATAAACCATGAATAAAGTTAAGTGGAAAATATTACTTATAGATGAATGAAGATGCTTTAATTCTCCCTTCCAGCCTTACTAGCACTGTTGAGTGAAATACACTTTTCCCTCACATCTGACATGGTAACTCCTATGCAGCTGAGCAGCATTCCTGTTTAGATGAAGACTTCATCCAGTCCTGATAAAACTACTGTTACTTCATGCAATACAGATACTGCTCTCATTGAAACCCATCTTATAAGCTCGTTATATTTATAATATATGTACAAAGTCGACCACAAAAGCCAAAGGAATGCTGCATGGAAAGCTTGAAATTTTATTATTTACAGAGATTCCACCACTATGTAATCTCAGTTTTCACCTCTCAATGGTTTTTGCAGACCTTTATGGGAAGATGCATACACAGATAAGATGCTCAGATAGTGGCAACCTGAACGTCGGGCTCCAGTCAGAACTGAATCAGTTTACACTACCTCAAGGTTTGATCCAGGCTTCACATTGCTCAAAAGCTTCTTGTTGCTCACTGAAGTCAGTGTTCAGAGTTTGCAGTGTTACCATGTGCTGCTGTAAAGATAGTCTGGTTGCCAGAAACAGGGAAGGATGTCTGTGTGAAAGAAAGAAGCAGCAGGAGCAGAGGAACCTTCAACTCACAAAGGTTGGTAATTTTCAGGAAAATGTACTTAGTAATTAAAAACAAATGGAAATATATGATGAAAACTATGTATTAACAGAATTGGCTGTTTAGAAATAAAATGTTTTCTTTGAGATTTTTTTCCCACTATTTATCAGCAATTTTAAACAAAAGTGAAAATTTAAAAATTATTTAGATGACTGCATGAATTTATCAACATGAAAAGAGATGACATAGCTGAGGTAAAAATGTATGATTGCTTAGTGAAGAGTAAGAGTCCAAAAAATGGAACAAACCACAACATAAACTGACATGATATTATTAATTGACATTTGTAGAGTCTATTATTCTATATTCAGCTAAATATGACTTTGATTTTCTATTTTTTCCAACATTCACCATATTACACTACTGTGCATTTCCCTTTTTTTTGGCACAAAAAAGCCCCAAACACCATTAAAATGCACACGCAAATGAGTCAAAGCTCCCATGGAGCTTTACTACATCAATAAATTTTAAAGAATTCCCTTTATTTTTGCATTTTAAATAAAGTTGATGTTTTGCTCTGCTTAGAGATTGGGATGGCTTTTCAAGATTCCAAAACTTCTTACCTTTGTTTGAACTGTTCCACCAGTACTAATCCTTCCTCTCTGGCTTTTAAATATTCAGGATCTCATTAGCAGATTAAAAATGCTGATGATTTTTAAGCAGTTGTGAAAACCATGGCATACATTTTCCTTCATCTTTTCTAATTTGATATGGAAGTTTCTCTTTATGAAAAAAATACTGGGAAAGCTGTGAATTATCCTGTACTGAATCTCACAGCCACCTTGGTAAAGAGGGATTTGAAACAAAGTCCACTTCTATACACTTATTCTAGTCCTTGGATGAACAGATTTATTTTGCTAAAGCAAAGCAGGGCAACAAAAGGTAACAAGTAATTTAAAAAAATACATTTAGTAATCAAAAAAATTAATTCTCCTTGATGTAAAGTGGCCATCATCCAGTGAAGCCACAAATAAGCTTCAGGATTTATAAATGCAAGTCCACTTACTGACCAGAATTTCAGTTTTTAAGGTCTGTCTCTAGCAAGGAAATGTACTATATTTGAAACAGCACATGCTTCAGATATATATATATATCCTCATGCCACATGTTTTACTGTATTATAGAACTAGAGAAAGGGGGGAAATTAAAAAAGAAATAGTTACTGCTGGTCATACACAAAAGACTGCACAATACTACTGATTAGACACCACTAAAATATGTAATTAGGAACAACTTCCGTAACACATTGAGAGGCTTAAGTTTACAGAATTGTCCCAATTAAAACATATTTTTCCATATGTGAGCAATCCTTTGAATTTCAATAGTCTATAAACCCCTCCTCACCTTGCCAAAGAATGAAAAAAGGAAAGAGAACTGCATTCTATCTCCTGTTTTGATTTATTACTGGTTTATTTGACATTTCTTGTCAGAGTTAATGGCCTTCAGCAATACACACAACAGTTAAACAAATGCCAAGTAAAATCAGATAATTTTGCCATAGGTCCTTAGCTTTCAGTTGTGTCCTTGGCTGAAAAACTCTTCCTTGTAACTTGGAAAGCAATACTGTGGTCTTATTAGCCCCATTAAAAACCTGAAAATAATTTCCTCCTTTTAACAAGGACTTTATCTGTATTTTCATAGATACAAACATTCACTGAAAAGTCTGTTTTAGGGGATACACAAGGCCCAGTCTAATGCCATTTGAAATCCACAGACATAATGAAGTGCAAAGCCAGATAAGTCAGCATTCCAAAACCTGTATAAATTAATTTAAAAAAAACACAATGTTCTTTTATATTTCTTATAGAACAAGTCTATTTCAAATTAAATTTAAAGCAGGACAATGTACATTAAGCTCTAACTTTACAACAACTTATTAAAATTCTCAAAACATGACTTAAATTTAATGTCTTGAGCAGTTTATTTTTGTGTAATAGGCCAAACCACAGCATCAATGGGAAAAGCTATTAAGCAGATTGAAAGTTTATTGAAGGGATATTTTTGAGGTTTTGGCAGCAGTTGCTTCACTTGCAGGTGTAAAGAACATTCCTTCAACGCAATTATTTCAAGACCCATCTCATACAACTTTATGAGCTAATTGGTAAATTAGTTCAGCAGGATTCACTTTTCTTTTTTACTCTGAAAACTGTAGTAAGAGGTTGTCAATTCAAAAAATGGACAAATACAGTAACCACAATATGTCTGTTTACTAATCATATGTAATGTTTCCTCTGGTGTAGAAGCAGAGCAAAAAAGTTGCAATTCAAGAACACTTTTTAAAGTTTTAGAAATCTGATGTTATTTTTTAATGTTTTTTCTACATTTGCATGGAATTCTCTTTTGCATGAGGATGTAACCGGGTGGAAACTAAGTCAAGCTAATACTCTTTCAATGGTAAATGCTCTTATTGGTGATTCTCAATGGCCATTCACAATTTTCTAATAAAATTAAGTGATAAAAAAAGGCAAAAGGCATCTACTGTATTTCACAATTTCTTTAAAAATTATTCATGTTCATAATATTTCCCATAGAATATTTCCCTTAGGAAATACAGGCTTTGTACTCTCTTGCAATTGACATCTTTAATGGCTGCAAGAGAGAGGAAATCCACTTCCCCTCAGAGAAATGATCATATCGGTGCAAATGCAAGGCAAGTTTAGAACTATTATTTGATTTTAGTCTTCTTGATTGATTAGAATCATAAATAAAAACATTACTTAGGTTGACTCTTTGCATCTTTTATTGCAGTGTGGATAAGTCATGTCTATAACCATGTGTATAACCTTCCTGTACCAAATCCAAATACTCAAGAAACTGAAAGGGTCAGACTAAAGATGATCAGAAAGGCATTTTGGTTTGGGAGCTACAGGACAACAAAAGCATGGTCTGGGGACACCACAAACGCTCAGCCTTTGATCTGATCTTAATTTTCATGAGAACCAAAACCATCTGCTTAGTTTTTCAGCAGGATCCACCAATGAAACGCTCAAAGGATGAAAACTGCTGTCAAGAATGTATATCCACAAGGTCACCAATTTTAACATAATTATGTATCAGAGGAAAAGGTTTCAGCCAGGAACTTGGTGAGGGTCATCCTGGCCAATGCAGAGCTGGAAACACTTTAAACCAAGGTCACTGCCAGCCCTCTCCGAGCCAGAGCCTGTATCGGTGACATTTCCATGCCACAAACAATTCTAACAATAAATACAGCTACCACACAGCATGTCTCTGTGCTCCCTCCCCAACACACCAGATCTGCCCCCTTCCCCTCAGGAGATCTGGTTCCCATGGCAGTGAAGCCACCTTCACCTGCTGTTTGGCAGCACATCCCCCTTGATACCACCCCCACTCTGGCACGCCCCAAACACATCCAACGTGCAAACTCTGGCAGCTTTGTTAAAATTAACAGCCCGGGGGCTGGAGGGATGTAAACTCAAGCCTCCTCTCTCGGATGTAGATCACTGATAACCCTCCTGGAGCTTGAACAAACAAACAAATGCGAGAAATGCCAACCATGTGTCACGGAGTTACTTCTTCACGTAACCATGGCAAAGTGTGGGCAGCTAACAAAAACCATGATCATTTGGAAAGGTTTAAAATATTCTTATTGTCATGAGGGAGGCCAACGGATGGCCAAAACCCAGACAGGGTTTAGACCAACCATGTGATCCAGGATTAGGGACCAAACTGGGGTTGGTGTTTCTCTTTGCATTGGACCTTGTCAGAAAATGTCAATCTAATAGGAAAATTCAAAATTATATTTCATTCTTTCCCTTTATCCCCCAGAATCTAAAGCTCTAAGCACACAGGACCATGATATCGAAGTAAAAGGGACACAGTACAGGTTCTTTTGTGCTCTTTAAACCTGGGGCATAAAAAGCCATCATAGGCAGCTTCCCTGGGCATTTCTACATAATGAAGCCAATGATGACACTTTTAGGAAAACGTTCCTATGCAGGTTTTGGTGGTTAACAGCTACTACTGTTAGGAAGTCTAATGGTAGACTAACACTTATTGGAATATAGCTGCACATTTTTATGGCTGCTTGAATATCCCTTAGTAGCTCATCTAAGCCATGATTTTTCCATCCTATTTCTATTTTAATAACAGCATCTCCACACCAGCTGACAACTTTCACATGTTTTATTTTTCCCCTCTGTGTTGCAACATGGCCAAGGTTATTGCAAACTGCCATACTCTTCTTATTCTTTTTTCATCCATCTTATCTAATATTACTCATCTGTTACAGCTGCAAAGCTACATCAGTAAAGCAGACAGCTATGTAACTGTGCAGCCCAGCAGAAAGAACTTAAATTCATGTACATGAGGGTTCTTCGGAAATTTTTTTTTTGACAGGAAGATGAGTAAAGCAGAGACACAGGTGCCTGCTGCCACTTGAGAAAATTGTGGCCTTTCTCTCGGCTCTATTGAGTCACTCTGAATCGCAGGACTAGAGGACATTTGGCTGTGTGGGCCCTGCTCAACAGCATTCCAAGGAGGAAAAATGGCTGAATGGCATCCATATGGCTGACAGCTTGCTATGACGAGCAGCCAGCTAAACAATTTGTCAGCAGAGGAGGGCAAAAAATATATTCTGAATATAACTCTTTCAACGTATTCATTTAGGAGGAGTAGGTAGATATCCAACATGCTGTACATTCAGCTGGTGGGGAATAACTACCAATAAAGCCCATTGTTTTCTGTACATGCAATACCTGAATAGTTTGGCAGAGTTGTCGTCATGATAAGACCTACAGCCAGAAACCTGAAATAGGGATGTGAGCTGTTGGTATAAAATCAGTATATTGGACGTAGAGAGTAACGTCACTGGAGTGAAAGTACTGAATACAAAATAGGATCCTAAAATTTTGCACCATTTATGTCTTTCAAGAGACTGTTTCCATATTGTATAATGAAGTCCTTGTATGCATAGCATGTTTATATAACTCAGTATCACCCCTGATGCCTCAAATGTGTTCATTCGTCAAAAAACCTTAGTCTAAGATTATACCTGCCCTGCCTTCTCACTTATAAATACACATAGTCCATCTGAAAATGTTATCTGTCTTTATTTTCTCTGTCTCAGTCAGTCCCCCACATCTCTTCCTCTCAATTATCTTTGAGCAAACTGGAGGTATGCAAAACACTTAAACAAAGGTAAGGTAACATTGGCAACCTCCTCCCTATTTCTTTCTCCCTCCACTCCAAAATCCTTGTGCCTTAATCATTATTAACAGGGGAAAAAAAAAAAGAGCTGGAATTCTTTAGTGATGTCTGTGATATGGAAGTAGTAATAGCACCTATGGGAACAATATTATCTTTATTATTTTATCAGGTCTGAGCTAGAGTGTGATCAACACTAACAATCACTCAAAAAAAAAATGGCAGAAATAAATCGAGGAGAAGTTATGGAAGAAGTAAAAGTGATATATTCATTCTTCTATCTTATTTGCTTCACGAAATGCTGTCCTTCTATTTATTACTCCTATCCCTTAATTATAATAGAACAGGAACCTGCAAATCAGAATGCTTGACAGAGTGAGTTATACTTCCTCTTCTCCATACAACACTCTGCATTAAGGACCCCTCATTTCTGGTGCAACAGCCATCCAATTCACAGTATTTTTAAAAGGTCTGACTTTCATCATGTATATTTTTTGATACAAAATTTTACACACACAAGTTAATTGCAGACATAGTTTTGCTCTATTCAGCAATCATTTTGAAGTCCATTTTAGAATTATCAGTTGACCTATTACTTGTTGTCTTTGCAATCAAGTAACTAATGCTAGGTGACCAAATTTCAGAGATCTGATCCAAACACTGTTATTATCCAGCTCATTAGTATTTTCAAGGGTATACCACGTAAGTCCAAGAGATACCACAAAGAAAATCAAGCTTTTGCTATCAGTGTGCTTGTCACCATGCAGGAGGTCAAGGGAATTGCACTGGCACTGATTAAATGTGAATTAGTGCAGGATTTGCTTTTGTTTCAAATTATAACAAGGGCACGAAAGTACAGGCACAGAAGAAGTATCACAGAATGGTCAAGGTTGGAAGTGACTTTCAGAGTTCATCACCCAAGAAGGGCCACCTGGTTGGCCAGGCCCAGGTCCAGACAGCTTCTGAACACCACCAAGGATGGATATTCCACAACCTCTCTGGGAAACCTGAGACACTGCTCAGTCACCTTCCCAGTGAATCAATGCTCAGGAGGAATCTCTTGTGTTGCAGTTTGTGCTCATTGCATTTGTCCTGTCCCTGGGCACCACTCAAAAGAGCATGGATCCACCTTCTCTACCTCCCCCCTGCAGATAATAAATATCAGTGTATAAACCATGTATGAGATCCCCCACACCATCCCTTCTCCAGGCTGAACAGCCCCAGCTTTCTCAGCCTTTCCTCATGGGAGAGGTACTCCACCTCCTTAATCATCCTAGTTAGTTGCCTTTTACTGGATTCTCTCCAGTACCTTCATCTCTTTTGTACTGAGAAAAAGTACAGAAAAATGATGCAAAAAGTTAATTTGATTCTTAAAAAAAAAGCAATTTCTAATGCTAATTTTGGATGAACAGCTTTAGAAGAATTAGGTTTTTAAATCAGCCTCTGAATAACAGATGAAATCAAGAGAAAAAGTTATTGACAGTCAAATGAGAAGAACATCTACTGTAAAAGATGCTGTACAAAAATGTCCCTTCAGTAGTAATGGATAAGTCTTAGAAGCAGTGGAAGAGTAGTTTAGGCATATATTCATGATAACATTAAGAATAATTATTTAACTTCTTGATACATTTGTCATATTCTTTTAGTCTTCATTCTGTCTCCTCATACAGCTTATTAAAGACAACAAAATCAATTACCTCTGAACCTTCAAAAACCAAAAGTCAAATCCAGTGAAACACATAAGCACAAGTCTAAACTAACTCAAAAGTCCCTCTGTAACTTTGCACATGGACACTTCCATGTTTCACACAAGGACCCAGATCAGTCTGCTGTTTTCAGACATCAGATATGCAAGAAGAGCCTTAATAAATTACTTAACACAGTATGTAATTGCTACTAAGTGGCTAAGTTTTATACAGAGGTTGTTTCACCTCCTTGCGTGTCCTCTCAGCACTTGGGTTTTCACCAATGTGTGCTGTGTATTCTGCTTATTCATTAAATCAAAGCATGTGACTTTTAGAAGATAGGGATCTCTTACTTTTCTGAAGTGCAGGGTTTTGAAAACACAGAACATGTGTTACTCATCAGCAGTAGTAGAAAAGAATATTTGAAATTCTCTCTTTTTTATTTGTCTTTAAGACAACACATGTAAACTTTTTCTCATTTGCTTTGCAACACTCAGATATGCAACAGCAAAAATGTTTTTGGAGTTAGTTACTATTTAACAAATGGCAGATATTAATTCCAAATACTTTAAGAGCAACACATAGCCATAAATAGATTTAAAACTTATGCACAAATATCTGTGACCACAATAAATTCCCTAGGAAAGTTCTGAAACAGCATTAAGCACCGTGGGAACAAGAGAGTACAGGTGGATTCTGAGATCACACGAAACAGGAGGAGTTGTATGTGGCACTTGTTAACAGCAATCAACGTGCAAATTATAGAAATGTTTGTCTTCAGTGCAGCAGTTTAGTGTGGATACTTCCCAGCAGTGCACAAGCAAAGAAGCCTGCTTGCTAAGCTGAATTTATCAACCTCACCCTCAACTACAACAAGGCAATGGAACAGAAATACCCTTGGTCTTCACCTCTACCTTTAGGCAGCTGCTTTCAGTAGGCTCAGATCTAGTTAAGAAAACAAAACAACAAAGGTATTGTGGGCAAGGCTAATATTTATTAAGGCAAATATCTATCATGGGCAAGGCTGATAGATCTTTGCTTGGGGACCTCCACAAAAATACGCATAAATTTCCCACAATAGGTATAGGACTATCAAATTCCAAATTCCACAGGTATCAATGACTCAGAATGATTTCTTCAGTGACCTACATGAATATCACTTCAGTTATTGGGATTTTTTTTCCTTTTTAAAAGAAAAAAAATTGAAGGAATATAAAACATCATTTTAAAAAGGCAACCTGCACCTCAAAAGCTATGTTCTTCCAGTCTGGAAGTTTCCACAATGGATCAGTTTGAATGTGTTTTTATTGTGAGATAGATTCTGAGTGCTTAAATATAAGGAAAAACTCTACAATTGCCCTCTGAGGTCTCCTTTCACAGGAGGACTCAGGCAGTGGAAGTACACATTTGTTTCTATGGAGGTTGATGACCTGGAGCTCTTTACAGGACAAGGAAATTTAACATCCCTATATAAGGCAAGTCAGGGCTGCTTATGCTTTGTTATCAGTGAAAGGCACCTTGTAAGGCAATTCTTCTGCTACTTACTGCTATCATTTTGCTGGAAGACTTATTAAATCAAAATTGAACCTGAAGTGTCTCTACAATCTGTGAAACTACAGAGACTGTTCAATTTCCACAAGTGCTCTAAGAGCCTTCTGGAAAACCAAGCTAAATGTTTAAATCACTAACGTTAGTCTGAATGAATTTGTTAACCTGTTTAATTAAATTAGGCTGCTTTTGTGCCCATAGTTATACACTGAGCATCAAGGAAACATTTCTCTTCTATGCTGCCTACAGCATGCTTAAAGGAAAATCCACATAAGATTGAGGCACAAGGTATTTTTATAGTTTTTCCTTGCTCATCCCTCCTCCACACTGTCCTTCCTTCTTGAAGCACAATAGGCCATCAGTTCAGAGCAACTTACTCTTTTGACACGAGTCTCACTGAGCTGGTCCCACGTGAAAATGTGAAGATAATAGAAAAAGGAACAATAAAAATTAATCTCCCTGTTATAGTCCACAAGGGGGAAGTTTGCACTTGGAGATGCTTCCCTAGCCCTCTCTACATCTTTGCTCCCATTATGGTGCACAAAACTGAAAAACAAGTAAATTTGTGTGTAAATCAGAACGAGGAAAGCCTGACCCTGTAAAGACCTTGTGGTTCAATCTAACAACCAGTTGTTAATGAACCAGGTAATCCCCAACTCCCTATCCTCCTCCCTGCCACTCTCCCCAACAACTCGCTCTTACTTGCTTGCTGACACTGACAAGAACTTTGTGGCCACATGGTCAGTTTATTTATCCATGTCTGAGTTGGCCTGGCCTAGAAATGATTCATTTTGACCCAGATTATCAGGTGGCTCTGGTGACCACAGCCACAGGATTGTGAGAGCAGTGTAAGGGAGGAAGCAGCAATGCATGGCCTCTTCTCTCCAGGAACAGCCCACATCTTTCTTGAGGTTAAGCTAAGCTGGAAACTGTAAATATACCTGAAACATCTGACCTTTTGTCAAAATTTGTTAACATCAACCAATAGACTGAAAACATGACGTAGGAGCCTCAGACATGATCAAAGAATCACAGAATATGCCAAGTTGGAAGAGGATCATGGAGTCCAACTCCTGGCCCTGCACAGGACACTCCAAGAGTCACACCATGTGCCTGAGAGCATTGTCCAAACACTTCTTGAACTCTCTCAGGCTTGGTGTTGTGACTATGTCCCTCAGGAGCCTGTTCAGTGCCCAACCACCCTCTGGGTGAAAAACATTTTCCTAATATCCAAGCTAAACCTCCCCGACAACTTCAGGCCAATCCCTTGGATCCTGTCCCTGGTCACCAGAGTGAGCAGATCGGTACCTGCCCCTCCTCTTCCCTTCACAAGGAAATTGCAGACTGTGATGAGGTCTCCCCTCAGTCTCCTCTTCTCCAGGCTGAACAGAACAAGTGACCTCAGCTGCTCCTGACACAGCTTCCCCTCATGGCCCTTCACCATCAGGAATGCAGAGGTTGCATCAGGCTAACAACGTTTCGTGAAAAAAAAAAAGTGAAAGATTATTTTGCTGTCCCAGGACAGTAGGAAAACCAGACTACAGATTGAAACTGCACATCACTGCTGGCTGGCCTGACTTTTTAAAGAAATCTAACAAGATAGGAACTTCTTGATACTTAACTGTTTGAATAAGAACATTAAGAAATACGTATTTCTTGCTGCATGAAAAGGAAGTTTCCATCACTAAGAAATGAAAAAAAACAAAAAAAAACCAAAAAAAAACCCCTGACTTTTAAAGACTAACAGGTTTGGGTTTCTCAAATCATAATAGTATGACTAAGTGACCAATTTCCCTCAGGAAAGGGAGCAGAAATGAGACCTAATTTTTGAATGGCCATAGTTAGCAGTACCTGAAAAGCGCATGAAAAGCCTAAATTGGGAATACTGTCAGTTGCTTCACAGGTAACAAAAAACATACACATTCATTAAGACTGAAAGGAAAGCCACGGAATATCATCAAAAACAGGAAAGAAATTAAGTTTTGGTTAATAATTTTTTCTAAACTAGCCAGAGCATTTTCTGGAGCAGTTAATTTCTGGGTCACTGAAAACATAACTTGCTTTTATTTTCAGCAGATGTTGTTTAGTTGTTCTGAATCTCACTATTTTGAAATTCAAGGAAAAACAGCAATCTGGCTTCCAAAACTCTTAGACAAGTTTCAGTGTCATGAAATTTGTGATTCTTTAGCTTTGACTTTTCACTTTTGACTTTTGAATCAACAGCCTACAACCAATTCAATATTTAAAGAGTTCTTCTGCAAAGACAGACTGCAGATACTCTTACTGTATTTAATTTTAATGAAAGACAATGTTCTCAGTGCAATTTATTAATTCCAGTAGTTGAGCCTTTAGGAAAAACACCCAAATCACAAAACTTGTGATCAGAACTGAAAAGAACACGTACAGGTTTGAGGGGTTTTAAAATACTTGGTTTTATAAATGCTTCCACAAAGAAAGTACAAGTTGACAACATCAAAGTTTTTACGTCATCACAGTCAAATCACTAGAGGGAGACTGAACTGATTACAAAGGCTATCTATCCCAAAAGTTGGGCAACTTTGGATATTGGGTTTTTACCACATGTTAGAGAGAACTGATCCCTGAAACTGCTTCCAGACCACCTGCATTTGCATAGGAAATTAAGGTTTCTTTCAAAGTAACTTGAACCTCCCTGAAAATATCCTTCCTGTGAGTTCTATAAGCTGTTACACTTTATTTTTAAGTTACACCTCATAGAGACAATATATTAATTATCCTGGATCCAACTGTTTGGAATGGGGAAAGGAAAATGCTACTGCCACTTCAAAATACTGAAAAATCTCCTTTCAAGACCTATATATTCCTAAATGCCCAGTCACTGTTGCAGGCAGTCAATAAAAATGCCTTGCCTGGACAGAACCCTCAGCTCCAAAGCTCTTTAACCAGAGATGATGTTAAGAACCCTTATTGCTGAAACCCAGGCGGGTTTGTTTTGTTTTCTTTCTTCTAGAAACAATATTTTTTCCCCTATCATAAAACACAATAAAATACATTCTAATCAAAAAGATACACAGCTTCTTCACCCTTTCTTTCACAACATAAAATAAACATAGTGCTTTCTTTTTGCTAAAAGATGAAAAAACATGTATAATATATCTAACTTCTTCAGGATGGGAAAGGTAGTCTTTTCCTAAACTTCAGCAATGTCAGCAGCCTCTGTCAAGAGATGGCCAAATTGATTTTTCAGGGGTCAAAGGTTGTGTTTGAGATGTGTAGGTAAATTTACAATAAAGTCTGTGCATGATCAACGAAGCACCTGTAATAGAGCCCACTAATCACTGCTGGCTGAAGGTAAATTGAAATACATTGCTGCATTTCCAAAACACTTGTCAGTGTTTTATCCACCACAATATGCCAAAAACAGCTTTTAAAAATGTAGAAATGCCAAGTGATAGAAGAGCCACCAGAGGGAGTGTCTCTAGCTCCGTAAATGTGATCCAACCCAACAGAGCCTGGCCAGGAGTTTGACACACTTGGACATTACCATACTTTAATGCACAAATTTGCAGGGTTCAAGGTGCAATCCAGGCTTCACTCTGACCTTTGTATATACAATCTTAAGGCGTTTGGGAAATCAGATTTCATTTATTTTTTCCCTTCCTGTAAAAGCAGGAAGATAGAACCCTCCATCATGTATTTATCCTTTCCTAATACAAACCTTCAAATCTTTAGAAGCAGTGCTACAACAAATGGTGCTTGTATATCAAAAAAGCTATAAACAGCTGAGATTGCCATGGCAACACCTCGGCTCCCCAATTTACATAAATCCTGGGTAACATTCTGACAAATCCCAAAAGAAGAATTTCAAAGGTAGCAAAGGTAGGACTTTTTGCCAAAAGTGATCTTGGGACAGCTGTGCACAAGGAACAACTGGAATTATTACTACTCATGCCCGTCCCACTGGTGAAGTGAAGCCATTCAATCTCTGCTGAAGGCACCACTGGCTGGCATTTACGACATTACAGCATAAATGTTAAATGCTGCAATTACATTTTACGCTGTTTATAATCCTTGTGCATCACTTTCATTTTCTGTTCTAATTCTCACACCCAGAGCTTCATTTTATTTTTAAAGACAAGGCTATCAATGGCATTTTCACAAATGTTTCAGCCACTCAAGTTCTTCTCTGGAAAAGTCCTATACCAAAGAGTTTCTTTTTCCTCTCTATCTTCCAAGAAAACCCCATATGGTCTAGACAGTAATTCCAAAAGGGGGGTTCAGGGTTTGCTGCTATAACTGAAACACAAGCTTGATTCTTGACAAATTCTGCTTTCCAGAATTTTTGATTTTGTTACTATATAAGACATCACTCATATTCCTTTAGTCATAACAGCAGTCATACACCCCACATGATGGGTGTCCTAGAGAACAGAGACCAACAAGCTTAAAAATTCTGTAGAAAATCAGATGGTACCTGCACATAAGATGAAGAGAACATAGGAGTAAGGGGCAATATGCAAAAAGCTTATTAATACAAGGTTTCTTCACTTAATGAATAAATTAGAAGGAACAGACCAATATATGTTAAGTTTCTGTCAAGATCATGAAGGAGATAGTAAAAAAATAATCCCTTACCTGTAATAAAAATGAGAGCAATAAAGATATAGAGTGTGAAAGCTCTCAGATCAAAGATTTATCCCTGGGAACAGCAATAAAACTAGCTACTGAAATTTAATTATGAAAGGGAAACATCTTGGACAGCAAATTTATAGTGAGGTTCCAGCACACTATTTAGGATACAATATTTTGTATCCCATAGAATTATCTCTACTCACCATAAATCAATGGAAGATGAAGTTCATGTAAGACCCAGCAAAGCTAAACAGAAAGCTACCACTGCCTTCCTAGGGTTACAAAGCAAGTCCTTAACTCAAAAGCTTTCCTTTAGATTTAGAGGAAAAGGAACAGCTGCACCTTTTTTCTCCCAACATATTCTCAAATAGTAAAGGAGCGCACGTGAGAGAACTGCTGGCTTCTTTCCTTTTCAAAAGGTCTAATTAAAGCAAAGAACTATGATATAAAAATCAAGGACACCTCACAAACCTACAAAATATGCTGGAAGTTGCAAAGTTTGGTTGTTTTGGGATTTTTTTCTAGGTATTAGAAATGGTGTTTCTTTTTCTGAAGCTTTCACTCTGACCCGTAGCTTTTTCTTCCATGAGTGGCATAATTAAGAAGTGTTGGGTTTCAGAATTCTGCATAGAAATTTGGATTCACATTCACTCCTTTTGGACCTCTTCACTGGTGTTAGAGACTCAAATTATAATTATGTGCATGCTGAAGGAAATCTAAGGCTTTCTGGAAAACTTTTAAGAATGCAAAGGCCTGATTCTGCTCCCTGTTGACTTAGAGGAAAAATTTTATCAACTTTCATTGTGTCTTTGAAATCAGACTTAAAATGAAGACTATTTTGTTCCTACATTACTGATGACTTCCAGCAGCTTAAAACCAAGCCAAACAAAATATCTATAATTTTTAATTAAACCCTACCTAAGCAAAACATCAGTGGCAAAGGGCTAACAAATCTTTGCTTAATAAAACTGGTATTTATTAACAGTTTCTGATTTTGCAGCCTTTCCTTACATATAACCCAGCTTACTAGAGCTTAAGTGCTTCATGAAATCAGACTGGATTTGAGCATATGCTTAAGCAGCATGTTGACACAGGCCTTGGGGATCTCTAAACAGGATTTATTATGGAACAATACATTTATTTCACTTCTGCTGAAGAAAGATTTGTCTGTCGTGGAACACACTTCATTATGATCCACGAGAGGCTTTGGATGGTGTTCTGGTTGCTGTCCCTCCATTCACATCCCTGCTGGATTTCCATCTTATTAAGTTTTCACATTAAACAGTTCCCTAATCCAGTTTAAAGAAATGTAGTGTGAGTGGACAGCAAGACAGTGACTTAAACACTCAATGAGGTGGGGCAAGGAAAGCAGAGCAGCTGTGCAGAATTCAACTGCATCACAATTGACTCATTTTTAGCTACTTTTTATATTCTTTAATTATCCCTTACACTATCATTCTAATTACCCAGCTACATGTCCTCAATGACAAGCACTTATAATCATACAGCTTAATTAAAACATAACTGAAATACCTGTGGTGATAAAAATACCTCCAGGAAAAAAAGAAAAAAAGCCTTGAATGTGAAGGAAGTTCACTTTACATTTGCTACTAGACTCTCTCTCTGCTCTTTGCATCCTCACAGCAGAGTTTACACTGGTGCTCTGCAAGTTAAACTTATATTTGCACTCAGTCACCACAAGGAATTTTAAATAATACTGCTATCCTCCT
Source organism: Corvus kubaryi (assembly GCF_017639235.1). Classification (NCBI taxonomy): domain Eukaryota; kingdom Metazoa; phylum Chordata; class Aves; order Passeriformes; family Corvidae; genus Corvus; species Corvus kubaryi. Next base: position 6,349,185 of record NW_024581130.1, read on the forward strand.
ATGAGGAAAAAAAATCCTGGTGCCAAATTTTTCTGACATTTTATTTAGTCACATATTTTTGTGCATAATCGGACAACAGCTGGTGAAGCCAAGCAATTCAGTAGTAGTATTTCAGAGGTGTTTTGCACAAGTTACACATGGATCATGCAGGGAAGACAACCTTGGGCTGTCCAAAGTATTCAGGCTGATAAACATCTTTATACCATGGCTGGCCCTTCAGAACAAAAATATGTGCTCCCCACATATGGGTCAAGTCCAGCAAAGATGACCAAAGGACTGGAGCATCTCTCCTATTAAGAGAGGCTGTGAGAGCTGGTACTGTTCAGGCTGCAGAAGGCTCAAGAGGGATATTATCAATATGTATAAATGAAGTGATGGAGGCAGAGACCTCTCAGTAGCACAAGTTGAAATACAGAAAATTCCACCTAAACAGAAGTAAAAAACCCTTCGTATTGCATGGTAGACACAGCATAGCCTCAGCAGCCTCTCTCTTCCACAGTATCTAATCAAAGCTGGGTGTCAGCATGGCTTAGCGTCCATCCTTTCAAAGGCATATAATGCTTTCTTTAAAATCTTATGCTGAACTTTCTTTCCTTGAGACTTCTTGTTTTCTCTGTGTCCAGGCAGCTCTGATTCCTGACACATCCTCAGCAGTGTCTCATTCTGAAAATCTAATTAGCAATTCAGATAATACAGGAGAAGGTAGCTGCTATAATTTATAATTTTTACCAGTTGATGGAGTTCCCTACAGATCCTGAGGATGTATCTTAAAGCTGCAGAATACAACAAAAATTTACTATAAATCTGAGAAAAGAGAAACGTAGAGTTTCCAGAAATCAGTGCAGCATTCTTTTTATGCAGTTACTCCAATTTTCAAACTGCATTTTAGCTCTTCACTATTTTATGCATCTGTGCCTTTTCTACTTAAATTATTCAAATTCAGCATTGACTTAGAAGCCCCTCAAAAATCAAGAGTCATTTAATACAGTAGCAGGAACATTGCAGGTTAAACTATGAATATGTATCCTCATAATTTGTTTCATTGCACATGTGGGCGTGCACAGATTTTAAGCCCTATTATAAGACACTAGGAATTTAAATGAAATATTAATTAGAAAGCAATTACTGGATTTAGCAGCAGAGAGTTCTGGACAGGGGTTTGCATTAGGATTTGTTTCTAAGCCACAGGAGAAAAGGGGACTGATGGTGCCATCTGTTGGTCATTTTAAAATGGACATGGTTAATGGCGGTTTGTGGTCTCCCACGCTGGAGGTAACGCCAGAAAGCTTCGCACCTGAGCACTCTTAATTGTGACCCTCACTGTTCTCAGTCCAGGAGCGTGTGCAGAGCACAGTGGAGCCACAACAGCTGGATTCTGAAAATGGCCATGGTAGCACCCGTGGAAATGTTTGTGTTTTGGCTGTTTGCTTCACACTCCTTTTTCCCGTCTCCCTCTTCACACATCCCATTACCTCCTGCACCCTACCTCTATTCACTTCCACACACACTGAGAATCATGTTGGCTCTGGAAGGAAATAAAGTTTTCCTTTGAACAGTTTTGCTTACCAGATTCTCCCAATCACATTTCTGGCCTTCACTCCCTACCAAGCAGGTGTTTTCTTTGTAATGAAGTAGAGGGGATTTTGGGTAATGGAATGGGCTGTCATGAGGCTGCCACAGCAAAATCACTTTCCAAATAGATGTTTTTAATCTTTGCATGAGAGAAAGCTGTGAAGACCTCAGCCAGTAAAGGAACATTCAAATCCAGCCATGGAGCCTGTTGGCACATTGTCATATGCATCATGTCTCACAGAAAGGCAACCATAACCTGATTGCATTTCAGAATTAAATAGAAAAAAGACCATTTGGTTAGCCATGAGAGCATGAGTCATGTCTGTGTCCAGATGCGGACAATGTCAGTACACAACTCAGGAAACCATGAGGAGTAAGGGTGTAGTCAGCACTTCCCACACACTTGCTGAACCCTGTGGACTTGTGGATGTCTTCTGGAGATTTTGATGGGACTTGTCCCACAATACACTTGCCCATCACAAAACAGCTGGCTCCTGACCACTGGGAGTGGTGGTTCACTATCTTCTGTAGGACCAGTCTTTTAAATCCAGAAAGAGATCCATGGGATTGCATCTTACGATGCTCCAGCTCTGGTGCCAGATCACAAGAGACAGCACTGACTGGGCTCTTTAGCCCGAAGTTCTGCACTCACTGCTGTTTTCCCCACATCCCCAGTGAGGAATTAGTTAATTGCCCAGGCCCACAGTGTCCTGCCAGCTGCGGACACAGCAATCTCTTGGCAAGGACTTCCAGGTTGTCAGTGTCCATCAGACAACAGGACATCCAGGATGGAAACATCTCCTGAGGTGAGGGACCTTCCCAGATGAATTGCCAAAGCCTCAGAAGTGTTTCTCCATGCACATCTGTTTGCCCGATGCCAAGGCAGCATCAGAAGGTTGCTGAGTAGCACCGTGGTGCCCTTTGTAAAGATGAAGGAAAAGAAGTACAGCAACAACACAAGGAAGAAAAGAAATAAAATTTGGGTTGCATGGGCATACAACCCACATGCACATATATAATTACAACCAAACATTATTTCTCTCTCACACAGGAATTAAAAGATTAAAGAGCTAATGGATATGCTGGCAGCAAGTAGGAGCAGTAATAGGCTTAGGTAGGATGCTGGGCAACAGCATGATATGAAAACTGAGTGAGGTTCTTTTGTAGATTTAACGTCAAGGACATCACTTTTGTAATGCTTTTACATATTTAGATTTACCATTGGTCTCTGTTCTCTTTTTCCATGCACAATTTTTGCAGCTAAGATATTGACCAAGGGTGTGGACAGGAAGGAGGGCGAAAAGGTGGTGATTGGTAGGGAAATAAAACAGACATTAACAGGTTATGAATTTCATGTCCCCCCACAATTAAAAAGAAAAAAAAAGCTGATTTCTCCACATGTACAATAATTTTTCAGTTACTATTAGTGTGCTTGTCTACACAAAATTAATTCCTTGCAGGGGGAGGGGGAGGAAACCACTCTACAAAACTTCCTCTTCGTATGTATATGAAGTAAATAACTCTAAAATATCACAGTTTTGAATTCTCAACTCAAAATAAATACAACAATCCCTTGCACAAGAAACTGCCAGTGCACTCCACTGTGACAAACTGCAAGAGAGCACAGCAGCATGTTACGCTCCATAACAGCTTTTGGTAAAATCATCAAAGGACATAAATGACTGGAAAAGTATTTTCATAGTTTCACCAAATTTGGTTTGTTCTCCATAAGAATCTGACCTCTTACACTTGCCATAGCAAATGGTACAAAGTATTTTTTTCTTTCTTCAACTTATTTAAATTAGGAGTACCATAATTGAAGAGGGTGGGGGGCGGAGACAGGGAAGGAAAGGAGCTTTAGGCAATTGAATTTTCCAAAGTGTTTGGAGAGATAATTGGAAAAGGGATTGAAAATGCTGCCAATCACCTTAATGGATGCAAAAATCACAGGAGATACTCCTGTGGGACACCAGGAAAGAATTTCACTCGATTTGTTTCCACTGAAAAGAAATTTCAGGCTACACCAAAATTTCATTCAACTCCATTTGAATCCATGTCTGCTCCCAATCATACTGCTAATTATTACAATCATTATTATCTTCTAGTGCACAGGAAAACATTAAAATGTAAACACAAACCCACTCTGAATGAAAACACTTCAAGAATTCTGTAGTGTGAAAACTTCCCTGATGTGGAGACAAACAAATCACTGCACTCAAAAAAAAAAAATAGTGGTAAAAGAGATTGCCTGTATTATTTCACTATTTCTTTACAATTTTTCCCTCAGATCCATGGTGTAAAACTGTTCCAAGTCTTTGGTCAATCTTCACTTTTCCAGTGTCTAGAGGAGACTTTTCACCAGCTATAGAACCACTATTTTTTCTTGCATCTCTGCATACACTGAAAATAGGGATATGAGGTTCAAACCACCTTACAGATACTACCACATCTTTTGAATTTAATAAAAATCATAGAAATTTTAAGAGGTTTTTTTTCCTTTTAAGCTTTACACGTAGAAAAAAAAAATTGAATTAAGAAAAACAAGTGTGTTAAGCATCTACATAAAATGATTGAGCAATCTATCTTTTACCAATTCACTTCCTTTGCTACACAGTCTACCTTCCCTTACTATTTGGAATTCACCAGTTATATATTTGGGTTAGTGTTCTCCGGCTAAGTACCAAAAAGAAGGAATAAGCATCACAAAGAAATAGACCTTGCACCCTGACTGGTATGTTTTTCAAAACAAATATTATAGAAAACAGGGAAGGAAATGGGTAATATGCTGATCACATCCAGCTGAAACTGTAGGAACTGAACCCAGCAAAGTGGCAGCATGGAAACTTGCATAGAATAACTTAATTTCCAGAAGAGCAGGTGGCTTGCCAGGTATGTACAAGAGTCCTGACTTAAAAGATAGTTTTCTCTAAGCCCTGCTGACAGTTAGCACAAGCCACATGTGTCAGTAAAAGCAAACCATGGCACATCCTGCTCTTTATTCAGCTTCTGTAATCCTGTCTCAAGCCTTAGGTACGCATCAAGAAGAGGAGTGCATTTATATGCCAGACTGACACATTGTACAGGAAAACACTGTACTGAGCTGTCATTCTTCATATGCAGAAATGAAACATGAGATTTACTGCTGCCATCCTCTGTGACCTAGACTAGAGCAACCCCAACAGCAGGTGGTTTAGCTGTTTTGATTTAGCTCTTATCTAGGAAGCTCACATAAACCCCATTTTGCATATCTAAATCTTCAATACAATGGTGCTGAATAAAACTGCAGAGCAAAACAGGGCTCCAGTGCTTGAGCACTGAAAATGCCTGGGCAGAGATGTTATCCAGGATCACAGAAGTTATCGAGGATCACACAAAACCCTGGCAAAGACCAGGCTGTGTGCTTGCTGTCTGACAACAGCACACAAACTGACTGCAGACTAACACATTTCTGAGCTCAGGCAGAAGCTGTTTGGCTGCCACAGAACAAAAAGGCAGAAGCACACATATGTACAAAGAGACCTATAGAAGCACAGAATCCAATCCCCCCTCTCCAATGGCAGTTTGAATGCCATCAGCTTAGTTTAATTTTTAATTAGATTTTACTGTAACAAATACCATCGATTGCGCTGCAGCTTGCATACATGAGTACTGCTGCCAAGACTGCTAATAAAATATTATGTCTTTTCACAATTTCGATAATCACAAATCTGCCCTCTTCTTTCAGCCAAAAACCATTCTTAAAATTTAGAATGAAAGGTTGTTTCAAGTTGATGAAATAGGCAAGATAATTGCAGAAACAGCTCATTTCTCTCAGAGATGATAAAAAGGATACAGTGACCATCCCTCACCCACAAAACCCTATTTATTATTGCTTGGGACATTGGCACAAATTCTGGAGTGCAGCTTTATGATGCTATTTCTTCTTACCATGCTGTTACATCCTCTTTCACACACTGTTTTGAAACATATTCACGCTAGACCCTTTTGTCTTCTACACAGAATATTTATGGAAGATTTTTACTGCAAGTCATAAATTAATTAATAATGGTAGACTGTAATACCGAGAGGCAAAAAGCAGCCCCCGTAAAATACTACCTCCTCAAAGAAGTTAATGCTGCTCTTTTAGTCAAGACACCAACCTGTCAGAGAGGATATTTCTATTCTGAAAGAGATTGCTTAGAGTCCCTATGGGGTTATTTTTATACATTCAGAATCTTCAACATGATGATAAACTCCATAAAGGACATCTGAATCAAAATAAGGAACTAATTTGGATGTGTTATTACCCAGTCACAAAACTGGACCTAACGTCTTTCTTTATGGCAAGGAGAAACTTTGTTTCTGAAGGACTGAAAAAGTTTTGTATAATAACTTTCTGAAGTTGCCATTTTTCAAGTGTCATACAGATCCTTTAGATAAGGACAGTGATTTCCAGATAATAATAGCTACTTCTGTGTCTTTCCTTCAAAGTACACATTGTAGTTGCCCACTAAATGCTGAAGTTGTATACACTCCTCTTTCAGATAACTGTTTAGGACATTTATATTTAGGTGCAAACTATCAGACATTAATTGCTTGATGCAACTTTTAATATTAGGGATATTTTATATGCTGATGCAGAGGGGGTTTTTGGTAATATAATCAGTTATACATGTAAGATGACATCACAATACAAAACACTGATTAACTCATTATATTTAGAACTATATCAGCTTAAAGATTTCTTTTTTTTTTTTCAAATACAAAATGTTTCCTTGAGTTAATGTAACAAAGGAGTTGATTTGGAGTTGTTTGGTTTGTTTGGTGTTTTAGGGAGGTTTTTTGGTTCATTTGTTTTGTTGGTTTTTTTTTAATTTCAATGTTTTTCTGAGGTGATTAATAACTTTTATAACCACTCTTGGGGTTTATGGATGTCTACACAGATCTGCTTTTCTTTAGTGGGATGGAAAACACAAAGAATTCTTTAGTGTTTGATAGTGTCCCACATAACATCCCTGCTTCTAAACTGGAGAGACATGAATTTGGCAGATGGGCTGCTATGCAGATAAGGAATTGGCTGGATGGTTGCACTCAGAGTTGTGGTCAACAGGTTGACGTCCAGGTGTTCTTTACTGTGAGATTGGTGAGGCCCTGGCACAGGCTGCCCAGAGAAGCTGTGGATGCCCATCCCTGAAAGTGTTCAACACCAGGTTGGATGGGGCTTGGAGCAACTTTGGGGAGTGGAAGATGTTCCTGCCCAGGGAGGGGAGGTTGGAATTAGATGATCTTTAAGGTCTCTTCCAACCCAAACCATTCTATGATTCTACATCCAAAAAAACTAGTTAAAATTTTGTGAGATTCACTGCTTTTAAATTAGCTGTAGAACTTCAAGACAAATTAAATCTAGGAATTTTTTTCAATTACAGAAGAATTTTTAAAAATAAACTATTCACTAAATAAAACCTTCACTCTTTTCCAGATGTATTCATTTAGAGGACAAGAGTCTCTTCCAACTTCCACCAATCTAAATTAGAACAACTGAAATTAAACCAAATGGCAGCATTGTAACAATGGCATAAATGAAAAAGGCTGTTAATTTTATTGCCACAGCCTTCAGAAAACTGGAGAAAATACAAGAAAAACAGAATGTGTGAAAAGCCCTGCATAATACTTCATCTTCCCGGCAGCCAAGGGTGCAATCTCAGCAGTGCTCTGAGGAGTGAGCTGTGCATCATCTATTACTCCTGCACTTGAGAAAATCCGTGCATCTCAAATCATGCAGTATCCCAGATGCCAGTGATTAACAGAGGTAACTCTTTTATCCAGACCTCCGTGGGCATGAAAATGTGCACTTGTCTAGGAAAGCTAACTCTGGGCAAACAATTCTATTTCAAGCTGGATGGAGGTAGCACAAGGGTTAAGAAAAACTTTACCAGCCGTTGTATTGGAGCAATCACTGTTATGCCAGTGCTCTGGGCAATGACAATCTGTTAGGTCTTTTCTAAACCCAGTACAAGCATTTGTAATGCAAATGTTAGCACGCTGAATATATCACACTGTTCCTACATCCATTGATACCAGCAAGGGGAGAAATCATGTGGCCCCATCCTCCCTCTGCAGCAGCTTGTTCCCTTTAGCTCTTGTTTACTTCCCCGTGTTTTCTCTAATCTAGTTCTAAATGTCGCTAAGCACAGTGTTTGTTGTTCAGGACTAGTTATAGCATGTTAACCTATTTTCTTCCCTTTCATGTGATTTTTGACATGGTTTTGTTCAGCTGTGTTCGCGGTACCCTGAGTTCAGCACTCTATGAACGACCCCCCTGTTTAGAAATTGGGAACCGGAATAATGGCCAAGAGTTGAGAGAAATTTATGGCTCGATTTCCTTGGAATCTGTACGCTTGGTAAAGTACTTTGAAAAACTGGGAAACCGGGTCTCCAGCTGAGAAAGGTTCAAAGATAAAGAAGAATGGTCTAAAGGAAAATTATTATCATTTGATATTGCCATTCAGTTAGCTGCACAAAATAATAGACATACAGCCTTTTGTGTGCATCACCAACTCATTAGCTCTGGCTCACAACCATTTTCTGTTTAGAAGCCACCATAAGAATTTTACCATAGAAGAGTTGAACACCTTCAGAAACAATTTAAGCCTACCACAGCTTATTTTTCTGACTGACTTCTCATGGATGTGCTAGAAACAGGCCTCAAATTTTTTGACAGATCTGTAGAACAAATTGGAAACAAATTGGAAAGAGTTATCTAAGAATATCTACTTTTTTCCTGACAAAATCACTCCACTTGCAGCTCACCATGCAAATGAACTGGAAGACTTTTTCCAGTTTCCCATCGCCCTTTGTTAAAATAAACAAATACACCTCTCAGGAATAAAAGAAGTGAATCCAGTAACTTATCTTGCAAGAAATTAGCAGAAACAAATATATGACAAAGTACATTAGTCATATTCAACAGCTTAAATCAGTTTTGATGGCCAAAAACAAACAGAAAACTAATTTTTTTACTTATTTCTCCTTTATTTTAAATGCATATTTGAAAACTAGGAACCCACCAAATGTGCAAAGTCACAGCCCTGTTCTGTCAAGGTAGACACATCCATAAGAGCAGTAGGCATGAGATCAAATTTCAGGGTTTTTGCAGAAGTGCTGAGATAGATTCACAGCTTCACACTTCTAGTTCTAGAGAGACAAGAGGATAATGATAAGAAATATGACCTAAACATTACACTGGAGAACCTGCCATGCCATGTCTGTGAGCTGAACAAAACACAAGAAAAAGGTGCTAAGTGGTCTGCACAGAAGGTGAGCTTCCATATAGCTAAAAAGTCTACAAAAACCTCACAGCGAGGGCTAGGAAATACAGCACAGACAAGAAATGCAGGAACTGATCTTGCCCAATCCCAACGCTCAGTAGCAGATGAAATTCCCATGACAAGTGGTGCATTTGCACAGCAGTAGGAACTCACAATCCCTTTGAATTAGCACAGGATTCATTGGACTGACCATTGCAAAAATAAAAAGTGAAACAGCAATGAAAAGCAGAGTTTTACCTGATACAAGAACTTCAATTTTATTTCTACCCCTATGTATTTACTAGTTTAAGAAATCGCTGCTTCTAAACACGAAGACAGAAAGTGTGAAGACTTATGAATACATTTTCAACAGTATCTAGCAGCAGAGCTATACACAAAATCTGAAATATTAAACAGTGAAGGCTAAAGTTAAACTGACATAACCTTCACACACAGACATAAGTAAAGCAGGACAAAGTTTTATCTTTAAACAGGTATAAGCAACTATTTACCATTATACCATAGGACTGAACAGCTGTTTGTGATGCTACAGTAAATTAACAACTTGAAGACATCAGTCTTGTTTGACTGAACATCACCTGTCCCTGCAATAGACTCATGCACCTAATCAGGTGATTATTAGGAAAATCCAACACTACACATAAAGGGCTCCAACGATTAAATGAAGCACTGGTCCTCAAATTCTCTCATAGACAATCAAAGACTCACAGAAACATTCTTGGTTCTTTTCAAAGTGATCCCCAAGCATGCAAGTCGCTAAGAACCAGTATTCTTTGTCTACCTGGCTGCATATACTGAAAACAAAATGAAAAACAACCATTGTAGAATATGGCTTCGGCAAGACATTTAGCTTTGTACTTTACAGAGTAAAATAGTTAAACTCATCAAAAACTACCTTAGAGGAAAAGAAATTTTAGAAGTGATAGCATGTAGCAACTTTCCTTATTGTATTTCTAAATGTATAGAGTAATTCCAGTTTGAATGGAAACAAACATGTTATTAATACTTTAAAACAACAAGGTTCATATTTCTTCCTCAAAGTATTTACTTAACATTATCATCATTTCTTAGGGGAAAAAAAGAAAAAGATACAATTCTATTTAGCATATCAATGAAATTAGAAGGGAAGTCCTACTGAAGGACTAACTCTCCTTAATGCCCTTATTCTCCCTTCATTATGCCACTGATGTCCCATGACAACAACATTAATTTGACATGGATGAGTTATGACCCACTGTTTCTTGCACAACTCTCAGGAAGCCTAAGGCAGGGTTTTCTGCTTTGGGTATTGGGGCCAGAAGGACCATGAAGAAAACCAGTGCAATAGAAGGAGCAATTAAGCTACAGGTTGTTTTGCTCTAAGCAGTTAACCAGCTGTGCCTAATAAATTATTTGATTATACAACATCTTATAGGTTTGACGTCGATTGCAACCGTGCATAAAACTAACGTTCGGTGGCTTTGTATATTTGCTTGTGTGATTATAACTTTAATTCCTCCTAGTACTCATCAGCGCACCTGGCAATACAAAGCACTGTTGGGTTTTCCATACCAATGGTCAGCATGCTCAGAGCACCTCAAAACTGTGGACTAAAATACAACAATCTTGAGAAGGAAGTGGGAAAGGATTGCTATTAGTGTTTGCTGCTGGGAAACAAGGCCACTCTGATCCAGAGCAGAATGAGCAAGAGGGGGAAACTGAGGCACAGATACATTGTATGTGTGTATATTTACAATGGACACAAAAACAGGTGAACACACAAAACACAACCCAGAAGAGGTGTCCAAGAAATTCCTGAACTAGAAGTCTGTTTTGTTTTTTTTTTTTTTAAGAGATAGAATTCCATGCTAATGTATACAGCCTGCTTCTGGCACTTGCGCTACCTTCCTCAGCAGCTCTCCATTATCTATCTCTAGTGCAGTGCTTCACGTTTGAGAGCTGTAACTATGGACTTCACATTCCCAGTCCCACACTGACTTCATGCTACTCTGCATCCTCACAAAAGAAAGGGGAATTTGCTCTGTGCAAGGTCTTGCACAAACCTGAATTTAAAAAAAAACACTGCGAAGCAGCCCTCACAACCACTGCAAGTCTGAAGAGTTTCCCCCCATCATGACAACCATTTCCTAAAAAATGCTGGCATATTAATCCTCTTCATCTTCTCACCTGGACACAAAGAACTGTGGACCCTGTCATTGTTCTTTAGCTGAATGTCCCAGTCCTTCAGTGAGGACTCACAAATTGTCAAGATGACTCAGAGGACCATCACGAATCACGTATAACAAAGCAGTGAATTAAGCACACCCCCAAAAAATTCAGACAGCAGTTCATAAACTATTAAATGGAAGATTATAATAACAAATAGATGAATGCAGTCCTCCATGGATAATACATGTACAAAAATGCTAATCTTTGAGGCTAAATTATTCACAACGAATGAGTCAATCAGCCTTATTCCCTCACAGACCACTATTTCCGGGAGCTATTTATAAGTGAGACAAAATTGATGTGCTTGTATCATCTATTTCTGTACAAGGGGAAAGTGCATGATAATCCCCTTTTTATTCCCTTTATTAAGGCATTCCATGAATGTGAATGGCAACAAAAACCACAAGAACCATCTGTAATTGATACTGCAGTGACAGCTAAACTGCAAGTTAGTGAATTTGGCCAACATTATAAATTTCCTTGTTCCTGATCAGGCCCTTAATAATGACATACACCATTTATCAAGTGATAGAGTCAGCAGAACTCTGAACAAAACAGCCCGTGCCAGAATGCCATCACCATCATGTAAAATACCTGTTTTACAGAGACAGTCCTTTAAACTACAATATCTAATTCCCAGGAGCACCTACAATCAGAAATCACTACAGCAAAAAGAAGCACATCACACAGATTGCTCTTCCCTGTCTTGCCAGCCAGCTGCATTTCCCCCAGTCACAGGATCCCCTCCTGCTTGGAGGGACTCGGATCTCCGGGACAGCACAGAGAATAATGCAAGTCCTGACAAAAGGACTTTCCTGCCAAAAGAAGGATCAACCCCTTGAGTGCAGGTTCAGAACAACTTTAAGGGACTGGGACATCAGAACCCTCTGTGGTCCATGTTCTCCCTCTAAAAAAGGGCCAAGGTCCGTAACTGCCACACACACTATTTTGGCAATTCCAGCTCTATCAGAATCAAGGAATAAGTGAACTTAGTGATGATGTTTTATAAGCAAACAGTTGCCATATTACTCACTTGAAAAGAAAAGAGAGCCATCATAGAGAGATGCATTTCCAGAACCAATTTAAAGGTTAAGCCAGACGAGTTCCCTGAATCAGGATCTAATGAGATTCCAAGGCTCAGCTCAGGAGACTTGATGCTGAATGAGCAAAGGAGAGGCTGCTCACACTTCTTCTGTCAGTGACAGCTGAGCCTCCCAGAAGGATACAGACACTTCCGTGGATCCTGGCTACCTCGCTTACCAATGAAACATCCCAATTAACTTCTATAGGGATTATGCATCAAATTCTTGCTGAAATTATCGTGCCCAAATATCTTTCCTGGCTTTGTAGAATTGAATCCTCATTTACATGTGGCTGAGTGCCTCTCCCCATTCCTGGAAATGGCATGTTTTAGCCTAGCTGTATAAAGTGACGATGGCATTAAAGGGTTAAGAAAGAAACAGTTAAGTGTGATGTAAAAATAGAGTTTAAACTAATAAAAAAAAAAATTAAATGCCTTTTAAAACAGTGAAAACAACATTAGTTTAAGGTTTTTTAAATACTGACGTTAACAAAGACAACAAAGAAAGCATAGATTCAACTAAAATCAAATGAGATTCAAAATTGCTTCCAGTGTTGGTGCTGAAAACAAAGCATGCACAAGGGTCTACTACACTGCTCTCTTGCAAGGCATAAACCAGGTCTGCAATAAACTGCTTGATGCTGTCTTGCTGGTCATAAAGCTACCAAAAAAAAATTTTAAAAAAAGAAAAAAAGGGATATGACAGTTTTTATAACACTTTAGGGTCCAATACAATATAAAATATATCTTTCTGGCACTGTGTACTTTCAGAGGAGATTCTAGAGACTTTGAGGTTTGTATACACTTTTGTCAGAGAGGAACTGAATATATTTCTTGTTGGATTGGGCCATAGGCAGCTATAGCTGTTCCCAAAAGACAGTGTAAATGACAAGCATTCTGAACCCCAGGGAAAACATAAATCATTAACAACAAGACCAAGATAAGAGCTCCTTGAACTGACACTTCCAGTTTTAAGATATAGTTTTCTATTCCCTTTATATTTAAAGAAAAATTAACTTTCCTAAATATATTAAAATTAATTTATCTTCACATGGATGCAAGAATACCATCACAACTCCACTCCATAAATGCCACCCCAAAAGACCATCTCTTCAGATCATTTCTTTGACCACATTGCCATTTTCACTGCATCCTTCCAGGTGGCTCCTTTGGTTGTGTGCAGGTGTATTCAAGGCTTTCCCTGGCCTATCCCAAACTCCACCTCCACAACATCACAGACCATGCTGATTCCTTCAATTACTGTTAAGCTTTTAGGACACTGTTATTATTTTGCTTTTTAAAGCTTAAGATGCTTTGACAAGAATCTTTTGTTTTCTCCTTACTGACGAAGGGTTTTTTCTAAAGCTTGACTTCTTTTTACCATGACACCTATGCACAGACAATGTGTGAAGCTACATAAATTAACTTCTGCTTTCTATGCACTGCCCAGTTTATTGACATTCACATACTATTTCTTACTATTTTTGGGACAGTATATTCTCTGAGGCATGGACTGATTTTTCTCCCCCTCAGAGCTTACAGCATTCCAAACCCAAAGCAGCCATGTTCCTAGATAACAATGTCAAACAAATAATGAACAGCAATAACCTTAAGCTGGATTTTCTAGGTTTGTAAGGCATTATTTTGGAAAAAACTACTTGTAGTGTCTTTTTCTCAAAAACCACCCCAAAAAACACACACATGTTCTCAAATCTGAACGTATTTAACCCAAGCCTTGATGTGTTAAACCTTGATGTGTAGTGAACTCCAGCTAAATTAAATATAGCAACTTCACCACTGATGAAGCATTTTTCCTGGGCAAAATGCACTGTGTTTTATCTAAGAGACACATAGGGAGTACAAACAAGAACAACATTACCCGAAAGATCTTCTTTTTAGAATCAACAGATCTGGGTTACAGGCAAATTATTTGAAAACAAGTTGCTGAGGCAATATTCCATCAAAATGACTACTATCAGCCATAAACATATGGGACCCTCCAACTACCCAGGGTAATAAGTCTTGTATATTATTGCTGGGAATTCCTTCAAAGCCCAAATCATTTTTAGTTTGTAAAGCTCCCTAATTTATTTTCCATGGTTGGGAGGAATCTGCTGCTAAACTAAAAATACAGTTTTACCCCCCATTATCTCTGCACATAAAGAGTCACAGAGCTTTGGGCTAGAATTAACATGAGATAGGCTATTATGACTGCAAGAACATTTAGAAGTCCCTGTTGACTTTGCAGTTTGTAATAATAAATATCCTCCCCATAATATCTTATTCCATTTTTTTCTAAACTTGATGCCTAGAGGAAGTCTTGAAGCCTGTGATAAAATGCTAGCAGTATTTACCTACTTTGTTGCTAGCCTGGATTTCCTTTTCTCCCTGGGAAAAGTCATTTAAAGAAATGATATTTGCAAGCAAAAGCTCTTAAAAGTATAACCTTTGATTTCATTAATGCCCTACAGAAATATGATGTCCTACTGTACTTGATTACTGAAGCAAAACTGACTCTGCTTGTATAAAGTAATGGCACTATTTTATAGTGAAGCATTTACTCTTCCACGAAGGAAAAACCTTGTAATCAGACGTGAAGGTTATAAAAGACGCAGTCTACAAGTCAAAAGTATCCTATTACTACCAATCAAGGTGATAATTAAGACCAGATTTCTGTAAGGAGGGGGTAGGCATTTAGGGGGCTTCACAAAGTACTGAGCTTCATGCACATAATAAACAGTTCAAAGTACTCTTACTTTATTAAGAAAATGCTGAAAGTGGCTAAAAGTAAGGTGTACTCTTGCATACGTATCTTACTTCGTTGGGCTGGTTCTGTGCAACAGAAAAAACTTGCCTACTCTCACATGTACTAAGAATGTTTGGCAGGTTTTGGTTGTTGGGGATTTTTTTAGGGGTTTTGGTAGATTTCTTTCCCCCCCAGAATTGTTCATAAATGCACTTAGGAGCAAAAACTTGAGATGAAGACAACATCCTTTATACATTCAAGGTTCCAGTTCACCAAAAGCTTTTCAGCAAACTAGAGTAACATTTCACACTTCAGGCACTACAGTATTCCTTTAACTCATTCTTGCTGGTTTTTACTTATTCATAGGTCTGTCAAGTGAATTCAGCAGATTATCAAGCAAAACATGCACATCACAAATACCCTCTCTCAGACAATCTCAATCTCCATAGATGTCAACAAGTACTCACCAGAACAAATTAAATCAAGCCATGCTGACACACCCAAATGTGCATTTCCCTCTACTCTATGTGCCTTGTATGACGCAAGGCTTGGAAGAGTGGCAGTCTGTTGGCAATTGATCCTTCTTAGACAGAGAAGGCAAACAACAATTAAGTTATGAATAAGACTAACAATATACTCTCTGCTTCACATACATGCCCAGTTCAACTTAAATTGTGAACAGATGGAAAGCAAGACATTCTCCTATTTCAGATTCACTACATTCCCCTAAATCCATAAAACCATACATTTTAAAAATGAAAATGTTTAGAACTATAAACTATTTCCAAATAGTTAATCCACTGATCTTTAGCTTACTGACTTGTTTCCTGTTTGTCACCTCATTTATTGTGATATTATTCTTACTGGACAGCAATTCACTAAGGCCATTATTTGAAGACAGTTAATTTTCTCTTCTGAAATCCATTTCAATAATTTTACTTTCAGCATCTATAAAGGTTATTTCATACCTGTGTATTTGCTAGATATGACTCCTGATTTTCCTCCTATGAATGAGGTATTTTTCAGTTCTCATGAGCTTTCCACAAATGTAGCTGGGAAGTTGTCTAATCTGCAAGGTGAGGACAAGATATGCTGTATAAAACACAGGTTTTTTTACACTTGCACAAATAAGTAAGAGATTTCTTTTTTAACAAAGCAGGCAAATAAATTTGAACTCATTTGAACCCTCTAGAACTGCAGCACTGGAGGAAACCTCCACCATCTTACAGCTACAGCATTTCCCTGACTGCTCCTCTTCACCTTCTTTATCCTCTTTCCTAGGGCTCTCTTCATTTATTCCTACCATTTCCAACTTTTTACTCTTCAAAAATTTACACTCCCCTTTTGTGCCAGCCACCACCCCTCACCTGCTCCTTTCTGCTTCACCTTTTTCCAATCCTCCGAGGTTTTGTGCCTCTGGCCTGTATTTCCATGCCCTCCCCACCATGGAGGGCACACTCCCATTTCCAGATTCCATTACTAATGAGTGCAATTAGAGATAACAGGATGACACACACGCAGACTTCAGCAGAGCCACCCATTTAACACTGCCACAGCATTCCCCTGGTACCACTGCAGATCTGGGTGTTGGGGCAAACTGCAGCCTGAGCTTCATTAAGAGCTGCAATTTCCTCCCTGCTTTTTCCTTTCTGCCCCCCTCCAAGCTCAGCCCACCTTCACATGACAAGGGATAAAGCCACGTCGCCTTTAGCACAATTCACAAACTCTTACATGAGTTTGATTCCTGTGGGGCTCCCCCAAGATAAGGTAAAGCATTGCGGATTTTGGAAAGCGGCCCCTTGCTGAGGTACACTTCTCCTCATAACTTTGTTTTACACGTAAAGTGCTGTGCATTTCATATAGCAATACATTTATACACTCTTTGATCATTTATTTTTCTCAGGCCTCTGTAATTTTCAACTTTACCACTTCATTCTTCACTACACACAGCCTCATTTAATTTCCTTATATCTGCAGAGCAGGAATTAGACAGGCCCAGAATAGATCAAACAGTGCTGAATTTGGGTCATTATCCACAAAGCATCCCAAGACAGCCTGCCTTAGCTGTCAGTGAAAGTTCACTTGCAATGTTTCACTCACACTAGAAAAGGAGATAGGGAAAACTAGTAACCTTCATTAGACCAGAAAGCTTAAAAAGATTTAAAGCATAACCTCAAGAGCTTCTTTAGGACTCACATGTCTGGAAGCTCACCACTCCTTTTTCTCCTGAGAGCATAGTCAGGAAAGGATTTTTTTTTCAAATCAGACACTTTACTATTCTAAAGAACAGTGAAGGCACCAATTTATAAGGGTGTCTTCATAGCAGCCATTTCATCTGACCACCTGAACATGTTTAGATTTAAACAGATTGAACCTCATCACCTGGTTTAAATTAACTGTGTGCTTAAATATCCCAGCACACCAATGCTAGAGCAGCTTATCTATACCACTAAAAACAAACCCTCCCTCCCTTCTTTTTCTAAGTACAACTCTGAAACAATGAACACCAGCTTTCCTCCTGTTAATCAGTTTTTGTTATCCATTCATTTTGCATACTTTGGCTTGGAAGTCTTCATTTCCAAATTAATACAGGATATTGTATCATCCTTCTAAAACAGTTGTTGTGTCCCAGTTTCACTGTAAATCCAACAAACAGGAAATGCACCATCCCTGCTTTGGTTTGCTAGTGATATTTGCATACAGTCACTAAGGACAGGTTGTTTATTCCAGCTGATTGATTTTTAAAGTTTGTCTGTCACATCAAAAAGTAAGATTTTTTTTTTTTACATTTTGATTGGTGATTAGATTCTAAACCAAGTTAGACTCTAAAAGAAACACTGATATTTAAACATTATGAATTTAAAAGATAAATTCAAGGGCTTCTCTTACCACTGCTACCAATACCTACAATATCATCCCAGCATTCAGCCTTATAACACAGAAAAGTAAGACTTGGCAAGCAATAGCTCAGACATACTGTATTTACTGCAGTCATGAAGCCCACTATGGACATCTTTGTTTATCTCATCACAATTAAACATTCATGAAGAAATATTATGGAAAAATGCATTTCTGGTCTCATAGCTAATTAGCACAATTTAAGAGTACCTCGTAGTTAGTCTGCCCAGTCTCTCTCTCAAGGAAAGTGGGGATCTGAATCTAAATTACAAGTGCTCTCCTCCCCCTCATCTGTGCATTTTCAAAACCAGGATTCCAGTCTTGCTTACTAACCCATGCCTGATTGATATGACCTAACAAAGAGTACAGACAGGGATAAACTTGTAAAGTGTATTTTATTTATCTTGCCTCATAGACAATCGCTAAATTTCCACAGTTTCTATGTCATCACACATGGTCTGGATCTCAGCCCAGAACAATCAGTGAAAAATAACTAAAGAGACACACACAAAACAATGAAAAGTTTCTATTTACAACAAAATCAGTGTTTTCAGAAATTCAAGGAATACTGACACCAAGCACATAGTCTGTACTTTCCTATGTCCACATACATCCTTACACTGCTATTATAATAATCTAATAGATTGTTTCTCCATGCAAGGTTATAAAAGTGTGGTTTATTAGGGTACTGCAACCATAAACTTACAATTGTTTCTCGGGTTGAATTTATACCTAGCCATCAAAATGCATTACTACATTCCAGTCACTTTTTTTTTCCTTGTAAATTAACATAATCCCCCCCAACACTTCAAAGTAAGAAAGTTATATCTAGCTGGTATTCAAACCTACAGCTCTGTCTTTTTTAATAAAGGTCTTCTTTTTATTTTCTAAGGGCATGATGCATATGTAGGTAATAGCCAATGATGAAACCACAGCTATGTTATAAACTACCTTATTAAAAATTAAGGCTTGTAGTTACACATTGAAACCCAAGAAAATTATTATTCCTTTTTCCATACTCTTGTGCACAGCGGTGCTTGTGACCCTCAGACAAAGGCATATCCTAGAAAAACTAATGTGTAATCAGTTCTCCAGACTCAGCAATGGCTTGGGGTGAGGGCCCAGAGCCGGGATGCTCCTGAACAAAAAATCCTGAACCCCACGGTTCATCTGTCGGGGACAGGCAGTGATCCCACTGTTTAATCGTGTGTTTAATTGTGACCTGTGCCCAAATCCTTCCAGATGCCGACGCACCAGGTTTCCTTATAGAAGCTTGCTGAATTCCCATAGTACCTGTGTACACACGGCATGGATTTCAGCCTAGAAAAACCGGTGAAAAGTAAGTAAAGGGACACATAAAGAACAGTGAAAACTTGCTATTTCCAACGAGACCAGTGTTTTCAGAAAACCAAGCGGAGAACCCGGAAAGCACCACGCTGCCGAATTAACTTTTAATATGTTTCCATTTTAACCTTTAATAATAACACGTACGAGAAGAAAACCCAAACCACCGAGCGGGGCAGGGAGCCGGGACATCACCGCCCCGTCCCGGCTGCGGGGGAGTCCCCAGGATGGCCGGGTGGGTCCCGCAGCGCCTCTCCTGCGGCTCGGGGCGGCCAAACGAGGGCGGCCAGACACCGAAACCTCGCCGGGAGAAAGAGAAACCGCTCCCGGAGCCGCTCCCGCAGCCCCACACCGCCCGCGCCTCCCCGGCCCCGGCCCGAGCCCCGCAGGGTGGGCGGGCGCAGCGCGGAGCCCCGGCCCGGCCCCGTTCCGCCCCTCGGCGCCGGGAGGCGGAGCCGGCCGGGCGATCGCGGCCCGGCCGCTTCCTGGTCACCGGAGCAGGAGGCGACAGGAGCCCGCCGAGGCGGCTGCGGGGTCCGGCGGCTGCGGGACCGGCTGCCGCCATGGCCTCGCTCTTCAAGAAGAAGACCGTGGACGGTGAGTGGGCGCCCGGAGAGGCCCCGCCGGCCCCCGGCAGCAGCCGCCCCCAGCCCTCGCACGACCCCGGGCGCGGGGCTGGTCCCGGCCGGGGCTCCGGAGCATCGGGCGGCCGGCGGGGGTCGCGGCCCCGGGCCCCGGGCCCCGCGTCCCGGCGGAGCGGCAGCCCGCAGGGAGAGGAGCAGGAGAGGAGCAGGAGGCCCCGGCCCGCCCGCCGTGACTCACCGGCGGCGCTCGGGGAGAGTCCCCGGGCCCGGCCGGCCCTGGCACAGCGGGGCGGGGGATTCCCGGCTCACCGGCAGGGCTGGGAGCCGGGCCCGGCGATCCCGGGACGTGGATGAGGGAGGAGGAGGAGCTGGCAGCGAGGGAAACAAAACAGGCCCGCCGGGAGTTGCCGGGGCCCAGGGGGAGCCGGGACGCGAGCGGTGCCGCTGTGCGGGAGCCACGTCCAGGCTGCGGGAGCCGCCACCGCCCGGCCTTGGGCTCCGCGGGGGTGTGGAAACAACTTGGTCTTGGCTCTCTGTAGCCAGTCTGGCTTTCCAAAACGCTTAAACTTCAGCAGGAATAACGATCCCCAAAGTAAAGCCCAAAAAGATGCCTTACCTGCCAGCAGGCCGCTGGGCGATACTCAGCTGTCCACGTGGTCGTGCCCCAGGGTTGGGGAGCCCCAGGTCTGGCTCTCTGGCATTTTGGGTGGGTGCCCCGTGTCAAATCTGGTGGGTCGGCGTTTGAAAAGGGCTCGCAAAAAATGACGCTGCTCATCAACCAATTGTGTGTCACCGGAGGGGAACATGCACAGGTCCCACCTGGCTCTTGCCATTTTAGATGCGGCGCCTGCCTGAGAAGGGAGGAAGGGGAGTTGGTGCTAAGCTTCCATGACCAAGGAAGGATTGCAGGAGCCAGGTCAAGCCCTGCTGGATGTCCCTTGTCCAACCTGTTTCAAGGAATGGAGGTGCTTCCTCCTTGTCCTGGTGTGTGTGTGTGTGACGCCAGCGTGACACACAGGAGTGGCTGCTGGCAAAAGACTATCTTAGAATAACCTGTCGTATTCTGTCTGCTTGATTAACTAGGGATTTGCCTCAGTTATCAGACAGAAACAAGAACCAAATTCTCATCTTGGCCTTCACTTCTAAAAACAGATGAAAGAGTCAGTAACTGCAGATAGTTGTTTTCAGTTTATTGCTGAGCTACTATGGGGAATCAGAAACCACAGAAATAAGCATTGCGCTCACCCTTATTGTTTCCTGAGTTAAGTACTGTTCTTGTTTGTTATCACCTTGAAGTTCCTACCTCTCAAGCTCACTATGCTAAGGATTTTTTTTAATAGTGTAGTTAGAAAAGCCAGTCTTGTATTTAGCTATTAAGCTTTTTCTTTCACCAAGTGCAGCTGTGCAAGTAATATGCATTTATCTACCTTCAAAATTACTTGCCTGTAGCATTTTCAGAATGATTTTCACTGCTGCTTTGCCTGTGTGAAGAAGAATGCAGTTATATTCTGTGCTATCTTTCAGTTCTCAGTTATTGTCCACTGAAAAGTCTGCATCTCCCAAGGATGCTTTTTGTGTAGTACTCACAGCAGTGGTAGCATTGTAAAAACATTTGTCGTTTTCACACTGTTTTTTTTAAAATATATATTTCTTTGCCCAATTACTGGGCAAATCTCCATCAAAGTTGGAAGAGGAAGTGTATGTTGTGTCTTTAAAATGCCAGTGGAGGTTTGGGGTGGTTTTCCAATTCAGACCTATTAATGTTGAAACAATTTCAGCAATGAGTGTTTCACAGTATTTCTGGTTTTGGGAATGAAGAGTGTGAATGCTTCTCTCTGTTTGCAGAAAAATTGCCCCAAACTTTAAAAAATGGAAAGGGTGGCCTGTGGTTCTAGATAGAATTTATCCTTTAATTCTGTGAGTAACTCTGCCTGTATGTATTGATTCTCATTGCTTCAAACTTTGTAGGTACAATAGCAGTGCCCTGCCATGTTACTGTGGATTAGAAGAAAGAGCTCTGAACAAAGTTCATGTGAGAGTCTGCTGCTTTCAAACTCCCAACCAAAGTGCAGACATAGAATAGGAGTAGATGAATCTCCCCTAAATAAAAACTTCTTTCCTCTATGAAGGTCAGAGGATGCTGAGTCAGATGCAGACCTGCTGCTCTGCCTTTGCCCAGGTGAATCACACCCAAGCACGTGTTGTAAATCCTGTCAAAAGTTAGTTGCAACTAGCATGACTGATGCCTGGACTGTAAACAATACTTGCTTTACTAAGAGGATGTTACTAGTAAATAATTCTTAATAGTACAGTGCACAAAACTCCTATGAAGGAACACCAGACAGTGTTCAAGCTTTGCTGGCTACGTCAGTTGTCAGGAGACTGAAAATTGTTATAAAAGCCCCCACTTTCGTACCTTACTATTCTTAAGCATCTCCTGATTGAAAAGGTTCAAACACTCTTGGCTTTATAGTCTGACTTGAAGAAGGGCTGCACAGATCTGGAGGAGAGGAAACTCTCCCCCAGAGCAGAATAAGGACAGAGAAGAGCAAGATCCGGGACTTCCACCTGGGATTATTTTCACTGTTTTAGTGGAGCTGGGAACTCCTCACCTGTTCTGAGATCTCATAAATCAAGGTTCCTTCAGCTGCTTTACTGTTGCAGTTAGGCCTGGCTGGAGGAAAAGCAGTGGGATGGCAGTGAACAGGATACTGCTGAGTTAGTGCTGGACTTGCAGGAAAGTGTGTGTACAGATGTCCTACCGTGGGGTTAAGGCTCTTCCTGTGGTTATGGTGCAAAGTAACATCCTAGGTAAAACAGCTTTTTTTTTTTTAAACACTGCTGTCACGATGATGTTGCATACACCAAACTGTATTTTGCTAATATTTTCTATCTCTGAAATGCTGACACTTCATTCTGAACAAAGGGAGGTGTCAAACATGCTGCTTGTCTGTGGGGTGCTTAGCAGATGTTTACGGAGTATGAAAACTTTGCCCAGCTATCGATATTTTCTTTCCAGATATAATAAAGGAGCAAAATCGAGAGTTAAGAGGTACACAGAGGGCTATAAGCAGAGATAGAGCAGCACTTGAAAAACAGGAAAAACAACTGGTAAGTACGACAGCGAACTTCATTTTGCTCTTTAAAACATGCACACATGACAGAAAACTTGAAAAGTTTTAAAGATATAAATCAATGCATAATAATTGAATACTAAAAAAAGTTGTCTTTCCATTTTCACTTCTCAGTTATTAAAATTGTGTTGGAAAACATTTACTGTCTAAAAGCAATTCTCAGCCTTTGGCATAGGAAAATCCTGAAACAATGTGTTTAGATGAAATGACCACATTGGTCTTTCCCTACAATTCCTGGCATCCTCTATCCTTCAGAAGTTTTTTTTCTAAAAGGTTTGTAAATCAGTGGTCTTGGGGTGAAAAAATTAAAAGAAGTATAAATGCTATCACACTTGCCATGACTTTCCAGTGGGAGAGAATACTTGAAAAATCATAGAATATCATGAATACCCCATAAGGTTATTTTCATTCATATAGAACTTCCCTAAAATTAGCTAATAACAGTAGCACTGTTGCCCAAATTAAGATCTATTCAGAACTTACTGTGTGTGAGCTTTCAAGTACTCGGTGGCTGAATGCTGCACCTGTGTGGCACTGTAAGAGGAGAAATGGATGTGCCAGATGGTGGGGTTTGATGCATGAAGAATGCTCAGATTGTGGGAAAAGCTGTGCGAATCCAGCCAGTTCCAGCAGCTATTGAGGTGGTGTGGTTCATGGCAGCAGGCTGCATGAATACCAAGAGCTGGGAATAATAAACTAAAAGATCAGAGAAACTGTTTCTGAGAGCCTTGGACATGTAAGATATAGTAGGTTGCTCATAAATAAGGCATTTTCCCAGTATGAAATATTCCAAATCTGGAAATAACCCTCATTTTAGTGAATATTCGGGCTGAAGTGTTGATTACCTGCCACACGAAGCGGTTTCAGAAATGTTGGATTTCTGAGGAGAAGAAGAAAGGAGCAGTGAAATATGTCTTTGAAAAAGTTAAAATTTGCTGCCAGAATGAGAGGAGCAATAGACAGTAAATATTCATTTTCAGTGTCAGATCAGGTGAAGAAGGATCAGGGACTTATCAGTCGATCTCAAAACATTTCATTATGTGCTTTCTCTAGAAAGACCTTTTTCCCCCTTAATTTTAACGTACTACTCTAAGAAAACCCAGTTATATTAATTCTATGGATAAAAATACCTTAATATATGCAGACAGTTCAGTAACCTGATACGACTGTATAAATTTTCATTTTTTTCCCCAGAAGAGCATAACTGACTTCAATAAACTTGCCCCAAACTTCTCAAACACAAATAATGTACCCCAAATTTACCCAAATTCATTTTAATTAAGAAAAATCATCTGTATATAGGGTTTGATTTCTGCAGGTGGATTATCTGCAGTGATTTAGCAATGGTTTGTGAAACTATTTTTTGCTTTAAAAATCAGGTTATAAATGCTATATAAGTCTTTGAACTTACTGAGAAAATCCCTATTTTCAAATGTTTGCTGTTAAAACGATAGGGTACAAATTAATCCCTCCAACCTTCACAGCATTTTAGGTACAAAAAAGAAAGGAAATATTATTCTGGTGATGTTACAGGAATTTTTGTGGCTTCTGTGATCTACTTTCCAAGAGTACAGCTTCTATTTCAGGCCTCTTACATTTGAACAGTCTCATGCTGCTTCTTTGCCACTCTGTACCTTCCTGGATTAAAAATAGTGTGTATGACATACCCTTTAAAAATTATGAATCTGCAGAGATTTTCTGCCAGAGCCATCTCTGTAATAAACTTAACTATGAAATTTTCTGGTAGTCAGGGTAACGCAGTGGGTCAGTTTATACCTGCCTTTAAATGTGACTGTTCTGCATGTCCTGGTGACTAGAATTTATCTTTTCATAGCTTCTTGTAAGTGCAGTTTTCTGGATTGCCAGAGCACATAAAGTGAAGCAACTGCATACCTTTAGCTGGCATATTCTCCTGAAAAATCCAGGATAAAGCTGGTCTTTAAAAGCTGCTTTTACTTAATGGTAAAAATCAAAATGGACAAATGCACATCTACAGAAAACTGAGCCACTGTGGCAAGACCTCCTTGAAAAGGTTGTTAAGGAAAAAGTGGTTGCAAAGTTTACATTACCAAGTCACGAAGTGTGCCAAGAAGGCCCACTTTGAAGAATCCCAGCTGACAAGATTATTTGTGTCAGGCTTTTTCCTGGTACCTCTGGGCTAAACAGATTGTTATTTCTCTTTGAATTGACAGATTGGGGGTTTGTTTTGGTTTTCTAAGACACAAGGGTCTTTTTTTACAGCATAAGCACATGTTAAATTATACCACTTTCATTATTAAGTCCAGCTAAATTATGAGGGTAAACAGCCTACAATTATTGGTCATCTAACTTTATCTACTTCTTCCCCAAAAAGGCTGTGAGGTTCTCTTGAGGCTGAAAAACTGTTGAAAAGAACTCTCCATTTCCTACATGAGTGATGTTGTTTGATGGCAAGAAATCAAAGTTGATTAGAGTCATGGCACCAGTAGTTGACTGGACATCACAATTCCTTCACTTTTTGGGGCTTTTTTTGAAGTGTGGCTCCCTATCCAGATATGGAATTGAATGTGCACATAGAAGTGAATGTGACATCATGCAGAAATTGAAGTCTTTGGGGGAACTGTGTGCTACCACACTGTAATTCAGTTTTACTGAGTTTTTTCCTTGTGGTCAAATCATACCAGCATGACATTGATTCTGCTAAACAGCCTTGTTAAAAAAGCAAGGAACTATTTATATGACTTGAAATGTCTTAAAAGATACAAGAGAATAGTCAACTTTTGAATTTAATTATTAGTGGTAAGGCTTAATTATAGTCTTTGCATGCAGGAAAATTCTGTAGAATTAATCCCACACCTTTTTTCACAGGAACTGGAAATCAAGAAAATGGCTAAGACTGGTAACAAAGAGGCCTGCAAAGTGCTGGCCAAGCAGCTGGTGCAGCTGCGGAAGCAGAAGAATCGAACCTATGCTGTGAGCTCCAAAGTCACTTCCATGTCCACTCAAACGAAGGTCATGAACTCCCAGATGAAGATGGCAGGAGCTATGTCAGCTACAGCCAAAGTAAGGCACTACAAGATATTCTTTTATATTCAAATGGAGCATATGGTTGCAAAAATTGTGTGATTTTGTGTAATTGCAGGGATAAAAGTCACTGCCCCAAGTGGTGGTGAGGATGCAGTTGGGAAATGTAATTTGGGTTTATATTATTAAATTTTTGTTTAGTCAGTCCTGCCACATAGCACCTACATACCTTCTTGGGCTAGACAGCTGTCAAATGTTTACATGATAAAAACAACCTAATGCCAGTGAATGAACTCTTTTAGTACATAAAAACCCCAATCCCTGCTGCTACAGTGCCTTGCCTGTATATATTGTCACAAGCAGTTTTTACTGGGAAAAAGTAGGTCATGATTCATCAAGAAATCAAGGCAGTGTGTCACAATAGCTTTATGGCCTTTGAAAAAAGTAGGTTATTACTTTGGATCTAAAGTTCCTAAAAAAATCTAATCTGGAGTTTGCTGTCATTCTCTCTGTGCTCTCTCTGGAAATAATACTGCATTAAGGTTTCTCCCAAATGTCATCTCATAAAAGAGTGAAAAATCTCAGTTTTCCAAGTTAGATGTTAACTTTCCCCTATTTCCCTGAATTGATGAAGAGGGATTTGGCTTTTGGCAAGGAGGACTGTTCAGCTCAAGGTGCAGGAAGGATAATTAATATGCATCACTGTAGACCAAGCTGGGCTTTGATCCCAGTCCAAGTTAAATCCAGTTAAACACAGCAATGCAACTTGATGTAGAAAGGAATTACCACAAAGGCTTTGTGGTCAGGTGCCCTTTAGACACAGCGTGAGGGCAGATTCCAGCCATGAAGTGATACAGAGTTGTGGCTCTGCAGCAAATTTACAAAGGGGACTTGTCTGACTATCAGGTTCAACACCTTACTCAGTATTCCAACAACACTGCTCATGTGAACAAGTTGGTCTTGCTTTTTAATTATTACATGGGTGACTTGTTTTTATCTATGCTAGATCTTTGATTAACTTTCTCAAAACCAAAGCATCACTGAAATAGTTATGAAGATTACATCAGTAGGGAAAAAAAAAAATATTTTTAAAAAATTACCCAGCATTCAGAAAATTATGTTTTTTGAAACACAGCAGGTACTTTTATGGCCTAGTTTGTGTAACATTATTGGAGAGGAAGATCTTAAATTTCTTTGGTCACTTTTAAAGTTAATATTTTGCCTTATCAATGTGGGAAGGTTAAAGAATTGTTAATCTCATAAAACCATCAGTGAAAATGTATGGGATCAGTTGCCTTAACAAGCAAGGCAAATATGTGAACGCAAAGCTTTCAAAGTACTGTCAGTATACTTTTTAACATGTATGGTGCTAATCTTGGATGTGGTAAAGTCCAATTAAGGTACCTGTTTATTTTAATCATGCATCCGACCCGTATTTTCTGAAGTTATACGAACTCTCTATCGGTGCAGAAACTTTTCATGTCCATTTATAACTCTTGTAAAAGAATTCTAGAGAGCCAACACCCTGCAAGTCCAGAACAACTTTTTAAATTCAAATAACATGACCATGAGCACAGTCTTTGAAATTCAAGTAACATTAGAATTCAAGAATACATTACCACTTTGAACAAACTCAGACATGAAGGCAGAAGACCTGTGAAGCCAGTAGTGGCTGCAGTAGCTTGATTATTAACCAAGTGG
Source organism: Corvus kubaryi (assembly GCF_017639235.1). NCBI lineage: Eukaryota > Metazoa > Chordata > Aves > Passeriformes > Corvidae > Corvus > Corvus kubaryi. Next base: position 6,376,763 of record NW_024581130.1, read on the forward strand.
CTCCTGTAATTAACCAAGTCTTTTATCTTGTTAAAGATGGTTAAATTTTACATTTCAATTGCTCATGACTGTATTTAGATTCTGATATCCCACAGTAACTTGCTTTTTAGGAAAGAGGGAACTATCCCATAGCAGTGCCCACAAAGGCAGTGCTGCACACCTGTAGTAAAATGGGTGAAGTTTATCTCACACCAAGATCTCTACCCATCACACAGGTGCACCCTAAGCAAGTAACTTCCTCAATACTTCAATATTTTCTTTTCAGAGAAAAGTAATTTTTCCATTAAATTTTAACAGAAAGAAACAATTTAGGGCCTGTCTTCCAGTGATGGTACAAATAAATGGTCCTTTCTGAATAAGTACCTGCAGCCATTTACTTCCTTAAGGTCTGTAACCTTCAAGTTAGGAAATGTCCTCCATTCTTTTCATTCAGATCAGACAGATTTTTCCTAATACAAGGCCAGGGGAGGGTCATGGTGCAAGAAAGATACACACATTTGAAAGTCTGTCTATTGGGGCACTAGATAGTAATATTTCTTACTAAGTGCAGCCTGTACTATTGATCTGTCACTTATCTACAGTTCTCATGGGATGTAAAGAGTCAAGGAAAGTGGAATTTGGGCTGAAAGGTTTTTCTTAATGAATGCATTGCTATTTACTAATGTCTCATTGTATGATTTAAGAGTTTTTTCCCTATTAATAGACAATGCAAGCAGTTAATAAGAAAATGGATCCACAAAAGACACTACAAACTATGCAGAATTTCCAGAAGGAAAACATGAAGATGGAAATGACTGAAGAAATGAGTAAGTTCTGCACTGCAGGGAACAGCTGGCTGCTCTTGGCAGGGGAGAACCAGCCTAGAAACACTGATGTTTGAAGTTTATTTCTATAGTTAATGAAACTGACAGCAAAACTGCAGAGCAAACAAAACAATGTATGTCTGAGCAGGGAGGTTGAGCCTCAGACTCTTTAGAAGCTCTAGGTATTAAATCTAGAATATTCATCATATTTTTAGAAAAAACATACTGCAGGGGAATAGGGTTTAAGAGTAGTTCAAGGCCTTGATTGCGTGACTGGTAGGGAGACTTGAAAAATTCTTTTAAGTGGACACAGTTTAGATAGCGATAATCACAGCTGTCTGCACATGGTGGTATGATATGGCTGTCTCCTTTTTCCTAAATTAAGCCACAAACAACTTCTTGAGGAGGCAGTAAGTTTCTTGTTCCTGAGTGCATGTGTTCACTGTTAGCTAATTCCTGGTGTTGCTCAGTCTCCTCCCCATCCCAAGTCCTGCCCCTTTGTTGGTCATACCTCATGGAGTCATAGCATGGACTCAAACCAGTACTGTTGACCAAGATGGAAGCACCTCAACTGCACACGTTATCTGAGTAGTTAACAACTTTGCAACATACTTGGAGGAAGAAGAGGAAGGGGATTTTTATCAAACTGTAGATGTTTTGCAGAAATGTTATAGTATGGGAAGAGGTATAGCAACTGAACTCTTTTGGTGAAACTAAACATTTATAAAAGCAGCCATGCCTTACCATGTTGTTGCCCTGGCTGTGCTCACAGGCTTTGCAAGGCAGAGCTAAGAAAGCCTCTCTAACGTGCAGGTGCTTTCTGCTGGTATCTTACCCAGGGGTATTACTGCTGTGTTCTGGGAGGGTACCAGGTGGTACTAAGTTTTTTGTTTAATGCAATCTGGATTCTTTTTTTTCTTTCTTCTAAGTTAATGATACTCTGGATGATATTTTTGATGCTTCTGATGAAGAGGAAGAAAGCCAAGATATTGTTAACCAAGTGCTTGATGAGATTGGGATTGAAATCTCTGGCAAGGTATGGCTATTTCTGCACAGCTCGTGTGCTTTTTCCCCTACATTCCATTTTTAAAAATAGTTTATTCTACAAGTCAGCTTGTCATAACCTGCATTATTCTGACTGAAGAAAACTTGTGTCTCCTTCTAGATGGCCAAAGCTCCCTCAGCTGCCCGAGGGTTGCCATCTGCATCGGCATCGACCACCACCACCACCATATCGGATGAGGAGATTGAACGCCAGCTCAAAGCCTTGGGGGTGGATTAACTCGTCCAGTTCAGAGTCTGCCTGCTGAGTGTTCAGCTCTAGTCACATGTACAGAGTGCAAATACTCTTTCAATGCAACTGATTTCTAGGAAAACCCTGAAGTCTCAGAAATGACAACTTGGAGATCAATTTGCAAAGAAAAGTACATTTTTTGTCCACTGCATGGAGTCTTTTTGACTCTGGACCAACCAGGGGGGTAGTTCTAACAATAAGTTCACTCATACCTGATCCAGATCTATCCTTTGGATTCAAGTTTTCTTCCATCTCAGTTCCTGATCTATCTCTAGAACTGGCTATTCTGTGGCTGGTGATGCCACTTCCTAGGACAGCACCTATGTAATATTTATCATTATTACAAAACTATGGCTATAGGAACATTCTTAGTCTGTCATCACAAACAAAACTTCACCTTGGGTCTTAGTTGGAAACTATTTTTTCCATGAGATACAGCTTTGAGAGTAGCAGATTTAGGCAGAAAGAAAAAAACATTTTATGTATTCCTTTGAAATTCCTGTAGCAACTTTTGAGCTGATGAAATAATAGCTCATTATTCTTCTTATCAGAATGGAAGGATACACTCCTTGTGCAAATAATTTTTTTGGAAGAGGAATTACATTTGTTAGTGAACTTTGTTGCATGAAAGGCACTGATTGAACTCTATTGTACTGTAACATAGCTGGTTTCAACAGAATTGCTGTGCCTTTATGTATATAAATCTTGTACCTTTGTGGTTTTCTTTCAGAATGAGTCTTTGGAAGGTGAGTAAACTTAATTAAGATGGTTTCACAAAATGCTTTGGTGAGACCTCTGTGCACACTTGATGGGACTCAGTGCTGAAGCGGAGAGATGCACTCATTCAGAAATGCAACTTGTGCACTTGCAAAAAGGACATTGCCTGAAGCAACGTTTGTATATATTTTACAGTATTTCTTAATGGAAGATAACTGCATAATTGTATTGTTTGCTAAGATGCAACTGATCACATTGATAAACTAAATCTAAGTATCAGTTTTGAGAACAATTTTGGATCATAAATGATAACTACTTGTCTAAACACTATAATAAAAGTATTCTGGTTCTGTGAAGGTTTTTCTATGGTCTCTGAACTGCATCAACACAATTCTAGCTTTAAGTGAAATATGAATTGGGCTGAGGAATAAGAACTGTTGATACTTGAAATAGACAAAATGAGAATGCAGTTCCCAGTTATTACTCCCTACATGGTGTGATATTCCTCAGCCCTGACTCTGCTGGAGATATTTAGCCCTCAGTGCTGGTTTAGTGGTGCTGCTCATTGAACAGAAACAATTACCATCTTGGTTTTAAAAAGAGAAAAACAAAATACCTCCCAAAAGCAAAACCAGGATAACTGGAGGCAACAAACTTCATGAAGAGACCTTGCTGCTAGACAAAGTGTAGCAGGAAACCTCAGTAAATCTACTGTTGTTGCACCATCTACTGTTTAGGATTGAAGTCAGCAGAGAAAGAGAATTCACAGGAGAGCCTTCCTCAGGTTTTTGGCCTAGAATTTCAGGTGTTCTTTCTCTTTCAAAGAAATAATGGACAAACTGAATCTGTCAGGTAGTGGGTAGGAATGTGTAAGTTAATATATTGCATATATCCAATACAAGGTGATTTCTTTTTTTACAAGTTATTTTGTAAAAATCCAATAAAAGGCTTTTTATTCCACAATGAGTTTGTCCTCTCTAGGGTTAGTGTTACACATCTGTCTCTTACTAGGCTTTCTTTGTGAGCGCTGATAAATATTCCTCTGAGCTATAAAGTACCATAATATTTACTGTAGTTGCTTGTGGGCCTTTGACTCAACATTCAGTAAAGACTTGTTCAAGTTTGCATTCCCCTGTCTGGAACCTCGTGCCCAAGTACTGCTCTGTGGCACTGAAAAAGAGAAATCCTAATGTGAACACAGGGATAAAACGTTACTGGCTGACTGTAGTGTGGTTGAACACCAAGGCTTGTGTCCTTTCTGAAGGAGGTATGCACTTGATCCTTGTAGTAACTGCTAAAATTGGGCATAATTCTATTATGAGTTCTTTTCTCTGGGTCTTTGAGGAACAGGAATTAAGGCATTGCTTTTCAGTGCCTCTAGGACTGCTGAAGGAGGGCTGGCGTCAGCATCAATCCCGTGGTTTGTTACAAGTTACCTTTTCAGTCCTGCCCCTCTAACCTGTGTAAAAATCTTTAGGTAGCAGAGTGGAAAGTGCTGCAGGTTTGCAGGCTTGTTACGTGTTAGCAATTATAGTCAGCATGTTATATCAGCCTGTAACAAAATTGTATCGCCTACAGAGATAAAAAAGACAAGGGAACCACTCAATCCTTAACTTTTTTTACCCTTTTTAACAATTTAAATAGCAACTGGGTCTGAGTCCATTCAGGAACAGTGACCTAGTGGTGCACACACCTAACAATGGCTCTATCCAGAGTCTTCTTCCACAAGTGCCCAGAAAGCAATGCCCAGGAGAACAACAAGAACAACAATTCAAGGATGAATGTAGATGATGCTTCCTCCCCTAATACTCTTCCAATCTCTGTTTTAAACATAAAGCACTTCCAGATCCATATGCAAGTTCTACACCACACCAGCTTAGAGTGGCTTTCTCATCTGAGAACTCGTCCATGCAAAAAAACTTCTGGCACCCACATGTTTTAGTGGAGAAGTTCCACAGATTTTTTTCTCCAAGCACGTTAAGAACCACCTTTTTTTTTTTTTTTCAGTTCAAGCTTCTTTCCATCTTCCCATATTTATTCCTAGCTCTTCTATTAGGCAAGAAGGTGAACAGCCTACCTCCATCAGCCTTTTAGTACAGTTCATAGCTGAGCACACTCTGTAGCATTCAATGCACACACATTAATCTAGCAGAGAGTAACTTCAAGTTATTTGCCTTACCTTTGATCAGCAGCCTGGCCTTGGCTTGGTCTGTTGTGTCCCTCAAATGAGGGCACAGCACATCACAGTTCTTCAGAGACAGCTGAACCTCAGATTTATACACTGTGGTAATGCCTTGTTTTGCCCTCTAGTGTGTGGCTTTAACACCCTGCCTAAAGGTACCATGGGAAAAGAAGAGCAAGAAAAAATCCCCCACAAATATCTCAAAGAAAAACAGTGCAGCACAGCTTGGCTAAACGGCCAACTAAACTCCTGCAGGTTTGTAAAGCTACCCCTCGGAAATCCTCCTTTATACCCAGGTTGGTTTTCCCCCCAGCCAAGAGTAATTGATGGTAATTAAGTTGTTCCTAGAGAAAAAAAAAAAGTGAATTGTCACTTTCTGTAAGTAATGGCTGCAGCTGCAGCACTTGAAATTGATTTCACCCAGCTTTTCTTCTTTAAACAATTCTGCTCTAATTTGTTTTTATTTCTGTGGCAACAGCTAGGTGTGTTTAAATGGTGGCTGCTTCTCCCCTTGGCCTTTTGTCATTCCTTTACAAGACAATTGTGTTATGTGCCACCTTTTGTGTTATTTTACTCTGTTGCTGCAATTAGCTTTCACTTGTGAGACTTTTTGAGGGGCAAGAAACCACCACATTACAATGAGGCTGCTCTGGAATAAACTGTTACAGCATTCTAAAATGCTCTTCAGCATGCCACACAGCTAAAAACAGTAAAGTGTTACTAAAACAGAACTACAAACCACTACCTGGAGTACCAAATGTATAGGAATACTTTATTGGATGGGGAGGTTGGGAAGTACAGGCTGACAGCATCTCTTGGAAACCTTTTATAATTAAGAAAATAATTTAGAATATAAATAAAGTTTATATATATCAGATAGTAACTTCAACATACATAACATTTCACTACATCACATGAAAGGTACACAAATGCATGCCACCACCTTTGCTGAGTGCTAATCCTCTCAGCTGAACTTACTTCCATCCTGTGTGAAGTTCATGATCTGCTGATAACCTGTGGTGGATAAACTCTACACCCTGGTCTCTGCTGTAGTGGGTGAGCTGTGCTAGTGATAAGAGCAGCCTGAAGAGAGCACATAGCCACAGTTTCTCCCCTTTGAGTTATTAAACTGAGGCTTTCTTCTCAATTAAGGGCTTAGAGTGGTTCATTCATCCATAAAAAAATATTTTTTTAGAATTGCAGGAGCCTGATTTCCACAGCTGAATATGCTTACGGTCACTGTAGTAAGTATCAGAGATAATTTAATGTACACTAGAGAGTGAACACTTAACTTGTACATGCTGCTTCTAAGTGGTCTTGAACATTAAACTCCTTTGGCTTTCTGTGGGCCTATTATATAGACATTTTCTAAATCATCAGGTTTGTTTTATGGAAAAATAAAATGTATCTGGCCAGTACGACTTGCGTGTACTCACTTAATTTCAGTCCTGGGAAAACAATCAAAATACTTATACAGTAATGGGCTAATTCCCATAACAATGAGCAGGGCTGATGAGATGGCTGGATAATCTATCCCTGGTGACTACTACAGTCATTAATTCAGTTTTCTTAGAGCCTGCCTGATAGGTGGAGCTCTGACACTGGTATTTTTTTCCCTCAATTCTCTCTCTAGGCTAGAGGATGACAAATAAGGGATTATTTTCAATTAGTGGGGTGTAATATAGAGTGGGAATGTGCAGTGCAATAAATTCTTCTCTTGGATGCTTTTTAGCTTAACACACCATCTCTGGTGTAAGTATGTACACACATGGTTTTAATCAGAAGAAAGTACAACGCAGAGAAAGCCCAATGTAATAAAACCCCTGATAATTATTTTTCTTCCCCTCAGGCCACAAAGCCTTAAGGTCAGGTAAATCTGTATTCCTGTTTTTATAGCTAAGCCTATCCAAACCAAACTTTGAGGCACATAACAACTTAGCAAGGATTACCTTTGATAACAAGCATTAACAAAGCCTCTTCTACTTGACAATCATTCAAGGCAGTCAAATGTTGGGCTGAGACAGAGCACCCAGCAGGAGCAGCGTGACACCTCTGTCCTGGTGAGCTCACACTGCCTCAGTTAATGACAGCAAAATCCTTCCCGTGCTACAGCTGCTGACACTGAGCTTTGCAACCTCTCTCCATGTACAACACACATACATTTAGTCATTAACTTGTACCACAGAGGCAAGAAAGGCACAGCGCAGGGAAGCTGCAGCTACCTGTGAAATTCGGGAAGCGTTTCTAGTTGAACAATGTGTGATAGATTCCTTGCAAAGACCTCAAAATCTTTAAACAGACACTCTAGGATTTAGTTTCCAACCTTACACACTAAACGTGGGTCTTCCACAAGCATAGTACTTAAAATACTTACAAAAAGCAAAACCAACATCCATATCTGTACATGGAAAAGCTTTACCGGCACTCGTGGTGCTCCTTGATAATAGAACTAAAGGTGTTCTGGTGTAAACTGGTCTTCACTCTTTTTTCCCTTTGTCTTCTGTTGCAAAACCAAACTCTCACAACTTCTTTCTCAAGATTGAGCCCCTCAGCCATCCTCACGATTTCCTGAGAAGAAGGCTTACTTTGTTCTCCAAAGTGCCTCTCCAGGGCTTCTTTGGCAGCGATACTGGAGAAAGGGAATAAAATTTCACCTTTAAAAAACTTTTCTGCACATTCAGGCTTCCACCACTAGGTTTAAGAGAAAGATCAAGTAACAGCACTGAAAGCAGTGACTTGGTTTGTTTCATCTTTTTCTACGTAAAGGAAACCCAAAGCACTAAAAGTATTCTGTAGTTCTCTGCTGACACGAGCAGTGTGACATTGTACAGAATTTCAGCATGGGGTGATTAAAAGGCAAAAATAGCATCAAGTTCGGTGCAATTTCAGTGTTAATTATGAGATATTTAATGCCTCTTGATATTATCTAGGAGATACAGCTACTAACTAGTCATGAGTGGGTCACAGTAATCGGAGCAAGCCTGACCACCCTTCTACCCCAGCAAATGCACATCAGTGGAGTTACCTGGTTGTATCAAATCATTTGGGTTTACAAAGAGGAAGAGCTCCATCACTTAGTTATAGAGACAGCACTAGAGTATTCCTAGAAATCACAGGGATTATGGCCAGCTGTTTTAGCCATCATCATATTTTCCAAATGTCTGCCCTAATCTGTTCCTCAGAGTCAGCAGCGACCAAAGTTGAGTAGTTCACCAAACAGAATAGTTTAATACTGTTATTTTTCTTATTTTCAGATAGAATTTGCTTCCAGTTTCTGTTACATACTCTCAAAAAACACATCTGCGACATGCTCGTGTGCCACCGGGAGGCATCGTCTCAGCAGTAGCTGTAAATTTCTTTGGACACAAGAGGGCACTTCATGCTTTATTCTGGAAGTTAGGCTCAGGTATTTCCACTACAGGAATGCACACGGTATCGAGTTCTAGTTACTTCATCTGTTGGTCTTTAATTTACAGGTCAATTTTGCAATATTTACTAATATTTAACAAAACTGCCTAATTAATAGCATGGTGTTCTGCACATACAGAACTATAGAAACATTGCTGCTTTTGACTAACAACTTCTTAGGTTTTGAGCAAAGTATGAAATAAAATACTTTCCACAAATTCAAATTTAGTAGTTTTTACTATGGTCTAACTTAATTTAGTTCATGAGATTTTTCTTATACCATTAATTTGTCTTCAAATATTCATTAAGAGTGGTTAAGAGTAAGGCTAGAGTTCAGATAAAAATCTCCCTGATTCATTTCAGGTCTTTAAACTGAGGTGCTGTATACCTTCAAAGGAATAATTAGTATTTTCTTACTACACAGGATTTTGTCCTGAACTTCTCAATTATCCGTGCTCTTGCAACCTGCCCTGCTTGTTATTCCCCCTGCAGCGGGGTTAGATGTAAAAATGCATAATGTAAGGTCTGATTTTATCAATAGGTGTTAAAAACCAAAGCCCACACTGCTGGAGGAACAGTCTCCAGTGGGTTCCTCTGGCCAGGGGCACAGAGATGCTCTCAGCTCCCAGCTCTTGTGGAGGCCATGCTCCATGGAATGGGGAAGGTCTCGGCACTGCCACTCGAGTCCTCACTGGCCTGTAGAGAAGCTGGAAGGAGAAAGTGTCCTCTCAAGAGTAAAGCTTCATCTCTTGTGAGGTGCTGAAATGAGCTGTGAAACATTTTCCATCCCCAACTCACTCCTAACCGAGAAGCATCCCTTCAGAGGAATCTTTAATTTCAGAGAGATGCCTTTGAAGTTCTCTTCCAGCCCAAACCATCTATGATCCTGTGACTCAAAGAAACAAGTCTCAAGTTGAGTGTGAGCAGGGAAGGTACAGGTTGTGGCTGTGGGACAAGAGAGCAGCCTACATCTCCATGAGGTGGCACTGCACAGCGGGGATGACCCATGTTCCAGGAACAGACTGCAAGGCGCAGGGCCCAACAGCTCCAGGGTCCTCTCCAGACACAAATTCCCTTCCTGGAGAAGAAAACTACAGCTCCTTACAGGCCCCTGAGTGAATACAACTTTACCAAAGGATACAGGAATCTGGGATATCTAAAGGAGAAGGAACTCCACACTCTCATTTTGACTTTCTGGTAATTTTTTTTATAATATGTTTTGCCAGCCTACTTAATTTCCATATGGAGTTGAGGCTAGAGAGGTGGTAGATGATGGCCACCAGAGTTGTGAGAAACAAAGGAAGATGTTTCTAGAACAACTCTGGTTTTTTCCCTTTAGTTCATTAAAGTGTTTCTTTGGAATGTCAAAGAATTCAGTGACAGGGATGCAACAGGACATACAAAAGCTTTCCCTCAAACTAACTGGACCTCAGTTCTCTGGCAAATTTATATGGCTTTTTTAATCTGTATGTTTATTTATTACACCAAAATAATGCAATTTATTTTGGTGTAATGTAGAATCTCCCAAAATGGAAATAAGGGTGCTCTGATAACTTACTCACTACAGATATAATAAAATTTTGACAGAATTAGAAATATATGTTCATATCAAAGTGTGTTGTTGAAAAAAAATAGTATCTTTGGAATGAATTTGGGGTCTGGAGGGTTATGCTGTTATTTTTCAGTAGAATGTTTCCAAATATTGAAACTTTTAGAAGCCTGAGATGTAGACATTCATTAATAGAAAATAGCACTTCAATTTTGACAGATGGAAAAGAAGTATCTTAGCCAAAATCGTTTCTAACCTATAATAACCTAAATATTTATTACCTTATGGTGGTTCTGCGCTTCCTCTTCCGCTCATTCACTCCAACCTTTTCATTGTACAAAGCTGTATTAAAAAAAAACCCAAACAAACAATAAAAAAACCCAAATAAACAACAAAACCTGGCAGTTACATTCCACAGGGACTGGAAAACAAGCACAATTATTGCCAGAAAAATAGTCACTGTCTTTGAGGGAAGGAGAAAGCACAACAGAAAATGCTGCTGAATCAAACGAGCATCACACACAAGATCTATCCATTCTTAGGATGGTAGGTCATTGTTTTACCTCCAACTATAAATGGTTATAGGCAAAAACAGTCAGAAGCAAGAGTCCTTTGCTAGTAAAAAAATCTCTGTCTGCTGCTAAGTAGGCTGTCCTGCGGATCCTACTCTGTCTACAGGATTGGAACTGGCTTGCTGGGATGGGACCGGAAGAAATTTCTTCCAGCAGACCAACTGATGTTTCTGCTGCTGTGAACATTCCATATATTTTAGATTTCCTCTCCTTGCTCATTCAAAAAAAGGATAACTGTACTTCAATACAAGCATGTCTCAGCATTTAAAGCTGGTAAAACCAAACCTTTACTCTGTGGAAGACACATACTAGCCCTAAAACATTTATATAGGATTCTGCCTGAAGTGTAAATCAATACTTAGCCGATTTTAATCCTCTACCTCCCACTTGTTCTGCTTCCTCCAGCCACTTGGACAGGATGGATTTCAGTTTGCACGCGTTCTTGAAGCTCAGCTGCAAGTTCTCAAACCGGCAAATCGTTGTCTGGCTGAACTCAGAGCCGTGCACAGCAGCCAGCGCTTCTCCAACGTTGGTTTGTGTATAACCTGGCAAAAACAAACAGGAAACAGCAACTTTGAAGCTTTCTAGGAAGGGTTACTTTCCTTGAGATGCTCAGCCCAGATATGGACAGTGTGTGCTGCAGTGCCTTCAGGCTGAGCTTCCTGCAGAGGTCTCTGTGGCCAGCTGAGCTCACCTCAGAGCCGTGTTCAGTCTCCTGGTGGTTTTTGTGGAGTGTTACACTGATTGAGTGGCATTTCATGCTTCAAGATTAGGGATTTGAGAAGGATCCAGACACCACATGTCTTTCTGTAGATGGTGCAACAGCAATGAGCTCATCCCTAGAGGCACTGCTGGTCTCCTGTTATTTGTTGCAACAACTGAGCTGAAGTCACCAGAGAAATGCTGCAGTTTCCATGCAGACTCTGACTTTGCATCAGCAGCTCCCTGTTCAGTGCTCTGAATGGGGATCTGTCACGGCTGGGTGTTGGGGAAGATGAAACAGGAAAGCCTTATAAATATGATTGCCTGACAAAAGATTTTGGGAATATGAAAACTACAGGCAACATCGAAATGAAAGCCACTTTTGAAATACCAAATCTTAGTTACTGAACAACTGGAAAACAATGGTATGGCCGACTGAAGGTAATCCCCTCTTGATGGAACAATACCCTCTGCTTGCAGGCAGGTCCAAGGGTCAGAGCAGACCCTACTAGCTCAGCAGAAGGGGTCCAAAGAGTAGTTTTTAGAAGTTAAGATGTAACACTCTATGGTAATGTAAGAACTCTTATAGGCTGTATGTAAATGCTACAGGATTTGTATCTTGTATTAGATTGGTTAGTGACAATTAGAATATTCAGTACAGAAGATGACTTATTGTATTGTAACCAGGACTTCACCATTCCATCCTATTCTCATCACTTCTTCTTCACTCTCATTCCTCTCGCTCTCTCTCTCTCTTACCCGCTTACTCTCTTGCTCTCTTGGGCCTGCTCAGAGCTGCCAGCTGCAGCTCTAAGCAGTGCCCCTATACCCACGCCCTTTGCAATAAACCGCATGTTCCAAGATCTGACTTCAGAGATCTCTCGTCACCGTCTGTCCTCGCCGTCTTGTCTACGCCCGGTCCAGACTGAACCCCCCAAAGCTCCTACAGCTGGGGGGCTGGATCCTCATCCTCTTCTTCTGCTTTGGTGCCAGGACAAGGCAGCATCTCTTTAGATGCTGAATGTCCCATAAGGCACCTTTTAACCTCCTTTTTGATCGCACTAACCCTGTGTTTCTCAGTCTCAGACCCACAACTCTGCTCTCCCGTTTAAAGCTCAAACTCGGATTATTTTTCCTGTGCATATTGCATTTCTCCCATTCTACAGGATCCATGTTGTTTGCTTGCAACAAAGGAAGTTTTGCTCCCTCAAAAATTCAGGATGAAGATGCAGCGATTTACTATGTGCAGCCTGGCAAATGCTTTCCATCGGTGTGGCTGACATCTAATACAGGATATACAGGAAAAAATAGTTTGCAAATATTTTTTAAACCCTAATTTATTTCAGTTTAGACTGCAAATGGAACACACTGGCTTTCTAGCTGTTGGGATAGCACACACATACCCCAAATAATCTTACCATTTTTTTAGATCTATAAAAGAAAAGGATTCCCTATAATTCTGATCCAATGTTATATGTGACAATGTCAAGAAAGGCATGGCTCAGCCTGCCTTTGTCCTCAGCAGTTATGTCACAGCAACAAAGATACCAATTGCTGCCCAACTGTGACTTGGCACAAAAAAATAAACCAGAAAGATAAGTTTCCTACTAGTGTGAAGGATTTCCCATGGATGTCACCCATTGTGTAGTGAAATGGCAGCACACCATCAGAGGAATCACTCCATGGGGAAGAGGATGGGTAGGAGAGGTTAGAGCCTGTCCTGCCCTAAGTTGCAGATAATTTGGAGCTGTGCAAAATGTTGCACCTGACACTGAATGTAATTTATCAAACAGCAATCATTTTCTCTACATTTAAGACAAATAGTTTAAGGGCAGGAAATTTTGAAGTCCCTTTCTCCAAACTAAAAGCTGAAGTTCATTAATTCCATGCAAGTCTTCTAGGAATGGAGGAAGTTTTGCAGGACAAGGCACGATTAGAGTTATAACCAGACAATGGCAGAGGCCAAACCATAAAACACTCAGAAATAATTGGGCTTCTACTGGAATCTTGCAGCCTTTTGATCATAAAGCACATACCCAACTTAATTCTCCGCAGCTTAAACTCATTGGCAAATTTCTCCAGCTCCCTGATTTCAGGGGAGTCCATGTCCACGGGCTCTTCCACAGACTTGCTCTTCCTGCGGAACTCCTGCTTGAAGTCCGTGGCAGCAGGATCGTCCGCGAGGAGGGACTGGGGCATGGGGGTGAAGCCGTGGCCCAGGGCACAGGAGCTGGCACTCAGCGCGTGCTCCGGGAATTTGTAGAGGCAAGGGGTCAGACCACCTGAGCAACACCAAGAGAAAGCTCATTGCAGTGATTCTCTACTGCTACACGCTAAAAACCTCCCTTCACCACCTCATAATCCATATTTATTCCATAACATACGTGAGAGAATCCAAGAGTTAGAATTTCCTAGGATATATTTTCTCTTTCTTGTCCCAGCACATCAACAGCCCCTTTCACCAGCCACAGCCATCCTATTACTTAGCCAATTCTGAAGCACTTAAATAAGAGGCAAATGGCCTAAATTTACAGAAAGAAAAATCCAAGCTCTAAGCTGGAAATAAGTGGCACAACAAGATTGATGGATCTGTGTCATTTTGAGTCATTTAAAATTTGCCAGTCTCTGTTTTCTGGTACAAAGAATATTCCCATGTAAATGCCATTTGATGCTCAGACAAGGTACTATCTCAGCTTAGCTGTAGCATAAAATTTCTTTGAGGAAAGTACACAAGTAAGAGCTTAAAGAGAAAAAAAAAAAACAGAACTCATTCAGAATGATTCCACTGATTTAAAAAGAAATTGCTCAAGGACAAAACAGAACTATCTTTCACTACCTTTTGTTCACAAATGTCAGACTTAACAAGGAGATTCAGTTAAGACTGAAGGTTGGTTTTCCCCTAAATGTTGTACATAGAGCTAAAAAGTCTCTAACCTAAAGGATGGGGAATTACTGGAGAAATATTAACATTCCTCAGTGCACCTGGAGTAAAATCAGTAAAAAAATCAGCCAGTAAAATCCAGGTTCTTAGGCCATCCTTCCCAATTTTCTAAACTACACAAAGCTTTGTAAAAGAACTCAGAACTTCATTAACCTCCCACTGACTCCTCCATTTATTAGGGTTAGGTTTTTCTTCACTGCCCTGATTACTCCCATCAGTGTTGGAGGTTCTAACCCCAAAGGATTATTTTATGTACTTCACACAGGATAACCACCAAAAAAAAACCACTTCTCAGAGAACAATGAAAAATACTTTAGAAGAGGGGGACTTGCTTTGCAAGGTGCTGACACCATTTACCACGTTGGGGTGGGGCATGCTGCATGTCTGTAAGATGCGAGTCTGGGAGAGACTTGCTGAGAGCATCTCTGGAGTTGCAGGCTTGATGCCTAAAAAAAAAAGGTAAGAAAAGAAGATGAAAAGAAGAAAAGAAAGGAGAAGAGTAAAAATGTATTTATTTTTTAATTAAAGAAAATTAATTTCTGAGCAATACAATTTGTTTAATACTTATTAACTTTCCCCAGGGATCTGGACAATGCCAGGAATGTTTGCAAAAGACACAGGAATGCATGATGAAATAGGAGCATTTGAAAATTTGCACACCATGAAGGAAGTCTACACTCTGTTCCTATACAGATATATTAGTCTATGCTGATTTACTCCAGTATTTCCTTAATTCTTAAATGAAATAAAATTCTGAGTTTGACTCTGTATTATTTCCAAGTCCCAGTTATTTCCTGGGAGTTACGTTAATTTGGTTCACGTCATTATCCACTGACTGCTACTTATACTTGCACAGCATAAAAGTTCCTCACTCTTACTGAGCCTGGGACATGGAACAATGAGCAGGATGCTAGCATGCATTCATGAGTGTAAAAATCCATGATCTGCCTGCTGAAATCAGCTATCCCTGAGGTGAGCAAAAAGGCAGGACTTTCCCAGCCTTGTAGGGAGACCTAAGGTACAGAGTGATTTCACAAGAGATTGAGAGGTTTGGGGAAACTCTGGGCACTGACCCCTAATTTCCTAACCCTTTTTCTAAAGCCTTAATCCAAATCCCGTCTCCTTTAAACAATTGTCTTGGATCGGTCGCTCTAAAGGAAAACTGGCTAAAATCCACACACTAACATCTCACCCACTTGAGGGTTGGCCTCTTACCTGCCATCACCCCATAGGTGGAAGGTTGATTCCCATAGTGACAGGAGGGCACGGAGTAGTGAAGGCCTGGCCAAGGGTGTCCCAGCATTGTCATGGCAAAGCCAGCGCACGAACGTGCACGAGTTGGGAGCAAAGAGAAAACAGATGGGACTCATAAGAATTCAAGATTCAAGACACAGCCTTTAAGTTTGAGGCAGGCAGTGCCTTCTGTGCAGTTGTAGCTTCTTCTGTGAGCATTTAACACAGGGCCACAACCATCAGGTTAAGAGGCACCTGTCAGGGAGAACTGCCACTAGGAAGAGTGGGGCATCCTCTGAGGCAGGACTAGGGACTGTCATGCTGTCTCTTGGTGCATTGCTTTTAGTATAATCTATGGGCATAACCCAGTTTACACAAACTGCAGAGCAGGGAAAGCATTGCACTGCTATGGAGGAGACCTACTCCTCTCCTCACACATTCCACACGCTGATTCACTCCATCTCACACAAAAACTAATTCTTTGTTCTCAGGAAATTGCCCTCCCTGTTGTGCAAACCCCACAGTGAATTAAGGCCTGGGTTCCAAAGGCAGCAGTTTGGGACATTTGCTTTGAGGCATCCAAAAGTCACAATTTTTTAAGTCCCAAGCCACAAAAAAACATTCTGAAGTGCTTTGGAAAGGCAGTACAGGAACAAGATGTTAAAATCTAGATTCTTTTAAGAAGTCAGGCGTAAATAAACATTTTCCATCACCAGCACCAACAAACACACTGTTTGTTTATCTCTGGTGTTTTCACAGGGGTATTTCAGATCTGTGCTCAGTAATAGCCAGTGCCTGAAGAATGAGACCATTTTTTTTCTGAATGCAATATGGAGATATGGCAGTCTCTCATATGTAAGTAGGAAAAAGCATGTACTGTCTCCTCTTAACAACTGCAATAAAACAGAATATTAAAAATTAATGTTCATGAACATTCAGATATGTAAACCCACATCTTAAAGAACACATTCCTGTTGTTCAAAACAGTCTATTTAACTAGGGATTAGAATCTTTGGGTTTTACAACAGCAATCATAACAATAAAATGTCCTTTTTAGATACAGTTATAAAATCTACTTAGACAAACATGCTTACACTAATGTAGATGCAGTGAAATAAAGATTGTGTTAATAACAGCAATGCATGTAGAGCAATTAAACTTTTCTGTTGAGATCTAAATGCTTACTGGCTGCATTTTTCCACTATTTCATAATCCACATACTATAACTCTTATGCATGAAAGTATAATTTTTGACTCGCTAATAATCATTTAAAATTAAATAGTGAGGATGATGCTATTTAAATTAAATAATAGCAATTAAAGTGTTGAGGATACTACAGAACATCAGCTGAATGACACAGCATAGTACTCGAACAGAAGTATGCCACCTTTCTTGTGATGCAGGATTGTTACATCCATTTTTAAAACTTTTGACATTTGAAATAAGTCGTTATTCAAAATTCTTTCACCATTATATTGTGCACAAATTCTCCTCACATGAATTCAACAGAGCGGCATCATTTATTGCAATTCCTTAATCTACGTATGAAATTTGTAAATCCTGACTCGTTATAGTTACCACCCTCTGCCTCTACTTTCCCAGGGTTATTTTTTCACAGGATCATCTTCTGGATGTGATCCTGCAATTAAAATTTCCATTGAATGCAGTGGCATTTGTCCTTGGGTGGCAGCTACAAAATACCAAAACCTAAACCTTGCAGCAGGTGAGAGATGCTTTGGGCTGGCTGTCATCCTGTCCTTTCCATTACAAGTCAGATGCATCTAGAAAATACTGCTGCGATACAGACACATAAATTTGACCTCATACAAAATTTAAATTCTCCTATTCCCTGCCACTCTTGCTAACCCACAGCTCTATTAGGATATTTTGAGCCTCTTGCTTAATGTGTAAGATGATCCTGTTTTCTGTTACCGATGATCAGTTTTCACTGCTTACATGCTTTTTCTTTTCATTAAAATGCTTTATTACCAAGGCTTTTCAGGAGAAAGCTGGATTCTTGTTAAGACTCCAAATAAAATTCTAATGTTAATGCAATTTCAAATAAATAAACTATTTCTTTTTCAGTTCCTGAAGGCTATCGACAATTCCTGTATTCCAGAATCCCACCTCTGAAGTATAAATGCTGCAAGACAATTCTCTTTGTCTCAGATATTCAGTGATTAAGTAGTCCTAGTATTTAAATGCATCTAATTGGATTATATACACAAACATACAAAATTCGAAACTATTGACAAGATTTCTACTACCAGTTTTGAACATCCCACTTAAACCTTAGCCTCGATTCAGTTTGTGATATGCCTTGTGAAGAAACGTTTTTCCTTCTTTAAACCTCACCCAAGTGATATTTATACCTAAGCTCTTCTAAATAGATTTCCTATTTAAAGTAATTTATATTATTTAGAACTGTGGTTGCATAATAAACAACCTTTCAATTAATTTACATAACACGTCATTGAAGACTGCAGTTATACCAACAACAGCGTTTGAACCTGTTCAAAGTTGGTAGCATATTTGAGTCTCATCTTCTAACAAACTTAGAGAAAAATTACGTTATTTAGCTAAAACACAAACAGTTGTGGGTTTTCGCATTCACTTATATGCAGAGTATTGTGAAATTGCTTTTGCTTTGGCATAGTCCCAATCATACATAACACTGATACTAAACTCTTTAAATATTGAGAACTTGACGAACTCATGTATCACCCAAAAATTACAAATGAGAGCAGGAGTATTTACAAAAAGTACCTGTAGACACAACATTGGTGGCATGGTTGGAGACCTGCAGGCACTCTGCAGCGCTGTGGTGCATTATCAGAGGCAGAGAGGGAGAAGAGTCAGAATTCAAGGGCACAAAGGTGTCTGAGGAAGCAAATGCTTGGCAGCTCATACCCTCCAAGAGGCAAGAGAGCCGCCTGTCCCGTGTTCTATCAGAGCAGATCCTGCAGGATGAATGGCACTTCGAACTCTGTTCCAGGATTTTACCTGGGTATACACACAGAGGAGGGCTCTGGAGCACAGGGAGGTCATGTGCAGGTATTTATACCACCAGGAAATCCCTTTATCCATTTTAATGTTCTTTTCCCAGCAATATTGCTACCCTGCTACAGAGCCTCCTTCCTTCCCACACAAACACAATACGCGTCCAATTAATTGGGGGGGAGGGGGAAGAAGAGGGAAACCAGAGACATGATTTGACAGGTATTTTCAATTAGGTCTTTTGTGAAGGACAATGACCAGAAAAAAAAAAAAAAAAGTATCGTCTCCAAAGCCGGTGGCAACAGACAAGTAAGTTTAACACTAAGTACATTTCCACAGCCAACACCTGCCTCCAAAATCTCATCCAGGCAATTGTCTGGAAGGCAACCTGTCTGAGAGCTCAAACAGAAGTCTGCAGTAGTCAAGAACCTATAGCAAAATAATTTGCATTAACCTAACTCCCAGCAGTTGCACGGTGATCATTTGTCTTAACCTACACCAGTATAAATCAGAGGTGTGTGATATGAAGCAGCTGTATCCAGGAGGAACTTTTTGAACAGATATCTTTACATAAGCATGATGTGCTAAATGTTTATCTAAGAGGAACACTTGATAGAGTCCTTGGTGTCACTTAAAACCCATTTGGAGTTCCTCCTATTAATTTATATTACTGCAGCATCTAAAGTCTTCTCCAGAAGATCTTAAGTAAAACCAGGATCTTTACTCAAAGGAGGTGATTTTTCCAACATGAGACTGGAATTATTTTGGAGCACTAATGAGCATATAGGTTACCCTAAAAATGATGAAAATTTCTGCAGTGCACCATAGTCACATATTCTGTGTAAATGCAATAAAGGTGGGGTGTTCATTCTTCGGGGTTTTTTTGTTTGGCTTGGTTTGGGTTTTGTTACCAAAGGTGTTTGGTCACATTTTACCTAAAGATGACAAAGCTTTTTGTGTGTTTGGTATTCCAAACATGGTCAAATGTCTGAACTAGTATTTTAACACCAACTTCAGAGACATGAGATAGGAGCAATCATACTTGTTATTGCACAATTTTCCATGTGTTATTGCAGAAAACTGGTATTGCACTGAGCCACTCTGTAGAACCCTTTATATTATCTTTAAGCGTGCTTTGGGAAAGGCTGTGTCTAAGATTGTTACAAAATCTCAGAATTACTGCGTATGGCAAACAGTGCATGTGCTTTAACAGTGGTTATCTACTACTTAACACATGCTCTTTCAGATTGCAAAATATACCAAAAAAACCAAAATAATTTTTGTAATATTATGTAAGGTACTGTCATCAAATGAACTGCCATCTGCATTACTTTGGGCTTGGCTCAATGTATCCCAGTGTCTGTGGATTCATATTCAAAAATCATTTTAGTTATTTTCACCTCCTTTTCTCCCTCAGCAAGGGGCACGATAAATCTACCAGGGGCTCCCCTCAACCTACCAGAGTTTTGAAGCCATGGGAGAAAAAGAGAAACTTTACATCTCTTTGACAATTCTTTTTTTCTCAAATCCCAACAGGTGCCACTGTAAATAGCAAGTCAGTAAACAGAAAACTTACAGTTTCACTGTAAACTCATGTCTAGATGCAAAGAAGTTGTAGCCTGTCCCCAAGTACAAGATGGAGCTCACTTCCAGATTTCCATTTCTTCCCCAGGTGAGGAGCCTTACCCAGCTTTGCCCAGGTCCTCAGGCTTTCCAGACCTATGGAGTTCATTAGAAGGGGTGGGTTGTGCTTTAGTGGATGTTGCTCACCCACAGAAGCTGGGACTGATTGGGACTGGGAAAGTAAATTCAGTCAGCAATCACAAGGCACTAAGCTTTCCTTCACAGTGCAGTATAAAGCTGTTCTGTGACACCATGCCAGACATCACCTCAAATGAGTTTTTTCATGCCCTGTCTATTTACTGTTCTGTTTTACAGTGCTGAATAAAAAAATTTCTGATTTTGTGTGTCTGTGCTACATCGCCTACTTCTTCTAATAACTTCACTATTTTTCATTTTGATTATGACCACATTTCTTTAGTTGCATTCAGTTTAAAATGAAGTTTTCTGGCATAATTTTTGAGGATCCTGGAAACTTAAGACTTTTACCAATACTAGGTATTGGAAACATTTCACATTCATCTGAGCTCATTTCTAACACGAGTAGCACCTCTCATAAAGCTTCGTTACAACCCTCTGTGGATACCACGCTAAGGCTGCAGATTGCCTGACACAAAGCTACCCTGTGGTTCCATATATTGTAATTTCTTAGTCAGTTTTAAGACTCTACCTCACAGCACACAGTTCAGCTGAAGGCTTCTGGCAGGAATTTTGGGACACTGACTGAAGGAAATCATTCCTTCTCCACACTTACAAGTGCCCTCAAAAGTTCAGCGGGAGTTTTCTGCCCTGAAACCCAGGCCCCATTCTCCACTGGGATGGTAAATGTCACAGTGAAGCCCATCTGCCTCCTGCTGAATCCCCAGTTAAACTGGGGGCTATAATTCTGTAAGGAAGATGGGGGAAAATTTAGATTTTAATGACTGAGCCCTTTTTTACACTGTTCATTATGGGATAATTCTGAGCTTACCTTAATGTTTTTCCTTAAGTTGACTTCAATCCTTACTCCATGTTAGTAGACTGATTATTCTCCCCCTGAATCTTTTCTGGTTGAATCCCAAAATAATGAAGAAAGCAATCAAAAACCCATTGTGGGTTTTTAAGACAGCATTAAGCTGTCTGTTTTAGTGGCAAAAAGATCCCTTCATGCAGTTTTCTCAGCTCAGAAATAGCATCCCATAGTAAGATCTCAGGTCTGAAAATTAGACAGGCAGGGAAAGCGCCATCATTTTCCTCCATGGGAGCACAGCATTTCTCTTCCCAAGAGATGATTCCATGCTGATCAGCAACATGGATTTCCAGCCTCACCTTTGCCAAGAACCACAAAATTACAAAGAAAATCTGGCACAGCCTAAGTCTTGGCAGCATCATTCATTCATTCATTCCTTTTCCCTGGTCTCCAAGCCCTTTGGTAGATAAATTGAAAACTATGAGGCTTGTTCAAATAAAGAGCTTATGGAGATGGAAGTCTCTACAAGCCTAATCGTTATGATAGACCTGCAGCTGAAATAAATCCCACTGAAACACATCCCACTGAAACAGTCACTCACACATTTACACTTTGGAGAGGAGTGTATGTGTGTGTGCATATCTATATACATGCACACACATATATACATTTATATATACCAATAATGCATCTCAGAGAACCTGTGGTTCTTTGGGAAGTAAGCTTCATTTTTGCCTTCACTGCACATGGAGAGAGGGATCTTCAACTCTTTCTTTTTTTCCAACACTACTGCAATTCTCATCCTGTCACCCCATACACTTTTGTACAACATACTCGTGTGTCAATATTCATCTACTGCATTTCATTTTTATTCAGAATACTGAAATTCCCAGGTTTTAACTCCATAGTTTCATGGTTAGTTTTCACTGGGCTGGGTAAAAGCTATAAAACTGCTCTGAAGATCTGCATATTTCTGTACATTTACACAATTCTTCCCCTTGTTTTTCCTATCCAGAAAGTCCTTGAACTGGAATGACTAAGTCCATGTTATGAAATCCTCACAAGGCAGAGGGATGTCATAGATCTATGGTCTACTTCCTACACTTTAAGTGAAAAAGACATCTCTAAGTGCATTACAGTGTGCACAGGAGAAAAAAAACATCTTCCTTCTTAGGTAAGACACAAATTGACTCACAAACTGTCAATGTAAGCCACGGGCAGTTTCATTCACAACTGATGGGGAAGGAGGACGGATTAAAACATTTTCAAGGAAGACACTTTCCCAGGGAGCAACACAATGCAATTTGCTTTTAAAAACCTATAGAAAGCTTATTCGGTCTTGCTGCCAAAGTCTGGCTCAATGGAGTCTGAGTAAAAAACGTGTAATTGCATTAGAGCAAACAAAAGCCTTAAAGCCTGATTTAGACTGAGTGGGACTACTTGATAAAGACCAAAAAGAACATAAGATTACTTGTTTCCCTGAGCCACCTGTCCTTAACTTTAGATCACCTCTGCAGAAAAGAGCCCCCTGAACGTGCAGCACAGACATGATCTGTTATCTGCAGGGAAAGGTGGTGTTCCCACGGCTCTCAAACAACAACCTGAGCCTGGGCAGAGCTCCCCATGCAGGGAGCATCATAAAATATGGCTAAACTTATCCATAAGAGCTACAACCTGAAATAACAGATAAAATTCCACTGCTTTTCTTCATGCTTCCAGTCAGACTGGTGCTCCTCAAAATGATTCGCATTACAAATGTACTGGTGGAGACCCTGACACTCCATGAAAGTGATCCAAGCTCTTTCCAGCCTTATTCCAGTGAAAAACTGGGTAGAATCGTAACTGCAAACAGTTATGACTGGGACCATACAGGGGACCTATACCGGGAATGTGCTTAGACAAGCATGTGGAAAAAAAACCAACTTGCACTTAACATCTTTGAAGCATTTACAAAATATTAACACTAACAATGATTTCACATTTATTAAAGGCCGGGTTTAAAACTACCTGCGTTACAATTGACTCATTTTTCAGTTTGTTCAGGGCCACATAACAACCATTTCAGTAGCAAAAGTCTTTTTCGCCCTGCCACGTTTTCCTTTGGAAAATCAGAACTTTTCCACAGACAGAAAGAATTTTATATACCAAGTTACAAATTTAAATCCACACAATGCTGTTTTCTAGTAACCCAACTTTTCAGGCAGTGCTTTTATTCTTCTCCAAATGACTTCTTTCCGTTGTTCTTATGACATTTCAGAAAGGGGATCTGTAACCCGAAGAAGGTTTTATCGGGCAAACATGGGCTACTGCTGCAGTAGTCAAATCATGAATTCTTTCCCAGTTTTCCCTTTCATGTTACAAGACAAACATTGCTTTCACAAAGCTTTGGTAAATATTCCTGTACACAGAATGCAGTGTAAATGGTACTGTGCGCGTGCACTTTAACATAACCCAAAACGGAGCAAAACATGCATCCCCTGCTTCTCAGTTTATACTCTCATTAGTAGAACACTTTCTCCCCAAATTCAGTGAATCAACAAGTCATGTTTAATTAAAAACTAAGTAAAAAAAAAATTTGAAATAAAGGGAATTGACCATTTCCATGTCTGAATGCTGCAGAAATGCCCCATTAGACACACCCTGAAACAATATAAAGAAGGAAGGAAGAGAAAAATTGAGTGAGTGTAAGCACAGCAGGGCAAAAAGTACAGGAAATGAATAGGACTTAAGGGAGACAGTTTGCCAGAATAAAGCTGCTAAGCCAGATTGCTGAGATCACAAACCTGGCCCTAGAAAATGCCTTGGATCGGCCGTTTGAGTGTCTACCACATTAATACTGAAATTCATCAACATTACACATCACCTAAGAACACATCATCTATCGCTTCAGATCTGCTATGAATTTGTTCTTTTACTACTAAAGTTGGCAAGAAAAGTTTCTGTCAGAAAAGCCAGAATCTAACCAGCAGTACAAACTAGTACTGCTAGTCCCCTGCCCACAGTGCAAAAATCTACCGAACACAACTTTTTCTTAGAAACTGGGCTTACACAATCAAGCAATTCAATGGAAAAATGACAGTGAACAACCCTCCAAATCATTCTTGAAAGTATCTTTCACTTTGCATGTCCTCAAAAGCAAAATTTCTTTTCTGTTTCCTGAGAGGGCATTGAGTACCAGCCTCACCATCTTTTGAAAGGATTTCAGAAATTTCCGTGTAGAGGTCAAAAATTCTGAAATATTCAGAGTACATTTAAAGGCTCAAAGCATTATTCCTTGACTGTTTACCACATCAAGATGCCTTTGACATTACAGCCTCTGCCACCTTTGAAAAACTTACACCTTCTGCATTTTCCTGGGGGAAAGAACTGCATGATCTCGGTGTTGGTCCAGCCCTTGGTGGGTCATAGAAAATTTTCTGCTCTAGCAAGACAATTCTCATGAGCATCTCCATGCCACATATGTGACCCCATCTCCAGCTCTTAACAATTAACTTAATTAGAAGGAATACCCAAGAAAATGTCCTAGCCCAGGCACTTCCTAAAAGCTGCCAGCACCTTTCCATGATTCACAGGCAGAGGAGAGTGTGTGCCTCACGTGCCCAAGCCTCTCCAGGGAAGTGTGAGGAGCACCTAATAAGCAAGAACTGAAATAAGGTTCTGTGAGAATGATTAATACTTCTGCCCATTGTTCAATTTTATTGGAAGCTTGGGACAAGGATGTGGTAAAATTCACAGGAAATGTACTGAATAATGAGGATGCTCTTTTTCTCCCCCCTTCTTCTCCCTCTGGAATAACAATCACCCTATGATGTGCTCATCTCCTTCCCTTGTGCTCTGAGCCTCCTTGCCCCTACTCCCCACTCCTCCCTCATTATGTGCCACAGAAAAGAGAAACTAGATGATATATTCCCTATTATATTTGGATATCTGACCAGCAGAACTGATGAACACTTTTCAGCTCTAAAATTGTTCCAAAACTAAAAGCAAAATCTTTAGTTTCAACGATTTTGGCAGAAAATCAAATTAACAAATTTAAACAGAAAGCTTCAGCCTTTGATAAAAATTCATTCAGAATTTCAATAACTGTATCAAAATTCTCTCCTCGTGCTCTGGGCATCTTTCATGAGCTTTCATAAATTAATTTTTTTTTTTTACTACCTGAGGTTATTTTTGAATAAATATCCAAATATTTTGATCTGCTGCACTGTGAGAATTGTATGAGGTAAAATGTACAAACAGAATAAACTGTGGAAGAAAAACTTTCCAGACAAACTACAACTTTAGACATCCATCCTTTTGGAATTAATCCAGATTTATGATAATTTATACAATAAGATTTACAGTAGTAAAGGCACAAGATAAAAAAGAAATCTGTGGATTTTTCTAAATTCAGCTGAATCTTCTGAGATCTGGATTTTAATAGTTTTAAACAACTTTAATACTTCAGATCACAACATGTGCAGATACATTTTGCTCTTTTTTACCAAGATGGCTATAATGTTCATACTTCAGCCTGGAACTTTATTTATATTCCTCTGGGTTCAGTCTAATGAAAATGACAGCAACGACCAAGTAAAAAAAAGTAAAAAACTCAAACACAAAACAACCCCAGAAAGACTAAAATTCATTCAAAGTATTGGAGTCAGACTTTGATATCTTCACTGAGCAGTGAATTAAGCAGTAAACATTCTCACAATACATCAGAAACATTACTCAGTGAAAGTACAAGATGTGGGCTAAGTGACACTTTCTAATTTGCTAAAATGATTAGTGATGAGAACTCAGTTATTTCTGTATTTGTGGAGCTAAGTGATAGAGTAATGCCACTTTCTTTCATTATCAGTGCAAAATAAAGGTCATCAGCTGGTTACAAAGATCAAAACCTACAGGACACTATTACATGAGCTCCCAGAAAATCCTGGTCATCTATATTCATCTCTGAACTTTGCCTGCACACACTGCATGGATGAATATTACTGTCTTAGACAGACAAACAGCAGCAGCTCAACACGGTCAGCAGTTTTGTGTTTCATTACCAAACAAAACATCTTGCCAGCAAAGTGATTTCATTAGCATATTCAAACCACTGGCTGGCTCAGTCTGAAGGTCATTTAAAATTCCTTGAAATATGAGATAAAATTTTAATTCTTAAATCTCACGTAACATTTAAAATGCATTATTCTTTAGGAAAGTATCTCATAACTCTTGCTGAAAATTTAATCCTCACAACTCAATTAATCATCACCAAGCAGTGTTAAAACTGAAAAGTGCCCCTTCTCAGGAGAAGAATAATCATCATGGTAGAGGCATGATTTTTGCCCTTCAGTGTCTCCTGTCATCTAAAGATCTCATTGTTATCCCCAAAAGTATTGCTTGAACATTCTGGGTGAGGAAACCATGTGTTAAGTAGCTTGCCCAAGAAAATACGAAATCAGAGGACAGCCTGGGGATAGCAGCCAGACCTATCCATGACATTTTGATCAGAGCTTCACTTATAAAACTGTACAGCTTTTAAATATATTCCTGTGCCAGGGGGAGAAGTCTGAAATCTCTCACTAGGCTGAAATAAGAACTCTCACTAGGCTGAAATAAGAACTCAGATACTCCACTTGCACTTTCTGGAGTGTGTCCACAGGCAAAGGACCATGTGAGTCCCGTGTTCAGAATTCAGAAGCCACTGTCCAAGATCTGAGCTGATTCAGTCTCCATGCAAGTTGACAGCTGAGAGATCATTCTCTCCTTTCAAATACAAATGAGAATGGGGGTTAGGGAGAGAGGGCTTTCTGACTCTTTTAAAGGTGAGAAGTAAAATTATATCATTTGTATATGCACCTCTCTTAAAATATTGTTCAGGTAAAAGATGAAAAAAGGGCACTTCATAGAGAAAAACACAACTCAAACGATAGTGATGGAGCAATTGTTATGTACAATTTGCGTGGGTGTAGAAGAATTACTTGCTCTTTGAAAACATGCAGATGTTTTCATTTCTCCCCAAGGCAAATATTTTAATGCTTCTCCTTGGAACTGTGTCTACAGCTCTTTCACGACATCACTGCTCTGCTAAATCCCTTTGAAGAGCCCAGCCACACAGACACCATAGGAAGATGTAGGAAAAAGAGGGCTTTGAAATTTCCTTTTAAATCCCAGTGCTGCACTTGAGTCTGACCTCATACACATTTAACATAAGGCTGAAAGCGTCTCTTCATCAGCAAGTGTTCTGACCTGAAGGAGTAGATATTTAAATACAACACCATGCCATTTTCCAGGTGTTAAAACAAAAAAAAAAGCACAACTCAAATACGTACACGGAAGGGGGAAAACAGAAGAGGGGGAGCCCTTCTGTTCTTTACATAGACTCACTCCAGGGAAATGAAATCCTAAGTTTAACTCAACAGCATTTAGACCTTTGAAACCCCTCTTTCTTCTCACACAGGGAGAGCAGCAGTAGCTATGGGTAAGGAGCCTGATTCTCAGCATGGCTCAATCATGAGTGACTCCTGCTTTGTGCCATACTTGAAGCTGCCCTGCCATGGTGGTGGTGCAGGAGGAAGGCCACCACATCAGGGAGAGGCACAGTGGGGCAATTTTCAGCTGCCCCAGGGCAGCCAGGAAGCATCAGCATGACACACAGCCACCCAGGAACTCTGACATTTCATCTCTGACGTGCAGCAGCCACATAACTTACTGGGAATTCCCTTTTGGAGAGGGAGTTTTTTCCCTTCCAGAGCAGTCAAGCACTCCCCAGCTTGTTCCTCAGTGCCTGAAGCTGCCCCTTAAGGAATGGATGCTTCCAGGCAATGCCCCTTTCCTTCACCTTCCACACCATGACCATCTCGGGACCGCACAGCATCTCAGTAGCTGGGCTTTTAATAAGGTTTCTAGCAGGACATCCTTGCAAGAGATGCTTTAAGTCAGGGGACTCCCAGAGTACAGAGCACAACACACAAAACCCAGGGACTTTAAATATGATTTTTCTCTGTGCACTCCTTCCTACACGGGCAAGGATTTCACCAGAGTGAAATTCTGCTGCCTGCCTTTGCAGCCTCCCCTGGCAGGGGAAGGAAAGGGAGCACAACTGACCACCACTCCCTACCCCTTTTACACCATTTATCAGGATATTGCAGAGGATGAGAAGAAATAAAGGAGTAATTCCAAGGAAAACATAAGCCAACCCTTGCTGTAACTTAAGACTTAACACAAATAACATCCTTTGTAAGTCACTGTCAAACTCTTGTGTTTCTTTCACAAGAGTACTAATTATCCATGTGTGATGCTGAATAACAAGTCAGCAACACAGAGGATTCTGTGCAGATTACATGTTCCAGAAGGGTTATACACAGGAAAATACTGACTTTTCCTAACCGCATACCTGGACCAAGGCTGTGCAGATACGGGAATAAAAGGAACTCCTCATCCACATAACGCTGCTAAGGAAGAATTCCAAGAGAATCCCCCTCCCCATTCACCCTCAGATCAGTATGAATGAGTATTTTCAGAAACAAAGGGGAAGCAAGCATAGGGACATGATTTCTAAACAGCATCTCTGAGTTTGTTATGGTCTCAAGGTTTATGCTGATAACGGTGCCACGATCCCACCACTACGCTATGAAATGTATTTGCAGGTTTGGACTTCAACAGACCAAGTGAAGAATGATAAATAACAAACTGAAAATTAAAAAAAAAAAAGAAGAAAGCAAAATGGCCACTTTTACAAACCCTCCTGTAACACAACCCATCATAAACCACAAGAAAATCCTGAAGCCAGGAATCTATATGAAACATATTACTCTGCAAAATGTAATTCAGCTGAGTGCATCTTCACAAAACTCCTTAGATGAACAAACAGACACAGAAAATTTTCTCTTTTCTGTTTTTACCTTATTAATTCTCTGTTGTTTTCTCCTCTTTTCAGATATTGTTTTCCCCCCAATTTGGAACTGGCTATAATTCCCTTTTCCAAGCTCCCTCCAACTACTCACTTGACTCACCCACATGGTGCAAAGTCACATGCACTGGCGGACACCACATTTTTCCTGTTGTCCAGTAAAACCTACAGGTTGAACAAAAATATACAACATATTAAATAAAAGGTTGGCATGTCTGAAAGAAAGTCAGTAACAGCACAGTTTTTTCAGAGATTAGGCATAGTCTAACCTGTTTATATTTAACTAGAAGTGAATTTGGGTGGTGTATTACTGTATCGTCAAGGGAAATACGAAAGTACTGAAAAACCCAGTATATCCCCTGCCACAAAACTCTAGTAAAGGAAAAAAACACCACTATTTTCTCTGCCACTTAGCAGTTATTAGAAGCAGATCAAAGTAATACTCGCATATTCCAATTACTTTTATTTGACACTAGTTTTATAAAATATACGTGGAATTTTTCCAGAACTTCCCTTTGGATTTTCTCAGACTGACTAAATATCTACGTTTTCCACAGGAGAGAGGTTTTATTAGACTGAACAAACACCAACTTTCCAATTCCAGGCCTGTTGGAGCTGTTTAAAATATCTGGTGAACTACCTGACTGCTCCTTTGCAGAGAGCACGCAGGTGTTTGCCTCCCTCTTTGCACCCCAAACATGGGAGCAAAAGGAACATGAAATCAGATCTCCCTTCTCTATTTCAGAGAACATGGTGACTTTTAAAAATGTCTGGGGGGAAAAACACCCCAAAACATACTTGATTTTCTTAATATTCCCATGCTGATATGATTCACAGCTATTGGTATTTATTCTGCTTTACAATTTTAATGCAGACCTTCAGCCAAGCAACCTGCATGATGAATTAAGTCCTTACAATTAAGTCCAACTTCTGCCCTTTCGTGACTGTTCTATGCCAGCCAGAAACAAATTATCTCTGAGTCCCCAAAGGATTTAACAGAGATTAACAATGCTAATTCTCTTTAACAGAGAAAGATAACTAAGAAATAAGGAATTAGAGAAAAAACACACATTTCTACCAAAGCCTATGATAACTTCTCATCTCCACACAGCAAACACAGTACCTGAACAGAAGATATCCACAAAGCCATCTCTTAATCTCTTTCTTAATCCAACACTCAGCCTCATCTTCGTGTTTGCAAAACATAACCACTTGTTCTTTTTCCCCTCAAACTGTTGAAATCCTGTCCATATCACCTACAGAATATTCTTCTAAATGAATAGCAAGATGTATTCCCAATAGCAAGCCATTTTTCAAGAGGCAACAAACTTTATATAGAGAATAAATAAATTTATAAAATGAATACTTCATATCTAAAGAGAGAACTAATTGATATTACTAAGTGCCTCCACCTGTCAGAGGATTTTATTAATAGCTTCGCTTTAAATAATCATTCTTAGCTAAAGATTGCTTATTTAATTTTCACTGTTTGGTCAATGGTTAAAAATTATATAAACCACCAGATTATCACACGGGGTTGTGTTTGTTTCAAAAATATCCCCTTTGTAGTGGAAGATACCAGAGTGATAAAGGAGTTATATGCTGACACAAAATTATTTGTCATAGAAAAGGGAGGCAAGATGCCATTTTAGAGTGAGCTTGGATTTACACACGTCAAAAATCCAGAGAGAATTTCCATGTTCTTACATTAAATTACATGCTAAAAAAAAAAAAAAAAAAAGACTACTAATCTAGAAGAAGTTGTGGTAGCATGCTTTGCTCTCACTGCCAGCTCTCAGAAGGCAACTTCTGCAAAATCAGTATTTTTCTATAATCAAAAATCATCTTTTAAATGTAGGAAATCCATGGGGAAAAGGGCAAAAGCTTGAAACACTCATTTTTTTAATATACAAATGCATACACACGATTTACAGCTTTGCTTTGGACAGAGGGATAGAGCTGATTTGTGTGCTTATATTACACTTACAGCTGAAACACAGAAGCTGTTCAATATCTGTACAGCTTCCTTCAAAACAGAGATAGCTTTTAGTTCTATGAAAGGATACTCTGAACTAATAGTTCCACAGTTTTCACCAATATTAGCAATTTTGAGTAAAGCTGAAGAAACAAAAATATTATTTAAAAAATGGCATAGTGGAAGCCATAAAATAAAAATCCTTGGACACATTTTGGTCACATCAGTAAGCACAGAATGTGAGAAGCGTGCCCTGATACCAGTGTATGTTAGGTCAGGGTAACTGGTACAGGTTATAAATATCCCTTTGTCATGCAAGGTTCTTCATTGTTCATCTACCAATGCAAATTAAATCTGGGTAATATTAATATTTGAAGTAATAGTTATTCCACTACTGTGAAGAGGAAAATACTGTTAAAACCTTCAATTTTGAAGGTATGCCACCCTTTTGTGTTCTCTGGTAGTGAGAGCTATTGCATCCTTTAAATAGGATGCCTCAAAATGTGCTTCAAAAATGAGCAAGAGTTAAGGTTCAGTGTGATATCTAAGTATAATCTTTGAATAAAGTTCACTGAGGAATAAAATTTATTTATGCAATGTACAAAATTTTTTAGCAACTGCTTCAACACAACGATCACAAAATTAAACTTACTTAGTACCCACCTACTTCTAGTTTCCTAATGTAAACCACAGATTAATTTAAACTCCCTCTTAGCTCCTCAGAAACACTCTTCCCCACACTAAATTTTTTAAGATTTTTTTTTTTTTAATGGACTACTTACAACAAACATGATGATGATTAACACCACCACGGTGGTCAATGCAAAAAAAAAAGGTGCTGAAATACTGAAATACTGCAGGGCAAAGACCACCTCTAGAAAAAGCATGGACCTATGAACATACGTGACAGACAAACTTTCATATCAAATAACTAGGAAAAAAATTGGAATTTGAGGTTAAATGAAATAAACTGAAAGGTTAGTAAAAATAATTGTTTGGTGGTTTTTTCTTACTAATTGAAAAATAGAGGAGCAACAAATCTATTTCAAAATTCATCTTTCATAAAAAGAAGTAGCTGGTAGCATTCGGTATGTCTTGAATGACGGACTTTACAACACACTGCATTCTGTCTAAAGAAAAAAATTAACATAAAAGTGAATCAGATGTTACAAAGACACTGATTATGAAAAGTTGTGTGCTTGTGCACACACTCACACAAACCTCTGCATTTCCACAGCATTGGCTTGAATTTTTGGCACATCAGAAATCAAAAGTAATGGTTCTTTGTGTCAGCAGGCATTTTGTATCTCTATTCAAACTAAAGCAGAGTGGATAAATTAATGCTCTCATAGACAATCCAAGGTCCAAGTCTATGTAGGTTTCACCTTGTTTTTTCCACAGAGGGCCAGAAAAATTGCCCCACAGAGATTTTAGGTGTTCATTTGCACCATTATTCCTTTCACTTAACAACAATAGGGGATAAAATAATTCAGCAAGGTTTTAGTGATCAAATTCAGTCAGATACCATAAAAACTAATTATAGATGTATTTCATTATCTTCTTATTTAATTGTATGTCAACTTCAGGCAGAAGCAACAAATTCTTTGTGCTGTACCAGCACCCCATGACCCCACAATTTGAGGAATTGGTACCCAAGAGTTGGTACAAGCTTCTCTTCAGAACTGAGGTTAGGATTCACAAAATAATGGTAGTCAGAAATAGAGACTGAGATCACCCAGCTGTTGATCTCTTGCTTTAGCAAGTGTCCCATACCTCTTGTTTCCCACCATCACACACAAGCTGCTCTGTCTGAGCACACCTCAGCACACCTCTCCTTCATGACATGCAGGTCAAGTTCATAGAAAGTAAGAGTTTTAGGCCTTCAGTGCTAATTGTTTAGGTTCACAGAGGTGCCTCATCTGCATTCAGAGAAGGAAAAAAAGATTTGCCTTCCCTTCCACCCTTAAAGCAGAGGTGAGAATGCACAACATCCTCGTTAAAAAAATACCAAAATGGCCTGTCTTCAGGGTAACTTTTCTGATGTATTAATAGGTCAACTTGAATTGTTTACCACAGATCTACAAGTTACAGGCAAATCAAAGCATTTATCTGCTCTAGCCTAGGCACACACCTTATCTGCAAAGCTGAAACTCAAAATGTGGGTACCTCAAAATTAAGGATGCGTTCACCTAATCACTTCAGAAAAAACATTTTCTGGAGAAGGCACAAACATGCATGCATGCTTCCAAGGGTACGTTAAAAGACACCTCTCCTTACTCCCCATTTTGAGCATGGAGAAAAATAGACACAACTGAAAAGACGCTTTTTTTGTTAGTTTCAATAAGCTTTTTAAAAGATGATCAAAGCCATTCTCCCTTGGTCTTCTTTCATAAAAGTGGAATTGGTGAAAGTGTCCAGAAAAATTCATCTGAGACTCCCACAAAGCATGAAAAATTTGATCCTGAGTTGTCAAAGCCAAGCAATTATAGAACAGCAAACAACAGACAAAGGCCAGGGCAGTCTTAACAACAGGTTATAGCTCAACATATTTTTTGCATGAATAGGCTTTCAAAAGTCTTAACAAAAAGAAGAAAGACATTCAAATGCCTTTAAAGAACAGCTAAAAGCCAAGGAATCACCTGCCCCTTCTCCAGTGTCCACACCTCAACAGGGAAGGTGGGGAGAGAAAGCAGAAAATAATTCTTTTACGAACTGGAGGGAGAGACAAAAAAAAAAAATCCAAACCAAACTAAAAAAAACCCACAAAACCAAAACAAACAGACAGAAAGAGACAGAGGGGACCTTCTGTGCTCCCTGTCCTTATACCCATGCACAAAGGAGGGAAAACTGGACCCCTTGCAGAACAGTCCCATGAGCCCATATCCACAATCCAACTGAATCCACCTGAAAATTAATTCTGAGCTGTTTAGGATCAAAAGAGAGGAATGGCAAATGGAATGGAGCAGGACCAGAGAGCACAGATTTCAGGGCCTTCAGTAAAACCACCCTGCTATGCCAAGTCCCCCTTCAAGCACCTGCCCTGCAGATCCTCACACCTCACATTAGGAACGTCTCAGACCTTGCCTATACCCTGGCTCCCCTTCCCAGGTTATCAAATCTCTGCTCAAGCAGCAGATGGCACACACTCCACAGGGTGTTACACCAGGAACTGCCAGGAGACAGCTGGTAATGACTGTGCTGCGCCAAAGTCCATGTTATGCAGAAGACAATGAGATTAGTTCCTGAGGCAGGCTGGCAGTGACCAGTGCAGAGCTGTCACACACCCCACACCTTTTGGAGCAGAGAGCATTTCCTCACGCCTCTGGAGCTATTCACCTCTGAATTTGAACAGATATGAGCTTTAAATGCCACATGGTGCATAAGATCTTCAAGGCAGCAGAGGTGCTGCAGGCAAAGGGAGCCCCTGGAGCAGGGACATGTGCAAGGACAGGGGCTGCAGCAGTGCTATTAGTGTGACAACCTGCAAATCACCAGAGTTTGTGCGTTTGGGTTTGAGACAGAAACACCACCGCCTGTTAGGGGGTCACGCTTAATTCCAGGAAGAATTCCAGAGCACCTACCTCTGCCTGTCACCTTAGTCACGCCCTGGAAAATGTCACATTGAAAAATTGAAAAATGAACAAGAATGAAGACCAAATAAAGGCTGTGGATTATAAGATTTCTTTGCATGCTGACTTCAACTCTGGGCACAAAAAACACTGCTCTTTTCATCCCGACCAGCTTTTGAAATGCATTTCTGGATGAGCTCTCCAAAGCTGCTGTAAGCCAATTGAAAACCTGGAGTTTTAATGGGATTGCTGAATTCAGGCCTTTCAGGTCCCTTTGAAAAACCAATTGTTAAAGTGGCTAAAAAACCTGCAATAAACTGGAACTGAGCCTTGGCACTTTATAAAACTTAAGCGTTGCTCTTTGAATATTTGGCGATTTGCATAAACCGTAAATAAACCAGCAGCAAACCTGGAAGGGTTTCCAGCCACTGGGAGCTGGCAGAAGGGGTTTTTACCCCTCGTGTGGCGACACAAAGAAGCTCGGAGGCCAACGCTGGAACCCCTCTGGAAGGCGGCACTCAGTGCCCAGCACACAATGAAAAAGGGGTAGAGCTCCTCACCAAAAGGGGCTGGATCTTCCTGTCACTGTTCAGCAGGCACGCAGGCAAAGGCAAAGAAGTAAAGAGATGGGACTCTCCGTCTGTGTTCCACGCAGGCTTGTTCCCGTAAAAAGACAGGGACGAAGAGGCCCATTGGGGGGAGGGTCCAGGAATCTTATACTGAGTACAAGATAGGCGGGGAAAGGGATCTCAGCCAACGGGATAGGGACAAGCAGGTGGGATTGACAGCAAGGGAACCAATGGGAACAACACATAGGAGGGACTCAGGGAAGGATCCAATGGGGCGTCGAGGAACGAAGAACTCTCTAGAACTACTACATATTAAAGAAGGAAAAATGACTATACGTAACTTCATACATAAAACAAGACGACAAAATATTAACCAATCAGGGGAAAACATGCAAAACGACAAAACAAGGGAATCATGGGTTCTCACCATGACTGAAAGTTACATGCCAAACTTGGGTTGCTGACCGCCAGAGCTGGTTGTCTGAGTTCTTCTAGGGACAAAGAATAGGTGCAACCACCTGCACCACTACACAAACCCACACACACTAGAGTAAAGTAACAACTATAGTCACACTCAAATTTCCAAGACAAAAAAAAAAAAAAAAACACCGAACCATTCAATTGGAAGAACTATTCCTGTAGTTTTGTAGTTCAGTTGTGCCTTGGTATCCTCCCTCGAAGGTGAAAACTATGTTATGGCCAGCAGGGAGCAGCCCCCAGCAGCCAGCAAAGCATTATCCCGGTTTCCCAGCAGGATGAGGCTGCAGCAGCTGCATCTTGTGTGTGTTCACATCTGCTGGCACATCAGGAGTTCTCTCTCAGTGGTACGGATTATTCCAGGTTGGACTACACAAAATACAAGCAGCTGAGCCCAGAGCTCGGCAGGGGAGAAGGTGCAGTGTGAGCTCAGCCTCTCAGAGCTGGCATCTCACAGGGATTTACAAGAATTGATTTGTTCAAACAAATGAACCATCCAACAACAAGCAGAAACAGACAGCTAACTAAAAACCACCCCAAATCCTACAATACAAAAAAAAAAAAAAAAAACTAACAGAATGTGAGAAAGATACAAAGCCAGAGGAGCAGAGCTTAGTTTCAATCCTCTGGCTAGTCTTGGGTGGATACCTCAGGGGGGAGGAAAGTACAAAAATCAGCCTAGTTGTTAAAATCAGAGTAAAAGATGGGGGAGCAGGGGGAACCAAACCAGCATGTGGCCAAAGTGGGATTAATTTTCCATTTATTTCCAAGGCTGATTTATTTCACTTAACTTCAGAGAACTACAGTGAAGATGCCTCAGACTCTCTTTATAATCAATAGTGAGAAATAAGTACTTCAGGGCCCAGTTGTCTGATTCATTTTAGACTACTTTCTTTTTCCCCACAGATGAGTCGAATTGGAAAAAAAAGTGCTTATTTCTCTCTGCTGACCACAAAACAAATCCAGAACAACCAGGTCAGACATAACAGGCCTATATACACATATTCTCAGTGAAAGTTCCCTCCCCAGAGCTCTGAAAAGCCATTAACATTTCTTTGCACAGTTAATGTCACCACTTCAGATGCAACCCAGCCACACGCTTATCAAATGTCCCTCCATCTGCCTAGGAAACAAAAAACAAAAAGCATCTTTGGAAAGGTACTCCAAAGAATAAAACTTTTCTCCAACACTCTCAAGCGATTTTCATCACCACTCGCCTCCCTAATACTTTTACTCCTCTCATACACTGGTTTAAAATATGAATGATTCCTGGCAAACAGAGAAAGCTTCATGCTTTAATTGCAATAAAAATCCATTTTAATTATGTGATCACCTGTTGAGAGAATAAGTTAACTGATGAGAACTGTATAAGCCAAGAACAGCAAATCAAACTGACTGATGGAGTAAAGCTGTGAGAATTAGCCTCTAAGTATTTGATCTAATCCTTTGATAGAAGCATCTCATGTACATATCTATGGTAAAAATAGTGAGAGAACAACAGGAGAAACTTAATTTTCTCATGGTTTAAACTCTCAGCCTTAGACCACATTCTGAATACAAATGGTTCAATACTTCAAAATCTTAAAAATCAGAGGTCTCAAAGATGTATTTATTTGGTGTTTTGTAGAACTAAGTTGTAATTGCTCACTGAGAACAAAAGTTTCTTCATTCATGATGTTTAGCTTAGTGCATTCATTTCTATCTCAGCATAAGCCAATAAACCTGTGGGAATAATTTAATCCATCTCAATTAATCACACCAAAATTACAGCTCCTTGTCCATCCAGGTTTCAATACAGTATTTATTCTAATCACAGTAGCACCTAGCACACAGTGTCATCTCATGTGCTGACACTGTGAATACTCATTTTTTGAAGAGAGTGTTTAAAGAATCAAATGTTTTAGAGCCAGCCAAGTCATGGAAGTGTCAGTGAATTGTTCAAAAGACTTCTCATATTGAAAAGTCAAGGGCAAGGAGACAGTGGTATCTCACACAGTATACAGTTTTCACTTTCTAAAAGCAGTGGGACACCTGTTACATGAACAAACACTGCTCAGCACT
Source organism: Corvus kubaryi (assembly GCF_017639235.1). NCBI lineage: Eukaryota > Metazoa > Chordata > Aves > Passeriformes > Corvidae > Corvus > Corvus kubaryi. Next base: position 6,414,267 of record NW_024581130.1, read on the forward strand.
GATTTATTGTTCTGTAGACAAACAGAAAAAGAATTTAAAATGCTGAATAAATATTAACAACGCCTGAAAATATATCTCTATAGCGATCACTGTCACAGAATCCCAGAATCATCAAGGTTGGAAAATTCCTCTGAGATCACCACCTTGTCAACTAGCCCACAAAACTGAGATTTCCTGTTGTTTCTTGAGCCCTTCTAGGGATGGTAAATTTGTCACCTCCCTGGGCAGTTCATTCCAATATTTAACAACCCTTTCAGTGAAGAAATTCTTCCTGATGTGCAGCCTGAACCTCCCCTGGCACAATTTGAGGCCATGTCCCCTAGCCTGTCCTATGTCACTACAGTCTTGCTTCCAAACTTAGAGACTATGCAAGGAGCTTACAAAAAAAACCATCCCAGCCCAGGTGTCCTGTAAAAATTTGTGTGCTTTGAACTCCAACTCCAGTTGCAGTGCCACTGCACTGCTAAGTTCATGTGCTGAATCAGTGTTTTAATTTAAGGGTCAGTACTAATGTTCAGGACTGCTGGACACTGCTCTTGATTCTGTTACCAGGCTAAGCTCTTCACATGTCCATCTTCTTTGATATCTTACCAGGCAGGACTGAAAACAGAGCTTACATATAGTAAAAAAAACCCATAAGAAACAAAGCTGTGACCACCTCAGTTGTTTTTGCATTTGCCTTCATTATTCTGTAATATTTTTCTCATGCATGGCATCCATATTAATACAACCTGTCTTCCCTCCACTGATGCTTCATCTGATATTCAGTCATTGATTTGGATATTTGTTCACCTGGAAAGACATCAAAAAAGAGAAACCACTGTGCTTCAAGCAGCTGTTTAGTGACCTCATCAGTTCAAGGGTCAGTAAGCCAGGATGGAGGCTAAATATATTTCAGTTGATTCTATCTTGGATAGATAATGACACTTCCCAATTCTCTTCCAGAATACAAAAGATGGGAACAGCAAGAATTGACTCTAAATTATGTTACTGGACATGACAACTTCCTAAGCTTCTGCTCCTTGGACTGTTCCTGCAGATGGAAAACTATCCTTATGATTTCAAAGGGCATGACTAGCTGAACGAGCTGGGTTTTTTCCAAGGAAGTCCAGTCAGTTTTCTTGCTACTGGAGGGCTACTACCTCTCAGATGGATTTTGATTTCTATTTATGGATCAGGAAAGCATGGCATGCTTCTAGGCACGGAGGAGAATAATAACCAGAGCTCAGATACTTAGGAAATCCACAGCTTCCCAGGATTTTAACAAGGAACACCATCTGTCCTATTTTTACCATTCTGATCCCCAGGTTTCCCCTGCTGAGGATTTCCTTGGATTTGAAAGCTCCTGAACCTTGACTAATTTCCCCAATCCTACACCTAAGTGATCTGTTTTCCTTTTGCTTTCATTTGCACTATGATCTCTTCCCAGCTACAGAGTTAGAAACCATCATCCTTTCTGAGCATTGAAAATAGATCTTCAACAGAAATTACTCTCCTTGGAAATTCAGTAATATAATTTGAAACATAGTACCAGAAAGGTGCATATTGTAGTAGAAATGACTGATTATCTCAAACCCTAAGAATCTTTTCTGAATCTCAGTGATTTGGGAAAGTAACCAGCTCATGAAGAACAGAATTAAAATTCCAGAGTGCTGCACCAGTATCCAGAATGCTTTAAAGAAAGAAAATTAGAAAATGAATACTCCTAAACTAGGTCTGGGAACCAGGAATTTAATTATAAAACAATTCTCACTACTTATAGATTGAAAGCTGGATAAAACATAGGGAAATGGCTACAAGGACACACAGAGTAATGTGTGTACCTTCCAGTAAGCACCTCAGTCCTAGTTGTGCAGGGAATGAGCTGGCTATTCCCCACTAGCCAAGACTCATGGCACACCAGAAGATGTGGTCAGTCAAATCTCTCCTTCTATTTGTCTCCACTTTTGGACATCAGGCCAAAACTTTGTTCTGCTGTTTGCATGGTTTAACAGGGAGAGGGCTCCAGCCCAATGCATTGAATTGGTTTTGAGCCTGTAGTTCACGGGCTGCTGTGGCTCATAGAACACAGAAGGTGGACTATTAAATGCTTGTTACATCAGCCCCTGCTACAAATGCACATTCTCATACACAGAAGCAAAGAAAAAAGCAAAACCAGGAATAAATAAAGATAAGAGAATGTTCCAACTTCTGCTTAATATTTTTTTAGTTAAAAAACAAATGCTGCAGCAAAGCTGCAAACACAGGTGTTTTCCAGAAGGTAAGCTAGTCCATAGATTAAAAAACCAACTACAAACCCAAGAAAAAGTACAAGACACAGTGTTTCCCCTAAAGGATGCCTGGACTTCAGGTCTGTCAAGTCTCAGAAAAAACTGCTTTCTCTTCAGGAAAACAGTAAGGGAAACCTTGTAAAAGTAGCCTTCTCTTGAATTCTGTGTAAGCCTGCACTCACACGTCCCTGTTTGTGATGTGCAGAAATAGAGCCTGTGCTGTTGCCACTGAAACCCATAAATGTTATTCTCAATTAATTCAGAAGCTGGACTTCATAAAATTAATTCGTGTACAAATCAAAAAATACGACTTAAGCACTGATTGAAACCGACAGATTGTTTCTCTCAGCTCAATCCCTATAAGACCAAGTTGTTCCAATTCATTTCCTGAGAGGCAAGTATCCAGATCACAAACAAAACTCAAAATTAACACTGGCATTCTCATCAATAGTCTCAGCAGAGACCCAGAGAGCAGAGCAAGTTTGCAGGCCATCCCAAATAGAGTCCAATATGAATGCAGTCCTGGAATATGAAAGTAGCATATCCTAGGGAAAAAGCAAAACATTTGCTATCTCTGCATGTGTGTTCCATACTCCTCTAAAAGCTTCAGGTTCCAAAGCACCACTCACTGCCCGTAATGGCAGGGAGAGGAGGGGGGCACCTGAATTAGTGACTGGTGGTTTTTAGGACTTTTCTTGTACTCTCTAGAAGGGATTTTTACTGTGTGCCTGGCCTCCAGTTGCTCAGTTTCTGAAAGGAGACATTTATGCTTGACAAGCTCTAAGATCCCTGGATGAAGAGCCATTTGAGAGCTCTTATTTTTTTCAGGAAAGACAAAAAAGAAACAAACTTTAATTTCTTCAATTATTTTTGGTAGGACACTTACCTATTCCTATCTTATTTCCATCATTCATATTTCTTTACAGTTAATAAGCAAACAATGTAAGGCAAACGGAGGGAAAAACACCTGAGGTAACCCATAGATGGGAGCCCTCAGTGCTGCTGAAATGTACAGGAACAGGAAAACTGACATGGGATGAATTCTTGAAGTGTTTTTATGAAAAGGCTGAAGTACTCCTCCTCCTCTTCCCAACACACAGAACCCAAACCACAAGTCTACAGGAGCATCTGTTCTTTACACTCCAGAAGCTGAAATCTGTCACAGGAAGAGCTCAGGGTACTTTAACTATCAAAATGACTCTTTTCTGTTACTTACAAAGTAGTAGAAGAGAGGATTTTGAAAACAGACTATGAGCTATATCCCAAACTGTGTATTTAGATCATATAAGACATAAATTTCAGGTTATAGATTCAAAAACATCAGAAAGGTTGAAATGGTAGTTTCAAAAGACGCTGTGCTCATGGAAGAAGAGTTTTTATCACAGGACAGTATAAGGCTGGACTCTGAAAAGCTGCAAATCCTCTAGGTCTGTATGAAGGAGATCAATGTACAAGCCCAGCAGGTCCCCTGGAAGAAGAGGCCTCCCAAGGGCCTCTCTGTGTGTCCCTCAGGAGCTCAGCTCCTGCCATTCTCCTTTCCTAGCCCTCTGCTCATTACCACAACAAGAAGGCAGCACCCAGAGGATTTAAATCCAACCCACACTCAGCCCTGTGTTTCCAAGTGGCTAGAGCTTCACACCACTGGAATTCAACAGAAGTGGGTTTTTACAATGCCTTCCCCCATGGCAGCTGCAGACTTTCTGCAGTCTGGCTCTGAAAAGTCCATCAGTGAGACTTCTTTACTGTTTACCTTGACTTCTTTGTTCATTATTTTCATGAAAGCACTTCACTTTTTCCTAAAGTCCTGTCAAGGGAGCTGTAAACTTCAGCAGGGAAACCTTCCCACTCTACAAGCCTACAGGTCCACAAATCTCTCTACATTTTCTGTTAGCTGCAGAATAAATGCTCTCTGCTGTGCCTCGGTGTGAAAGTGAGTGAAAGGAGTGAAAGCTCCTCTGAACCCAGGCCCAGAGGAAAGCCAAAGCACAGGGGTTGAATTAAAACCTTTGGATAAGCTGAGATACATGAAGTCACATCAAAGTGAAATAGAAATATAGATTTTTAACTTTTAGTAGAAATATATGCTAAGTGCTTTAAACATTGAAAAGTTGCAGCAAAGAAATCTTAAACACAGTTCTTACTGCAGCAGTGTTACCTTTTCACAGAATTCTTTACTTTAGACAAAATATAGATAGAACTATACTGTTCACATTTTTTAGATGGAGTGTTCACAAAAACATTAAGAGCTGATAGAAACTCTATATGCGAATCTGCGTAATACCTATGTGACACTGGTGTAAGGCTCACGACTGTTAGACCAGGATAGGTTAAGAAAAGGAAAACTAGAACTGTGTGTTAATCTTATTGGTCAATTAACAAATACAGTCCACATTTCTGTAAGTTAAGAGAAGAAGAAGATGATGTTTCCTACTTGCTGTTTGCCTGCTGCTGCTGCTGTTACTGCTTGGCCTTATGTAACCCCTTTGAACTCTGCCTTCAGAAAACTATGAAACTATGAAATAAAGAACTTAGCAGGACAGCAGCCTACTCTGCTCTTTCACCCTTGTCCAAAAAACAAGGGTATCCCATCAAAAGCTCAACCCCTTAGAACATGGGCAGCGATGGGGAAACAAAGCAAAGCAGTAAATGCATTTATTACCTTCACTGTTATGCAAGTTAATTTTCCTAAATCTTCAAGCTCATTACTAAAATGGTTTTCTTTTGAGTGAAAGTCACTCAAATGCATGTATTTACATATCTAGAAGTTTGCATAGAAAAAGTGAATAACTTTTCAATTTTTTTATTTCACTGGTCAATTATGTATGATGTATTTTCTTTAATTTCCAAAATTCATCAATTTAAAAGAATAAAACCACATTTTTTTAAGCAGCGGTTGGTCTGGTTTTTGCCTTTATCATGCTAGAAATGGATATATCAAGATAGAAGCCACTGTAGTATTGAGAATACTTGCAGGTTTCAAAGTGCCACTCTCAGGGTATGCTGACTGCTAAGTTTGTTTAGCACTACATTAGCTGCCTTTTTTTCCCAGTCATGTTCTGGCAGGAAATTCTCTATAAACAGAGATAATCCTGCAGAGAAGTTGGTACCAGCTTTGATGCCAAAAAATAAGCCTGCAAAACAACTTGTCATTCTCTTTAAATAAAGAAAAATATACTATAAAGCCTTAGAATAAATCTTGATTTAATACCAGCAACTGAAATTATGACCAGCTTCAGTGACAGGTGTCTGCCTGCAGTCATCTTCCATGTGGGATGTAATAAAAAAAGCAATAAATAAAATAACCTTTCCACTTTAGAGAATTTAGAATTTCAGATTTCAAAAATGTACTTTTTCACTCTCTGATAGAAAGAATACAAGGCACTGTATTGCACTGCCCTCTTCATTAGCAAATTACCCTGGCTGGAGAGCCCTTGGTGGGATTCTGGCCAACAGGTCACTAAACTCCTTTAGGCAGAGCAGTCCCAAGCCCTTGGCTCTGTCCTCATTCCCCCACAGGGGCAAAGAGGAGACAGGAGGGCAGCCCAGGGTGGTTCTTTAGCTGGTTTAAATTAACACTTCAGGAAGAGAGCACACATCAAAGCCAGGCTGGATGGGGCTCTGAGCAACCTGCTCTAGAGAAAGGCACCCTTGAACACAGCAGGGGGATTGAAACCAGATGGCCCTTTATGTCCCTTCTAACCCAAACTGTTCTGTGATTCTAAAACCTAGACCTCTTTGGTCATGTTGGCATGATGGAGGAGTGGTGGGGGCAGTTTCGAGGACTGGATTTTCATTTAATTCTCTGGTTAAGCCATTCTCATCAAATTTCTGGGCACTCCAGGTGAATAAATAGGAATTATTTGTGTTATATTTTGCTTCTAAAATTTTGGCTTGTGGTAAAGACATCTTTGAATTTGGAGCAACTTCTTTTTCTAGAAATGTCCAGGGTTGAGCAGAACTGCCACACCCCAAGTACAGGTGCAATTTCTCAAGATGGAAATGGTGTTTCTCTGATGCCTAAGTACTCCTGCCACTCAAGAGGAAAAATACCCACTGTTAATCACAGTCTTTGATTTACAAGTGCAGGCTCCTTCTCTCTAATGGCTCTGAATTAACACATTAGTATTTCCCCCAAACACCGCCAAACTAAAAGTAGCTCAAAATTCCAAACAAAAGAAAATACAGCAGAACATTCTTCTACTTGTACTTTATAACAACACCTCACTTTGTGTTGAAGTCAACTACATGAAATCACATACATAAGGAACTTAATTCCAGGTATAAACAGTATGAGCAATGACAAAAACTATACATATTTAGTAAGGAAAAATCTCTGTATTGCTGATGCACCCTGTCTTGTGATGGCACCTTACTGCCAGCAAGGAAAAGTGTGTAGGTGTTCCCATGAAAAAAACCCAACCACAAACCCAAACACAACACCCACACTAAAATCATGTCTGTTTGTCCTGTGGCACTGAATAGTATGAGATGACTCCATGCTTTGTCAAAGAGTATTTATTCTCCTGTGCTGCCTTTTCCAAGAGTAAAGGCATCTCCATGCTATGCAAAAGTAATTGAATAACCCCCAAATTTCAACTGCTTCAGTCAAGGTATACCTAACCACTTTCCTTTCTTGTCCAAATCCTCTCTTTTGCAAATGTCATTGTCAAAGCCTCTGTCTCTCTTTTTTGTGCAATAGACAACACATTAAAAAATGCCACCATGCCCTACTGGAACCTGGAATCCAAACCACATCAAATGTAGTGAACTGACTGCATCAGTCAATATATGACTTCCCAGGCTGTTAATGTTCATGGGCTTGGAAAGAAACCACTTTGTCCAGATTGTGGCTATTACTTTTTGTAGAGATTTCCTACACTATTTTACCACCTCCCAGAAGCCAAACACGTGGTGGTTTTCTATTTCCAATGAGCTCTTTATGTCTAGATAAGCTGTGGCAGTCTCCTGTTCATCACAGAGTATGCAGACGTGGCAAAATGCCCAGCATGGAAGCATGACAAAACAGAATTTTCTCCTTTACCTTCCTAAACTTGGCTGTGATCTCAGAGCCTGCACTGAAGCAGGTTCACTCTCTACCTTGAAGTGATAGCAAGTGTTCTCCATAAGCCACATACCCCTTCCTAGACCCTCTACAGACATTTCCTAGGAGGCTGGACAAAGCACTTCACTTGAGAGCTGTTGTGGACTTTTATACACCACAACTGTCAAGACAACCAGCTACTAATCCCTGCCTTTTGGGTTTCACTGGAAAGAGTCAGCAAACACAGCTAGAAAGTGCTGTTTTTAAATTCCTGTCGGGACAAGTAGACGCAAGAAGAAAAAAAGGTGATAGGTCAAGTGGCACTGCTATTGTTATCTCAACTCTTTCCATGGTTATTAGGACACCTACCAACTCTATGGCCAAAATAGAGATTGTCAGAAGCTGAGAATGCAAGTTAATTCCTGTAGGAAGCAGGAGAGCATAACATTCATTAGGTCACTGATATTTCACCAAGTCAAGGTCAGGTGTCACAGCCAAGGCCAGAGTGGGAAATCATCTACAGATTCCCATCTGACTGTGAGAGGGATAACCTTGTCCTTAAACAAACAAGTTATTTCTTTAGAGGAGACAAAGTAAATGGGTTTTTATTGTGGAAATTAGAATTGAAGTTGATTGAAGGCTCCGAAATCAGTTATACATAGGTAGCAGTGGTTTTAGAGAAATAACAAAATGAACATGCTGCTTGTATGTCTGGGAGCACTTCCCTTGACTGCAGATCCTGATTGTAGCTCTATAAAATGCTCCGTAAAATAAGGCACAAATAACAGCTTCTGTCTCTCTGGACGTTGCCGTAAATAACAGCAGCAGGCTGGGATCAGCTCATAACCATTCTGATCATTACCTTAGCAAGGTCATCCATGCTATTGCTTCCTGCCCTGCTTCTCTGGTGTCATTCTATTCAGCTATTCCCTATTTAGTTAAATCCAAGGTGGGAATATTAAACATAATCCTGAAGAAAGATGTTAATATAATCCTAATATTATATAATATAATGTATTATATTAGGATTATACTTTATATATAATAATACTAATATAATCCTCCACAAGGTATTAACACACTGCTTTAAATTACCCAAATTCTTAGCAGTTATTAGCCAGTTAATCCACACTTTGCTGGGTATGTAAATGATGGGCAGTGCACATCTCTTAGGTGGATCCTGTTTCCATACTTCTTGAAACCATTACTAGGAACACACTGATTTTGAAATGTGAAAATTTTCTTTTACGTCTGCAAATTTAAATGTAACACAATACACTGTTAATTATCTGTTCTGTGGGAAACCCAAATGAACAAATGTGGAAATTCCCAAATGAATGGGAAATACATTTTTAATTGGATTTTTTCCATTTTTTGGTAGAGCTAAGGGTCAGAATTTTATCCCATTGGGGAGGGAGTTTAAATAGTGTGATTCTATGGAACTCCATGTCCATACTATGGTTCCTACACAGCATAGAAGAATGGATCAGATCTATCCATCTAGCATTAAACTGATATTTTTTTAAAGCCAAACTGTCCCTCTTGGAATGAAGGCTCAGATTCTTTATAAAAACAGATATTTGATTAATAGTTGATTGGTGTGGGTCATTTCATAGCAGGAAAAGTCAAAGCTCTTACAGAATTTCTGGTTGAAATCGAGTAAAATCTTCCTCTTCTCTGAATGTACCTTGATCTACAAAATTATACCGTGCCTAAAACTGCTGTGCACAATCAAAAGAATGTAACTATTTTCTTAGAATATTTCTTTGTTTACTTCTGTTCATTTACCAGAGAAATAGAAAACTTTCAAAATGCTTGCTTCTGCAACCATTTCAACACCTATTTAGTAACACAAAATAAACTTGACATTTGGGCTCCTAGATAAGTTGTACAACATTCTGGTTACTACTATTTTGATTTATTTTGATCCTATTTATGCTGCAAACCACCAGCAGTGACAATTATGAATTACATAACTGATTATTAAATTCAGAATTAGCTCAAATTCAAGCATACAAGCTAACCATTAATTTATGTATTTAGACTATTTAAAAAACATTAAAAAAAAAAAGCCAACCAATCCCCTTTTGCCTCGAATTCTGCAGTGATTGCAAATCAGCCCACATTCCAGCAGTAAATCATTCATGTGCACTGTATTCCTGTCACTCTACAGGCAATAATTGAAACAGGCACCATACAAAGAATTTTCTCAGATTGATAGTATTTTTTTAAACCTAGGTTTTCTCAAGAATAAAAGGCAGTATCAAATTGAAAGTTTATATTGTAATATCATATAAAAGCTCTGCACCTGGAGCTCTGCATTTCACAGGAGCTATATGTCATTGTAGATACTACTCAAACTGCTGAAAAAAAAATCAAAATGTCCATCTGTTTCCAGGACAACTCAAATTCTTGAAAAATTCTTGTCTTGGTAGCACTTGGCCTTGCTAACAATTTCTGCTAAATTAATTATTATGCAGGTATTCAATTTTTTTCACCTTCTCTAATGCATATTTCTCCTTCAGTGCACTGCTACTGGTGAGTAGCTATTACTGTTCTCCTGCATTAGTGTTCCTGTTTCAGTCCAGTCATGCTGACAGTGGGCTCTTTACACATAGATTTTGAAAATATTATTTAATTATTTGGCTAGGGATGTTTTTTTGCTTCAAAAACAATGTCAAACATCTTAAGTAAGCTGAGTGACACCTTGGCATAGTTTTCTCATACGTATGCAGTAAGAATTATTCTTACTGACTCATACTGCAAATTATGAGAGCTCTGTCACCCCAGTTTCACTTTTTTTTTACTACACAGGGACTTTAAAACATACATTCTGAGTAAGACGCTAAATTGGATATGTTGCATGCTTCTCTGCACTTAAATAATAATCTACTTTTGACAAGAATATTCTAAAGAACTTTGCTCAAGAGTTAAATACTCTAAACAGCAAAAATGTGAGATTTTTGCTGAGTACCTTCTCCTTCCTAAGTGTCAAATCCGACATATCGTGTGCTGGGAGGGGAAGACTGAGAAGGAGGAAAATAATTATGCTGTGCAGCTTGGAAGGCTGCTACGTGTCACAACTAAGGATTTTTTAGACTCAGAAGTTGCTGAGCCTTGTACTCTCAGATAATTCTGTGAGATGGGTGCTCCTGTGCCTTGTACTGCTGCATAGTTTCCTACTGTCTGTAGAGTCGAGGCATTGCTCTTCTACCTCCTTGTGAAATATTCTCATGAGCAAGGGCAGAGTTGTCTGCATTGAAAAGTCAATTCTCTTGCTAATTCAGTAGACCCTTATGACCTTCCAGAAAGCCAGAAAAAATTATGGACTGCAAATGTGCAACATGTCTGGGGCACCATTGGAGAAAACGAGGGACAGACAGCAGAAGGAAGGAGGACGGAATGGCCAATTCTGTTGCACCCCTAAAAAATGAAAAGACTGTAGCCTATTTCAATGACTGAGTCAGGAGAAGTTCCATTCACTCACACATATACACAGAGGACTCCGCATTTCAAGCTCTAGTTTTGCTAGGGAAGAAACCCCAAACAAAAGGCTGTCTTCTATCTGTCCCTATCAACATTTTAAACCCCAAATCTCTGAGTTCAGTACTTTTTTCATGTGCCAGAAATGTGGCCATGTCACTGCCCAGCCTGCATGCAACACACATAAGTGCTATCCTGACGAGTTTCCTCTATCAACATAAGGAATAAAACTTAAACCTGTGGTAGGAGATATATGAAAGCCCTAAGGCTGGAAATGGGTAAGCTGAACTATACCAAAAAGGTTACAATCCAGTTTCCAAAAGATGTTTAAAGGCCAAGAGGCAACTACAGACAGCACAAGGAGACATCACCTGTTTTTAAGAAAGGATTGGAACAAGTAGGCAACTTCTCTCACTGATGTCAGTGCACAGAAAATAATGCTGTCATGTCCAAAGAAATCTCATCATTCAAAGGCTTTGTAGAGCACCAAGCCAGTGAAAGTTGTCCCTGTTCAAGCCTGTGGTCCTCCTGCATAAAATCAACAGCACTGTGCTAATTATTTATTCTGAAGAGAAACAGATAAAACCTGCAAATTTTAGCCACACAGAACCCACTTCAACATTTCTAACATCCTGAGAGAAAAAAAAAATTTAAGGACCCCCAAAATACCATAAATTTATAAATATTACAAGTTGCATTTTGTCACAGATTAAGAGATTGCAGATTATAGAATCACACTTGCTCAAGGAGAGGGTCATTATGGAATTTTGTTCATGAAGACAAACACTGGCCCAGTCCTGAAGTTTTTGCATCGTCTAAATCCTGATCATCTCCATTCACACCCAAAGTCTCAGTAAGTTAGACTCCTTACAAATCTGAGCAAGAATGAATCTTCTCAGACAACAGATATTTAAAAAACAGTAGTTCTTATGAGAGCTGGTCTTCACGGGGTAAAATTAATGCCTTCATAATTTGAAATACAAACAGGCTCATATACTTCCACTGGACACAAGCCTTGTTCTTGATGGCACTTCATCTCCAAATATCTAAGAACGAGACATGAAAGAGAAGATGGTTTTGTAAAAGACAGGAAGGTAACAGATAACTGTGTCAGAGTAGGAAGACAGACTCTGCTTTCCCTCGTTCTGAGAAGGGGCTGGGGTGACTTTACAACCCATCCTGAGGATTTCCCCTCATTCCCATCCTGAAGTACCACAGTCTCAGACCTGCAGTAGCCACTGTGCTAGCACAGAAAAGGAGTAGAAATACTTGAGGAAAAACTCCTTGAGAGTTCTAGAATTTGTGTGTGTGAATTCTTCACTCTCAAGGAGCTGCTGCCTCTTGAGGGAAGGCAATTACACACTTTCTCACCTGGCAGTCTTCAGAATGAGCTGGGAGTTAGGCAAGGAGCACTGACATGCCCTGGGCAGGAAAGATAATTAGAGCCAGTTCCCACACAGGGAAGGCTGCAGACAAGAAAATTCCAGTGTGGAGCATTATTGGGGCAGTCACCTTAACGCTGACTGTCTACAGCAAGTCACCTCTAGTGCACTTCTTCACTGCTGCTTTGAGCCATTCATGTGATTTCCTGTCCTTGGCAGTCAGTTTTTTTCAGAGCTGGCCTTTTAGCAAATCCCTCTGTATCCACTGCAGGCTGTCTCTGGTTCGCTGACTGAAGCACCTGCACATATCTTTGGGTTGCACTCTTAGGCCAAATGTGCCTTTTATTCTTCTGCCCTGTTATAATACAACAGTTACTTATGCCTAATGCACAGGTTTAAGTCGTGCCTTTTATCCACAAATCCATGCCCACGTGTGGCTGTCAAACCATCAGGATCTTTTTGTAAAGAAACTTGAGCTCAACTAAAATCTTTGGTAAGAAAAGATTGATAAAAAAATCCCATGAAGAAAACAACAATTAAAAATCCACACCAAATAATGCCACATAAAGAGCAAAATCTGCAAAAAAGCCAATAGAGCTGCCTCCCCAAAAAAGAAAAAAAAAAAATCAAATATGAACTTAGGTAACTTTATAATGGAATTAGCCTTAAGTGTGCTCCGTAAATAAAAGTAGTTCTTCACACAAATCCATACTACTCACAGCCTACCATTCCCAGTCCTCTTGCCTCCACATCTATGATTCTGCTTCTACTTCCCCTTTTCTTACTGAGAGATGCTCCAACCAAAGTTATTCATCAACAAAAGTTCCACTTAGCAACAGTTTCCAGGCAAGATTTGCCATCCAAACCCACTGCAGAGGCATTTCTTTGACTGAAACAAAGGAACATCAAAGATATTACAACACTTAATACAAAATCTGTTCAAAACACAGCAGTCTTTCTCTACCCTAGCACTTGCCACTCTCTAAGAAAAAATATTTACTAGGAAGACAAGTAGGAAAGTAAATTTGCATCAAAGCCGGCAAGAGATAATACGTTTACTGGACAGCATTTATCAGACAACCTGGGAAAAAATACAGCTGTATGAGGAAGCTGCAGCTCAGACGGGAAGATTTCAGCTAAGCCTTGAAATAGGAGAACACAATGTTAAAAAGCTCCCAGAGGATCCTAAACTACCTGAGCGCTTCCCAGAATTCCCATACAAACACAGGACAAATGTTTAAAATGACAATATTGAAGGAAGAGAGGGAAACAAAACCCAAGGACACTGATAGAAACAACTAGAGGGGGAAATGATGAATTCAACACCAAAGGGTTGGCAAGAAGAATCCAAGATCCTTACATAATAATATGAGACAGGTGTGTGGGATGAAGGGTGCCTTTTTTACCCTAACAGTCAGCTTTTGCATTTTTTTCCTCTTCTGCTCAAACAAACCTAAACATCCTGAGCTCCAGCAACAGCACATATAAAAAAAGGTGGAGACGTAATCTTTTCACGCAAATATAATCAGGCAAAACTGACCGAATGCCAAGGAAAGGTTTTGTGGTTATTTTTAAAAACAGTTGTGACCATGGAAAAATGTCACTGCAATGACCACAGCAGAGCCCCTGCAAGCACGACAACCTCCCTACACCACTGTTTATGGTTAGAGTAGCATTGAAAGCCAACTTATTGGGTATGAGGAGGACCATTACTGCTATTCACCCAGCCATGAACTGCTGCAGGACCCCACTTGTCTACACCAGATAAAAAAAGAAGTTGGGATTGCTCATAGACCTGGGTAATACTGTAAACATCAGACACCCATCATCAGCCATCAAAGGCTTGATTAGAGGTGCATAACTCTAAAGGGGAGGCAGGCCTTAATAATTCACCACAGAAATACAAGCCACAATTCACATCTACCTACCATCTACAGGCACCTCTTCTCCTGCCTCTTCCACACCCATTTCCCCTCTTTCCAGTCTCACCATCACACCCCTCTCCCTTGTATTCCTCCAAGAAAAAGCATCTTGCTTTTTCTTCAGGGAGAAGAATTCTGTTTCAGGAGGAACTCCGCTACGAGGCTGGATTAGAGGAAGGAAAAATGCGATGCAACCAAGTGCCACAGATTCTCAAACCCATTTTTAGGAGCTAATGGATGTAACAGCAGGCATTGTGTAAGTGTTTGGAACACTCAGCTCTCAGAGTGTGATGTTTCCATTTGATCTGTGGTTAAGCATGGTATCAGCATGTTGTATCTACTGCCACAGTTGGCCATCAAACATCGTGCTCAGGGAGGAGAAATGAACCCAGAACTGCAGACAGACTATGCTGGGGGAAATTCCCTTATTTCCCCATATACACTGAAACATCGCCTTCCTGATGCTGGAATTGATGTTCTTTCTTCAGTACATGCAAACATCAAATCTATCATATTAACAACACTTTTAAGTAAAATCACAGGAATATCTAGCTTCTCAGTGGTGGAGGTGTTAAGATCAGACTCTTTACCTAAGCTATTAAAAATTACAGGAAGACCCCAATTATCAAGTTATTGCCTCAATGTTTTAATTTTTTTCTCTGTTCTTCCTGTTATACCTCCAAGAGGTGATCCTACAAATTTCTCTTTATAAGCAGAAAACTTTTTTTAGGTCATTCGAATAGAGAAAGAAAGCACTTTACATGTTTGGTTGCAAAAAAAACAGACTTTTAGGGTCTCTAATACTACAGCATGAGCTAAGAGAACCTTCACTGAAAATTGTGACAGAGGAATAGAGACTGTAGAGAACAGGCAGATTTGAAATAAATCTCATGACATTTATAGACTTTCCAGAGTTTTTCTGTCTGTGAAAAACAGAAGAGACAGCTTTCTTTTAATTAAAAATTCTTTTTGTTGATTTTTCTTTTTGCCGTTTGTTTCAGTTTTGCTTTAATTTAGAAGATAACCTGGTTTTTTTTTTTTTTAAACAGCAATATGAGGAAGTTTTCTTTGACAACCTCCAATTATACACTTTGTAAGAGTTTCTCACAGTAGCACTTGAAATTCACTTTCATTCAAGACAAAACGTCAAATTCATTTAATCACTGATTCACTCAAATAGGAAGTTCTTCTGTCTCCAGTTATTCTTTAATGAAATACTCCTACACTCCAGGTAGTTATCACAGAAGGAGAAATGTAGGAAAAGATATTTTGGTACAACACAGATGAAAATTTTTAATCAATATTAGTTTGTATCTTCTACCTGCAAGAGTATCTTCAGCCAACCTGGGGAAAAAATTGCTACTTTCAACTTGGCTGCCATGGTAACATGAAATGGTGCAATTTATTGCACTTATCACAAATGTTATTAATCCTGGGGATAACGACAGGTGGCAATGAGCCATACTGAGGAGGATTATTTTATTTTAAGTTTTGCTAGGGGATTTGGGAAGAAGTAGAATAACCAGTACTGAAGATGATGGCTGAATAGAAACATGGAACAACTGAGTTAAAACTGAAGATCTAAGCAATTTTTTTTGTTGATATTGCTGTTCTGAATGGCACCAATCAGTGAAAAGGTGAGGCACAAGTCTGCTTCCTTTTGGTAGAGAGTAGCAAGCTGAGATTTCAATAGTTTCTTTTGCTGCTTTAGTACAGTTGGAAACAGTTTTCTGAACCTATAAGTCTGGTTTCAAGCACATTTTTACTTCTCATGAGTACAGAATGAGACATTTAACTCTTCTGTCTTTTCTTTTTCCTCTTAAACTTTTAAAGAAAGAACATGCTCGTTTATGTACCCTCTCCCTCCATACCAGGAAACTTGACCACAGGTCCAGGTATTTGAGATGAGAACCACAAATCATTCTGGTGGAAAGGTCTCTAGACATCATCCAGTCCAACCTTTGGCTCAAGGCAAGACAAGCTTCAAAGTCAAACCCAATGGCTCAGAGTTTCAACCAGTCAAGTTTTTAATACCTCCAGGAAAGGAGGTTCAACAGCCTCCCTGGGTACCTGCTGCAGTTATTAGACCTCTCTGGCAGCAAATCCACCCCCCTTTCCCCACAAGTTCTCTTCTTATTTTCCACTGGAATTTGCCTTTTCATGACTTACAGCTGCTGCCCCTTGTCCTACTGCTGTGCCCTGCCAAGGGGAGCTCACATCACACTCTAATGCCCCTCAGGTACTTAAGGACAGCAATTAGAACCTCTCCAAACCCTTCTTCCTTGAAGGTGAAGAAATCCAGCATCAGGCCCTTAAAGGCACTGATGGGCCTTACAAAATTCTCACAAGGAATTGCTGATCAGGAGCAGTTCGAGATATTTTATTGATCTAAGCAAAAATTTAAGAAACACATCAATATAGCTGTTCTTACTGTAGAGTGTTGCCATGCTATATAAGAAGGTGTCAACATAAGAAAACTACTGCAAGATAATTTTCCAGCATGAAGTGAAAGCACAGGCATTTTTAGGAGCCAAGACTTGTAACCATTATGCTGTGCTCAAAGCTGGAGGTGATAAGAATTTATACCTCTGTTCATATGATAGTCCAGAGTAAAAGAAATGCATACATCAAAATTTGTAGGATCAGCTGAGGCACTTACTAGGTGGACCCAAAAAAGTGCCTCCTGATGCCCAGGGACTGAGCTCATCTCTGAGTAAGGGTTTCAGGTCTGCAGAATTTACCAAGAGAGTACTTATTTCCAGATGTGTGATCACAGTGCACGGTTTTCCAGTCAGGCCTTAAGGATCATTGTCTCACTCCACACTTCTACACCCTCATTTCTGGCTCAATTAACAGCTTGTTAGAAGCTGTTCAACCTCCTATTTCACAACGTGTTTGTACCTTTGATGTGCAATCCACAGGGAACCTCCTTATTTTGAAGCCCGTGATTGATTAAGTATATTTTTGTTGCTTTTTTTCCCTCTTCTTTGCTTGTTTACAAGCAATTTGTCTTTTGCCCCACAAGTATGACAACTGAACAACACAAATACAGGCAGAAGCACACAATTTAAAAATGACATCCCAAAAGAAGGGAAAGAATTTCAAATTAATTCTTTAGTCTTGTTCTGCGGATGACTGAAGTGTAAGGTAGGTATAAGATGCTTCACAGTCACTAATTAGGTGTAAGAAGCTTCTGAAGTATAATATGCTCGGATTTCTACAGAATTATGCAGAGTTGGCATGTGTTGTTTACTAAAAAAAAATCATCCTTATTAATTTATTTGGCTATAAGGCTAATTGTACACTGGCAAAGGGTAAGTCTCACCTTGCAAGTGATTTTGTAGGGCCTTGGAACACCTGCCCCTTGAAATTAATGTAGAGAAAATGCCTTTCCCTAACAGACACGTTTGTACAAAAGCCCTGTTGAAGCAATTAAAGCATTCTGCTGTTTGAAAAAGGATATTTTTGTGTAAATTCCTTGGAATAGCGAGCAACTACATGCATCACAAAACCAAACATTATTCTAATCCTGGCAAATAAATCACAGAAATGAAACTTCAAAAAGCTGGCACAAGAAAAACAACTTTTTCCTCTGGGCTATATTTTAACTTCTCATTAAAGAGGAGAATTCTTTTTTTTTAACAAACTATGTTCCACAATTCCAATGCAAATAGAAATTTGTAGGGGGTAGCTGGAATTGAAGGATTTAACAAAGGTTTTTAATACTGATAATTGTTTTGCAAATACATATTATTAACAGAAGATTTCACAAAGGTTAATTGTTACCATCAAAAGGTGATAATTAGACATTTCTCACAGTTCAGCTTACTTAGAGAAATATATCTCTATTCAGGAACATAATAAATTATATTCTTAAGATAAAAAGGAACTTCCAGCATGCACATTTACAGGAGAACATCTATCACTCAAACCTCCTAGAGAATTAATGAAAGAAGCATTTCCATTATCTTCATATTATTTAATACTACAGATTACTTCAAATGGCAGGACTGCCTCCTTAACATTTATTTTGGCCTAACTTGAATCAGAGCATTTCTTTTTCAGCCACCTGGAATAAAATGAAGCCAAGAAATAAAGGGGTGGGCAGCAGCCTCCTCTTCACCCTCAATATCCCTGGCGAATGGAAAGGAATGCTAAATTAGGAGACACTGAAGATGTTTGGATTGGAAATGCCAGAACAACCCATACCAGAATATCTGATATAAAAGAGATTAGGGAATTTTCTTTGGAGCTGGACAGCAGCAGTTCAAATGTGCCTACAGAAGAAGGCACTGAACTTCAGTATTCCTCACTGTGCCTTATTAAATACTTCATAAAACGGGATCTTCTGGTGAAGACTTCTTTCCTAATTAAAACTATTTGATAACCATAATTCTAAATTAACGGGCAGTTTTGTATTATCTAAAGCCTTTACTTTTCTAGTGTTAAGACTAGTAGCTGAAAAAGTTCCAGCCTTGAACTACAACATTTATAAACATGCACATAAAAATAAATCAAATGTAAAGATACCTTATTTGTTTTATCATTACCTTGTGTAAACCTGTTTGTTCTTTTTCTTTTATAACTAACAGATCAAATCACTGAGGCTGGTACTATCTATGTTATCATTCTTTCCAAAGTTGAATTTTTGGGGTGAGTTTTTTTTTTTCTCCTTGCCTTGGGTGGTGTGGGGCTTATTTTTTAAAGGAGTCAGCCATTTCAGGAAGAAAATCAGAATAAAAGAGTTCCAGATCTTTTAGAAAGGATAAAACATTCCCTAATTTAAAACCTCTCGTATCTACTTTAAAGCCACTGAAGGATGGATGGAAAGAGTGTGTCCCTAATGTTAGAAACACGTAATTTTATCTATTCAAACTTGGCAAGTTAAATGACTTTCAAAACTCTGGGGTCATGAGTAGTCAGAAGACCAGATGACAAAAGCAACTCAATTTCAGGAGCTATCAGCAGCACTAGACAAGCTACGGCTGTCATGGGAAGCTGAAAGCTGACCTTTTTACACCCATCACTATCCTGCAGTGCCAAGAGCAGAACTGCAAGAGATGGGCAGGGTTTTCTCCATTGCCCTAACAGATGCAGAAAAAAGTGCAGGAACACAACTGCCATTTAATGTCCTTGACCAGCCTGCCACTTTTGAACCCCCAAAAAGCATGGAAAAGAGGGTGCATTACTTTAATGAAAGGCAAGATGGATGGCAAAGAAGACAGATGGAGAAGAAGGACTTAAGCCATGCTGGTGACAAAGCCAGCTCTGGCTGGCCAAGGAGACAGAGCATGGCTCAGGTGGCTGAGTAAGGAGCCATCTGGGTGGGACACAGAAAGTGGGATTGATTTCACCCAGTTTTAGGTGTTCATCTGTGGATTAACCCACCTCTCATTCAGAGGGGAGTGCTAGAATGCAATCCCCTTGTTATATTTTAGATGCCAACTGTGAGAGTTCCGACACAAAAGCCCCCATTGTAAATGCCTACATTTAGTTGTGTGGTTCATCTGAAGCCTTTTGTGGAGAATGGGCAGAGAGCTAAGAGTAAAAGCTGGGATTCTTACTCAACAGGACACCACCAGGGCTGGGAGGTTATGGCTATTTTTCAGATAGCCTTAATTAAATAAATGCTCTCCAGTCTGAAAAGTGTTTCAGAAAAGATTTCACTGTGTGGGGGAGGGAGAAATGGTAAACAAACATATTAATGAAGTTTATAATATACATGGGAAAATACTTTCTCTTCATAATAAATTTTCAATGTCTCTCTCTCCCTTCTCCTTTTTTTCTGCCTAAACCAGTCATTGACAATCTGAACAAGCTTAGGGGTTTTTTTCCCTGGATATACATAATTGTCAGCAAATCCTTTAAAAATTAGAAGTGCATGTTCAATAAATTAATCTGGTTCTCCTTGCAGAACACCTGCAATGCTGCATTTCCTTATTAGACAGTGTTTAACTCCGTCTACAAACCCTGTAAGGAGTGAAGACATTGCCCCAAGGGTTACAAAATCATGTAGGTGAGAATAATTCAGTAATTTATCTTCACATCTGTGGGTTTATACCCAGCCAAAAGATTAATAAGGAATAAACTCTTATAAATGCCAAGAGTTACATTGGATTGGTTTTATTACTAAGAAAAAAATATATCTTTTGAGATTTTGGTATCAAAGACAAACATCCCAAATCCCAAATATGATTCAGACAAAGGCCTTCTTGGTTCTATGTGTTCAAGTTCGGGATCTAAACAGAGTTTCAAGTGAGAAAAGGCCAATATATTTGGATTATTCAGATATACAAAAAACTGCTTTCCATATGAACTTTTCCAGACTTGAATACCCTCTGCCTTCTCCTGAAGTTTCAAATACATCATATACTATGCAGCGCCTAAGTTGTACAGTGAAAGAAGATACCAGTGACTTTCATAAAAACACCACTTTCCCCCTCCACTAATCAATACAAGTCTCCATCAAGCACACTACATTCTCCATTAAGCAATTATTCTGCACATTGTACATTCACTCCTTCAAGGGTCCTCTAACCTTCATGTACTTAAATAGAGTCAGACTGGCTTTAAATCGCTGAATACATTGTTCCCCGAGACCTGAAGTTCACCCAGATGATCCAGCATGCTAAAATTATTGAACATCATAACCAAGCAACTCACCCTGCATCATTCCTTTAATTTATGGGTTGCAATTTGGACACGAATCAATTGCAAATTTCTGTGCCACCTGACTAATTGCCAGTACTCTTGAGGATCATGGAATAATCTCATTATAAAGACCATTAGCAGCAAAATCTACTGCAGACACTTCAGGGTAGGCTTTCCTTCTGCCCCAGGCCTGCATATTTGTTTTCTTAACATTGCTCAAGTTCTGTTTGTTTTCATGAAACAATTTCTAGAGTTTCCATGTGCATGACAAAAAACTTGATTGGAGTTTGTAACAGCACAGATCAGTTTAGGCTTTACAAAGATTATCTTCATTAATTTTATCTTCCACACACTTTTTCTCCTTTATTTCACTACTCAAAATTTGACAAGCAGCTGAAAATTTCAAGGGTTGGAGGCCTTTTTTGGTGTGTATGGATGTATTAAATCATGATGATGGATGGGAAATGCTACATATACAGTAATTTTTGGTTTGGCTAATATTGAAATAATTATCTATAAAGTTTACTTTATCATATGCAAAGACTTTTAACCAATCTCTTCAAAGACCTTCAGTGTTCTCTTCTTGTTGCAGCTAAAAACACCAAAAATGTGATGCACATTTAATTTGCCTTTTAATTAAGCAAGAAATTCAGGCTAGAAAATCCGCCTTCACAAGCAGAACTGCCTGATACACCTTGGTCCCAATTTGCTAAGCTGGTACCAGGAAAATGCTCTTCCAGGCTATGTAATGTACAAGGAAACCATTTTTGCAAGTCTGGATCAGTTCCTCTAATGCCAAAGGGTTTAAAAATAGGTGGGGAAGAGAAGGAAAACTTGAAGTGACTTAGTTAAAATTATGATAAAGGAAATGTCTGAAGTCCTGGAGAGAATCATTTTGTCTGCCATTGCAGCTATTTAAAAACATACTGCTCACAAACCTTTTTAAACTCCCCACTGCTAACCTGTGCCAGGGGGTTACCCAAACACTCTACATTGCTTCATTCAGAGCCTGATGGGCTCACTGGGACCTGAACCACCCCTCTGACCTTAAGCTATCATGAGCTTGCATTCCCAAAGTCCCATGCACATGGGATTCATATCTGGTGTCAGACTTGTCCAATGGCTACATTAAATTTGTAAATGTGTTTGTCTCTCCCATGAAGATCAAATGGGTCTGACACTCCCCATCCTCAAGAACTGAAGTAGGCCTAAAAAACTAATAGGAGTAAGAATGAAATCTATGCTCCACATTTCCCTGCATTCCTTCCCGTCTCCCCTTCTCTTTAGATATTTATGCCATTCCAATTATTCCAGACAGGGCCATCTGGTGGTCTTCTAATTATGAAGAAAAGGAATGAAATAGATGAGGTTGTCAAGAGATCAGTAATGAGCCGATATTCTTGCAATGCACCATAAAGGATCTGTCCCATGACATGCTTCTTGGTACCAAAGCTGTCAATTGTTCAAGACAAATTCTCCCAAACAAAAGATGGATGGGATCTGGCTTAATATTGAATTATCATGTTCCATTTTAATCCTTCTGAAAACAAGAATATTCAAGAACATAGACTATGCAGATAAGTTTTCCTATTTCATCTGTCATTTCTCTCTTCACACTAGAGGCTATTTGCACTCTCAGATACATTACTTGTTCTTTCTGGTACTTCAGATAGCTAAACCACTTACAGACAAGTAATAGAGTCCAGTTTGCTATTCCTTATTTAGTTTCATAAAATACACTTTGTGCGTCATTTACTTTATAATAATCTGTTTTATTTATGTGAGAATGCTTCATTGAGATTCAAAACAAGTGGGTTAACAAAGCTGCAAGCACACACTGGCACTCACAAGGCTGTAATTTTATCTCAGTCTTCCTTTCAATTAGATACTATTGGCAAAAGTCCAAGGTACAGATGCAGAGATCAATAAGAACCAGGTTCTGCTTGCTTCAGTTTCCAGCAGACACTACCTAATGGAATTCATGGAGTTATTTAACCAAGAACAGTGGATGTTAATCAGATATAAGTTAAAGACGCAAGACATGCCTCAGTTTTTAGTCACATTATAGGACGTCTACTGCACCAACGGGTACTGCAGCAGCCATCAGAAAATTTTTTGTTTACAGCATTTCATCAGAGTCCCATTAGAAAATACAGCAGCCTTCAGCCATAAATTTTAAAAGCCACCCAAAAATCACAAACATTTTTGGCAAAGAATGTCAACCAAATGGTACCATAAGTATAATTTTGCCTCCTAAATTAATAACCAGTCGGGCTTTACTCTTCATTTGCAAAACCGACTTCAATTTTGCAACAGAAGCAAACAGTTTTGCTGCAAGTTTCAGTTCAGGAAAGGACTTTCAAGTAAGTACTAAACACAAGGTTTAGCTTACTGACTATTTTTTGATTCAGCACCCTGTAGCTTCTTAAGGTTTAGGGTGTGCTCAAGCCCTCTAGGAGTCAATAAAGCATAAGCTGAGTACATTCTAATGAAGTTAGGATGGATGCATCTGTATCAGAAACAGTTTAACTGTTTTCTCATGTATAAAAAGTCACCTTCCTAGTCACTCTCTTCTTTGCTGAAGAAAGATGGTTTTCTATCACAGATAATTATTCAGCTAATAATAAGGAATTCCTTCATACACATTGCCAATTTCAATACAAGAAGCCTT
The DNA here is from genome assembly GCF_017639235.1 of Corvus kubaryi. Lineage (NCBI taxonomy): Eukaryota > Metazoa > Chordata > Aves > Passeriformes > Corvidae > Corvus > Corvus kubaryi. The sequence continues at coordinate 6,437,687 of NW_024581130.1, forward strand.
GTACTACTGGACCATCCATCACCTTAAACTCTTTAAGCACTGGATTTTTCTGCAGCCACAGCTACCTGTTTGCACGTGCCATTTGTATAAAGAATTTGCCATCAAGAAGAACAAATGACCTCTTTGATTAATGCTTTATTGACTCAGTTGTTCAAGAGGCCTTTCCTTCACTAACGAGGATTATTCATGGGCTTTCCTTCACTAATGAGGGGGTTTATTCATAGGTTTCCAGTTGTCTCTTCAGCAGTTACGGGAACTACTGTCCTTGGCCACCGAGAAATGTTAAAATGATAAAGCTTTGGCAGTTACTTTTTGAAGAGAGGCTTACATTAAATGGCTAACCAGAAATATGCTGTCAAGGCCTGAGTGAATGCTGGGCTCTTCAGTGTTTCATTTAATCTTAGACTAAAATCACTTGTTCTTTAAACAGTTTTCCTCAGCCTTCTCTCTTGTATAAATAGAAAATTAGCTCCTGGGCTTCCTGAAGACATTCTATGCAATAATCAATATACTGCCATACAATTATTTTTGGGGTATTTTTCTCTACAGGTGATTGTTTTCAAAAAACACCCAAGTTTTCTAAAGACTACTAGCTTGCAGCAAACTTTTGACTTTAAACAGAGTCTCGGTAGACTGTTGAAGAAAAAATACCAAGTTTCCAATCGGCTCTTGCAGGTGTCCTCCATTTGTGGGTGGGGAATGTGGACAATGAAAAGGTGTGGGGGTCAAATTAAGAAAATTACTATTGGAACACTAAGTATTTTGGCTTAAAATAATAATTATTGACTTGGTCCCATTTTATTCTCCACCACTGAAATGGTACTCCCAGGAAGCAGCAGCTTCCCCTCCCCTGGTTCATAGAGAGCAGACAGTGGTCTCTGGAGCTTATAGTTTCTTTGTAAGTGGCTGAACAATTACCAGCACCTGAAAGACAACCCTGTCATCAGTTGCTACAGAGGCTCACTTGCAAGCTGTTGGATTTCATTTGTAAATTCCTTTTCACTACAAAGCACATTTGAGATTAGAAAGTTAAATCTTTCAGAACTAACAAGATGTAGTATCAACTCTTCTGATAAAACAACTTTGTGATTGCTTAAAAGCCATTCCCCCCTCCACTTTTATATACTTATCAAATCCCCTGGCTATTTGTAGTCACTAAGTTCCATTTTATGTAGAAATACAATTGCTCTGAATGTCATTGTCAAAACTCCAGATATTTTCCTACTGCATATACTCAAAGATGTTTGGGTAGATCTATGATCTTCTCAAGAGGAAATAGCTGTATTTGTAATACAGAACAGAACTCATTTGCAGTTTAGAGCATTTGCAGCATGCAAAAGATTTAAAATTGGTCCACGAGAACTTAAGACCCAGAAGCTGATAATAAGATAGTCTGAAGGCTACACTACTGAGCAGGAAATACATAAATTCATGAGTAGAATTGTTCTCAGTATTCATAATGAATATTTTCCTTCCTTTTCCTGACCTGATTCAATTGCAATCTCAGCATTACTCTTCCAAATTTAAGCACACACACAGCGAAATAAGAGTGGATATAGATATTTTTATCCCCATTTCTGATCCATTTATCTCACTTGCGATAAAAGAAAGCTTTTCCACTTCAGCTTCTAGCTTGCTCCTCTTGCCAGAATTGCCTGTACTTACTAGCTGTCCGTACTAACTTTCTTACTAAAGTCACAGAGACTCCAGACTCCCTAAGAGTATAGGCAAAATCTGGTGGTGTCAGCAGCACCAGCAGGGAAAAAAGTTGTAGTAGGTGAAGCTCATCTTCAAAGACAAAAAAAAAAAGAAAGCATAAAATCCACTTTTTGGACTGCTGCCTACTCAAGCCAACTTAGTCAAACCACAAATACCCGAGCTATTTCAGGCACTCAATCTCTTGCAATTTCTTGCCTTTTCAATGAGCCAATACATGATGCAGCATAACATCAAGCAACAGAACTGGATTGTCAGCATAAGGGAAATTAAACTTGGTAAAGACTTCATTTATACAGGATATAGAAAAACATGCTTTAAAGTTTGAATAAGTTAAGAACTAGCTGCTGGTTTTGACCAACATTCTGGCAAGGGACAAATGAAACAAATTCCGTTCCAGTGTTTCTATAAGCTGAGTTAAGCTCAGCCAGGCCCTCAGCAGAGGTGTCTGTCCTCACCAGGCAGAGCCCTGGCTGAAGCTGTTTCCCTTTTAGTGCAGAACCTACTCAGCAGCACTACACATCTGCTGGAGAGGAGCAGTCCTGCTGTTGCAGCATATCTGAGGCCAATGGGTTTCTGATCACAACTGCAAGTTTGATTTCCCTTTGTTCTGTGTTTTCATGCTAAAGGCATCTATTGAGTGCAATGAAATATTTAGGGGCTAAGTTGAACAGAAACCTGATGTGTCTGTCTCAGATATTGAACCTTCTGCATCTGACGAGCAGACTTTTAAAAGCAACCACCTGGCCTGCACTCAGTGCTGTGCAGTTCTTATCTCCTACACTGCTGCCAGCCACTAGGTGGGAATATTCACCCTGCAGACTCTTCAAGAGACAGCAGAAACCCCAATTCAAATAAATCCTCCCCTTGCTTACAGATGTGCAGCCAAGTAGTAAACCAGAAATGAATTTATTTCCTTTCAGATCAACAATTTTATTTTTAACTATGCTCAGTTTTATGCTAAGCACAGAGAAGCATTGTCACAGCACCTCACATGCATTAGCTGCTATTTGTTCTTTAGAGCTGTAAACTATTCCAAGGCAACTCCACCTACCAGAAATCAATTTCCTTCAGTGGAAGTTTCACAGGGCAGAAGCATATTGCATTACTGCCGTTCAAAGCTGATATAATAGCGTTTTCCTCTGTTTCTCTGATATTGGAGCTAAGAGATGAGCTAGGAAAGAACAGGGATTTTATCCTCACAGTAAATTCAGGGTTTATGATTTGCTCATAAAATGTTACATTTAAGTTAGCATGAAAAGCATACAGAAGAGGTCAGAGAAACCATGTACTGAATTTAATGGAGGCAGAATATTCTTCTACACATCCAAATCCTTCTGTGCACGTAAGAACTTATAAGTAAATGTGACAGGAAAAAAAAGAGGGAGAAAAATCTATTTCAGCACAAAATTCATACGCTCCAAGAATTGCAGAGAATGGAAATGAACATGGAAATATTCTGAGCACAAGAATGAAAAATTAAAGCTTAGTTTCTACTCCCAGCTATTTAATCACAGTATTTTTCTGATATTACAACTTCTCTTCATCTTATACCTGTTCTGTGAAGTTGAAGAAAAGAGGTAACTGCTGCAGTTGGTCACAATGTCCTTTTTTTTCTTTTTTTCCCCTGAGGAGCTGAGGAACAGGGAACAAAATAAGATAAAACTATTTCTGATTCTGCAGTGGAAACAATTTAAAGGAAGGCTTGTTACATAGACCAAGAGAGAAAAGAGAAAGTTAAAGAACCTGGTTAAACTATTTTAGAGACCTCTCTCAAAGCAGAGGTGCTCAGGGTTAGACTTGTTCCTGACGGAGCAGAAATGGGACATGGACCTCTCATCACACTGCAGAGTGTCCTTCCTACAAAGTCAGCAGGACAAATCTCCCTTGTTCTATCTGTCCAACTTATTAAGTATTTAGAGGTTGAAAGGGGAAAATCTCCAAATAGCACGAGTGAAAAACAGAACTTATCCCCAACCACACTTGCTCCAGGGATGAAAGCCTCAAATCGCTACTGTGAAATTAAGTGACAAACACATCTGTTCAGTCTGGTTTCTTACTGGCAACTATTTAGACCCTTGTGCAAAAGTGTGCCACACCCTCACAGATGTTGCCTGCTTTGGGGTCTGGTGTGTGGGAGAGCCCTGTGTACCAATGCTTGCCCCATTAAAGAACAAACCACTCTATTGGCGACAATCGTCCCCTTGTAAAACAAAACCAATCCCTAACCAGGCAGGAAGAAGCAGCTGCTCAAACGGCAAACGTCACTCTTGGTTGCAAGTCTTGGATAGATTTGCATGAATTACTGCAATTACTTTGGAAAAATAGGGGAATAATTCATCTTTCCTAGATAATTCATCAGAGAAGACAGCCACTGAAAGCAGGGGAAAATTGCGATACACAATATAATTCTACAGTAAAGCAATCTTTTTTAAGAGTAGTTAAGATAATTTGAATTGCAGATTAATAGAACTTCAGGTCTCAAATTGTTTACTGTGTGGATAGACCACAGCTTCAAAGGTCAAAGTGTAGAAAAATACAAAGCAAGGGAAGTTAATGGACCTGCACCTACTTATACCAAGGCATAATTTAACTTATTTGTGGGGTTTTTTTCCTTACATTTCCTCTTTGTCCCATTTCATGAGAACTCAACAGCTAAATCCAAGTATTTACATTTGTTATATCTGTGCATTCTTACATTCTATCCAAGGCTTCCCTTGAAGGATTCCTAACTCCTCATGAGTGTCATGACTGTATTTCTTGCTGAACCCCCTGATAAGCTCTCAGCAATACTTTCACGCAAAATTGGAACAGATCTTATGAAAAGGAAATAACTTATTTCTTTTCCTCCATACATCTTCATTCCATTTTCCTCAAATAGCTGCAGAATGGCAGAAAGACCTGAAAAATGTCCAGTGAAACAGCCTGGCAGCTGAGCCATGGCCTGAAACTGCTCCACTAACAGCAAACAGGAATTATTCATGTAAGCACTTCTCGTGTATTCACAGGTTGTGTTGCACATATTACTTCACAGAAGCAGCCCTGCTAAGCTAACACCAAACCTGAATATTCTCAAAAAAAAATCTTGACCACCTAACCATAGAATTGTGGAATGGTTTGGGCTGGAAGTGACATTAAAGATCATCCAGTTCCAACACCCCCTGCCATGGACAGGGACACCTCCCATCAGATGAGGTTGCTCAAAGCCCCATCCAACCTGGCCTTGGACACTTCCAGATATGAGGCAGCCACAGCTTCTCTGGGCCAGCACAGACCTTTAGGATTTTAAGCAAGAACAAGAAGAAAGCCATGGAAAGAATGACCCCCTTTCCTGGGCACTGTGGGGATGGAAGCAGCTCTAACAAAAGGACCTGGCTATGAGCCAGCACTGTGCTCTAGAGAAAAGATGTTCAGCAGCATCCTTGGGTGTCATGACAGGAGTACAGCTGGCAGACTGAGGGACAGCCTGGTACAAACATTGGCAGAGCTCAGCAGAATTCAGCAGAGCTTGCTCAGGGACTGGAGTTTTTGCCCTGAAGAAGATGCTGAGGGACTGGGGGTTGTTCAGTCTGGAGAAGAGCTGGTTTCAGGGGGGTCTTACGGCAGTTTACCAGTGCCCAAAGGTGTCGAGGTGGACCCAAACTCTTCACTGCAGTGCATGACAGGAAGACAAGAGATGAAGGAGTGAGCTGAAACATTGGAAGTTTGGACAAGCCATAAGGAGAAACATTTTCAGAGGAAGGATGTCCCAGTGGAGGAGTTTGCTCAGAACAATTGTGAAGATTTTCAACATCGGTCTTGATAAAGCCCAGAGCAACGTGCTCTGACCTCATGACTGACCATGGATTCAGCAGGAGGTTGAACTAGATACCTCCACATTTCCCCTCCAACTTGAATGTCATCATATGAACTCACAACTTTGATGTTTAATATTAAAGGAAATACTGAGAAACAAGTCATCGTTTACACTGGCTATGATGAAAATCCAGGTAATGCAATGGGAGTTTTCCTGTCTCAGAAGAGCAAAAGGGTTATGGCTCATCACGAGCCATAATTTTTAAGATGATGCAATTTTTCCAAAAATTTTAACAGATAATGAGAACCACAAAGGGACAAAAATACCTTTGAACACTAAGCAGCCATAAGCCAGTTATATGTATGGATAGTTTAATCAAACTGTTAAAGTGGTAGGAGAGATCCAAAGAGTTAGTGATGCAAAAAAAATCTGTTATTACTTCCACAGACATAGATTAAAGAAAAATTAAGAATTCTGGAAGTCCTTTATAAGCTTAAGATAAAAGATTTAAAGGCATGTGTTGTCAAGTATCTATTTAAAGTGTTAGCTTTATCTCTAAGATAGTTCTGATAATGATTTAAGCAGGAAGGAACTGGGTTCTTACAAAGCCAATCTGGGTAAAACTTTGTGGTTTGGCATGATGATTTCTTTTTGATTCAAATAAATATGAATTTTCACTTACTAAGCAAATAATGAGGGTCACAAAGTTATTTTGGCATCACAGACTTTTGTGAAACACAAATAAAGTCACTACAACTATTAGGGGTCTTGATAAAAGATTTGAGAGACTTACGATCCCAGCAACGTGGCCAACATGACAAATAAACTAGTCTTAGTTTAATAATGGAAATATACTCCAAATAAAGTATAACAGTTATACGGAAAACCACATATTTATACACTGTAATTAAGTCACCTTATTCTGCCAAGCAAAGTAACACACATTAACAATCTTATTTTATTACCTCCTTCACATCCAAAGTATAAATTAAACTTTTAACAAGCAAGAATGTTACCCATACATCTTGGATTCCTCCTACAACTTTCTTTAGCAATTTAAGTGTGACAGAGCAGAACCAATCTTGAGGAAAAAAAAAAACAACTTAAAAATAAAAAGCCAAACAAAGCATCAAAGACATTAAATTTTGTTTCTAGGATCAGCCCCAGCAAGGAAATTTGCTCCAAGATACCTAGACTGTCTGATGCCAAGAAACACATGGCTTGTGATGGGTATTTTTCAGTTTGAAAATGCATTTGGGGGTTGTATTCTCAGTAATATAGTTCTGTCTGAGGAATACTTTAGAGTACAATAACCTCTACGTCGTACTAAATCATTGCAAATGCTAAAACAATGGAACATTCCCTTAATGGAAAAAGCTACAGTCCTAAGATTTCATCTAGTTTCTAAAATAATGCTCACAAAATAATTAGCCACCCAGACACTTGTAGTTTATCCTGCACTGCAACTTTCCAGAGAGAGACCTTATCATTCTCTACTCTTGTTAGCTTTTTTAATATTTTACTTCTTAAAGTTATTAATTGCTTGTAATTGACTACCATCAGATCCCCAGCACTTTGATCAGCACTTTTACTGTTAATTTTCCTAGAATAATTCATCTCCCTAGACGAGAGGGCATGAGGCATTGTCAGTCATTTCCTTCTCTACCCATTATCCTGACTCTTATCCCTACTTACTGGATTCAGCTGAGAGCGATTTGAAACAAAGACCAAACTGGACATAAAAAGTTTAGATTTTGTTAAGTCAAGTCCCTACCAAGGCCAAGCTTGTGTACTGAAGCATGATAATTTCTCCAGAAGTAGAGATGTAAAGTAAAAACAATGCAATGCCCCAAGTTTTCAGTTTCTGGATCTCAGGTCCAGGTTCCTGCATGGCTCAGAAGCCTCAATCAGGGGCATTGCAAGGTGTCCATGTGGAGTCTCGAGCCCTTTAAGCAGCCCGTGCCATTTATTTCTTTCTTAATGAAACAGTGCTTAAGAGAGGGATTAAATCTCTTGAGGGGAATACCTGATGTCTAAAACTCCTTTTTTTTTTAACAATTTATCAGCAAACATTAGAATATTGGAAATTTTGCTTAAAGGTGAAATATTCAACTTCAGGATACAATCCCAACAAAGATTAGTTTAGCAGTGGATGAAGAGAGATTCAAGTTCTCTCCAGCCAGCGTTACCTTCAGTATTATTCATCTCCTTTCTCCTCGTGGACTGTACCAGAAAGAGTTCTCTGTATTTTACTATTAGGATGTAAATTCTATTTCTATTGCTCTCCTTTATTTTAATGTTTTCCCTGTAAAGGATGTAGAATATCTGACTCCAGACAGTGTCCTTTTTATGTCAAAGGTGACTATTGTGTCCCTATATTTTCATCACCTACTCTCCTACCTTCCCATCACTTTGCAGGTGTTTGACTCCCTGAATTTCCACCTCAGGCAACAACATTCCTCAGCTCTACTCATCTTTGTACATCAGATAAGCACATCTCACCAAGATATATTTTCTTCTAGCCCTTCCCCTGCCATGACCCATAAACCTCCAGGCCAGGCTGTGGGGCCAGCAGAGTGCTGCAGTGTCCAACCTCTCCAACCATCCCACACACAGACAGTAACCAGGGTCAGACACAGCCTGGCCACCCCCAGGCCCTGGCATGATCTTCAAGCTAAAAACCAAAAGCCCCAAACAAAGTTTCTCACAAGTTCCACACACAGCTTTTTCTTTTTCTCATTAAAAAATAAGAAAGTCACAAAATCATAGAAAAAAAGAGTTGGAGAAGATGCATCAACTTTCCACATAGTCACAAATTTTTCTTCCCCCACAGTAATAGTAGGAAGCTTGTTTGACAAAACTTTAGTTTTTCCTTTGAGTTTCAGGGCATCAGATATGTAATGTGCAATGCTTCACCTTCATGAAAGTTTCAATGTGACCCTAAATTAAAATTCAAAGCAAACATTGTCATGGGATATATACAGAATGAGCTGAATAAATGCTGACAAATTATAGGACAAAAAGTGAATAAGATGTCACTTGTCAGTGTCAGCCCTATGTCACTGTTCTGTTTAGAAAACAGACCTGATCGAAACATCAGGCTAATCAAGTGACTGAGATGATGACTCTGATAAGAAATATTTGTTATTTTTAACAAAATCAATTAAAGAGAAGGTTTGCCACAGTTCACCCCTAAGAGATCTACACAAAAACTGCTTTAAAAATTATATTGAGACCATTAAACCAGCAACACTAAAGCATTTCAAGCTGTGATATGTTCTGCTCTTCATTCATACTACTGTGTGCTGAGTGAGGCTACACCTTCTTCAAAGTTACAGGACATTAAAAAGCTTCTCACATTTTCTCTGGAAAAGAAAACCTTTTCACTCAGATTTATCACCTACTTTTTAAATAATTCTTAAATTTGTACTTGATCTAAGTTCATATACATTCTGTAATTTCTTACTCTCCTCTTTTCACTATGAACCACATTATCTGCCACCTCACTCTGCCCCTTTCCCCTCTACAAAAAAAGCTTCTGTGTCGGCCCAGCCATCTCCGGAACTTCCCAGTGTCAAGCTATCTACAACTAGACTATACTTTGTCATAAGGAAAACTTCTTCAAATAATTATGTAGGTTTTAGAAATTGCATGCTTCTTTAAAGACAATAAATCAAACAGGAAGCCAAGCAGAATACGCTGAATTTATTTCCAGCACTTCAGGAAAATCCTTGGGTCTGTTGGCAGAGCTGAAGACATGCAAATTTTGATGGGGGATCACAATCTAAACAACATTCCATGAGGAATAAACAGTATTTTTGTTATTGCACCTTTCCAGGTGCTCAGCCTCATTGTTCACAATGTAAAATTCTACTGTTTAAAAAATAACTACCAGGAGAAGTTCTCCAAGAATAACAACACCACATCTGCGAAGGTATTTCAGTTTACAAGAACCACAGTGTCTGCTTCAGCTTTACAAGTAAAAGCAGCAAACTACAGCTGATAAGATGATGTTTATTCTCATCCTTTTTTTCCCTTGTATAAAGCAATGGGCTGAGATAAGCAGTCTAATGGTATAAGTTATTTACACAACATATACATAAAAGTTCCACGAAATTTATATATTTCTATAATGAGCACCTATGAGACTGAAGAACAGCAAGTGACTCAACACCCAGGTATTTGCCCATGGGGCAGCAGGGATCTGGCCTAAAATCCCTTAGCAGCTTGATTTAAACCAGGGAAAAAGACATGGAAACCTCAAGTTGAAGGCTGGAATGTAGGACAGGACTGGAGTCCCTTTTCCTTGTTCTCTCCCAGCAAAAAATCTAATGGTGTCAACAGCTCAGGCAAACCCTCTTGGGCTGGTGTAGAGCACAGAGCTGTGGGAAATGGGACCTTTGGTCTCAGAGAAGGGACTGTCAGGCAGCTCAAGTGTTTGCATGCTTAAATGGCTAGGTGTTTTATGGCCTCCTGTGGCAGTCATGAGGAAACCTGGGAGGTTGGGAGGAGCAGGCCTGGAACAAGGTGGAGGCAACACCATGGCCTCCTCTGGACTGACCTCCTCCTGCACCTTCCCTGCTGTGTGCACTGCAGAAGCTGACCCAGGAATTCAGTCAATCAAGAATTTTTCTCTCTGCTGGAAGCATAGGGGACTATATCAGGTTCAGGAAAAGGCAAATGGATTTGGGGAGGCAGAAGCCTATCAGGAACTCGATGCCAGAGCTGGGGATCCTACTCTGGGAAAAAAAACAGGGAATAAAGAAATAACAGGCAGTAAAACATGGAAACTTTCCCCAAGGAAAGTTTTGGTGAGTGATATTTTTGGGAGTGTGGAGCCCTGGCCAGCAGCAGTTTACCTGCTGCTTCTGTAACACTTCAGATCGCTCAAGCTGCTTTTTCTCACCTGCTGTCACAGAAGAGTCTGTGTGAGCACCTGGTACAGAAGAGAGCCCCCTGCTCATAGAAGATGCTACATCTATAATCTGACTGCACTGTAAATTACTTTGACCTCCAAGCAGGACATGTCATGGATTAACAGATGTCCTGTAAACTATTTCCTTGCCTCTTCCATCCTGGTTGTGGCTGGGCACATTCATCAAGCCAGCAGATTATGCATTGTGGAAACATTTCTGAATGCTTTGAAATGCTCCAGAAATAAAAGCAGCCCCACTTTACCTGCTGTGCTGCTGGACTCCTGCTGTGTTTACACTCAGCCTCTCTCTCCATCATCAGATCACAGAAGGAAGACAGATCCCCATGAAGGGAAATTATAAATACACTTTTCTACCGAGTCAGCGTAGTACATTTTACCTGTGGTTTTAACCTACAAGTTTTAGTCCACTGTTAAATGTTCAAACCACACTCAGATTTGGTTGTATGTGATTATGAATGTTCTTTATTTTTCTCCTCCTGTCTCCTTCTCCCAAGAGGTAACTGAACACAATGTAAATAACAGCACTATTATTTATGTCTTTCAGTGGCAGATATACAGACAAACCCTACCTTGTGCTATAAACAATGAAAACTAGAAGGCCACCTGTTCCACATTGTAATAATGCACAGAGACCTTTTGTCCTCACAGGAATTTGATGTTCTGGAATGGATTTTAAGTGTAAGGTCTCGATTCATTAAACCCATGACATTGTGCTGAAAGGTATAATTAACAACTTTTTGTTGTTTATTTAATTATAGCGCAGTCATCCTGTTTGCTTGCTATTACTGTGCTGAAAGGGTAACTGGAGGGTTCTTTACTCCTGTTCTGCATGGGTTTCTAGAGTAAAATAACATTATAAACCCTATTAGGCTGACTAACAGATCCATTAAAAAGAAGCTAAGGATCCTACTTCAAATTATACAGGGTGAATTAATTACTTGGGCTGGCAACTAGCTGTAAGAAGAAAACCGGCCCAAATCAACTGCAAGTACATCTGCTGGGCTACTGTGAACTACCTGCCTCGGGCAGCGAGTCCTGCACCAGGTACCACTGGCCTGGGAGAGCAAATGGAAGAGGGTAATTTCTGCTTTTGGAGTAGACTTGGTGATCACATGCACATACACACCCCTTGAAAGGGATTTTCCTTGAGAAATTCACATAAATCAGACTTCCACTATGACAAGTGGGTTGGAAGGGTTTGTTGCCTTTTTATTTTTTTAGTAACAGGAGGAAATAAAAAAACCTCAATACTTATCAGCTGTCCCCATAAGTTTCCAGGGAAGGGGTTCTAGTTGTAATGTCAAACACCAACAGATTAATTGTGAACTGCAGAGAAAGTTTGTAGTAGAAGAGAAAGCCAGGATTTGACTCAATCCATGCTTCAAAGTACCACACTCTCCCACCTTCCATCTTTGCCTCTATATTCTATTCCATGGCCTGTTCTGGCACAGACTCTTATCAGTAATCACAAACTACATCCCAAAATAGCCAACATTTGCACCACAGTCAACAGCCTTACTCTAAAGCTTCATCTGTTGCTTTTTGTTTCCTAGGATTACAAAAAAAAAAAAAAAAAGCAACTTGTTGGTAGCTCTCCCCCTCTGAACATACTGCACATTTTTTTCTGTTTATGTTGCTTGTTAAATATTTTGGCCCAACTTAGAGTAGCTTAGAGACCTCTACATTCCAAAATAGTAAATCTTCCTTGTCAAAGTTTTTTTTTCCTCTCTACCCTCCTTGGGTAAAGAAAAAAAGATTGAACATTTCTCTGAGTTTGGTAATTTAAGGGGTTATTTTCAAAGGGAAGCGTAAAAGTATTTTTCGTGTGTGTACCTTAATAGAATGCACACAGCTTTTACTATGAAAGCTCGAGGGCTTTTTGGAGCAAATTCTTGCATGGTTACCAAGAACTGAACTGTAGATAATGCAGAAAAAACCCTTTTTTGTTAGAGACTGGAATCTATTAAATTTCAATTTTCCATGCATTCCAGTTTAAGCAACTTGTACCGCAGGGAACCAAACGTGTTTGGCTTGGCACTTCAGCACCAGAAGCTGCAGAACAGATAAGGAAGAGAGCCAGAGGGAAAATCTGTTTGCAGACACATAGAAAACACTGATTCCTTTCAAGAACAGGTAGAAATCCGTGTTATTAAATACACATTTCATCATACTTTGTCGCAGTAACTCATCTCAAGAGACGTTTTTGAACCATAGCCAGAGCTGTGTAGCAATAGAATAGTTTGTAACATCAAGGAATAAACAGCTGATAATGAAAGCTTCTGCCCCCTGTCATACTGTCTTATATCTTCCTGCACACATACTTGCACTTTTAATCACATCACTTGAAAGGACTCACACAAAACCTGTGTTCTGTTAATCATCTCTCACTTCCAAACAGAAGAGAAGCTCCATGGCCACCAACAGTGTAAAACACCTCAGATTTTACTGTAAAACTTGTTTGTGTAATTGGCCATCTCTGAGGAATTGGACCTGTGCAGGCACAGCATCAGATTGAAATGTCTTTTTTTCATCTTACACCTTTAAGTCTTCTGATGCTATTATTTAGGAAAATTAAATGACTGGCTTATTTGATATTAATGAACATAAAAATGTTCCAACATAAAGTTGGAATAAAAGATATCTATGTACTTTAATGCAGTTGTAGTCCCCATTTCACCTTGTCATGGGATCTTTTCTTCTAAGAAATATTTTGAAAACTTACAGAAAAATACGTAATTATTAGGTCAGGCAATGCTGCATTTTAAAAACAGATTTATGTTTCAGACAGTTCATGACAAAATAAAAGCAGAAATGCAAGTTAATCTTTATTTAAGTGCCTGAATATGGACATTTTACACACATATAAAACAATGCATTGCAGGCTATTGGGGAATGAGTATTGAATTTAACTACTTGTTTTGTGGGAGCATAACAGACATCCTGTGGCATTAGGATATTTGGATAACCTCATGCCCAAGCCTTTCAGCTCAATGATTTGAGGAGAATAATGTACTACTGGAGACATGTGTTGCAAAGTGTCCATTTATCAAATAACAGGCAGTCTGTCAGCGTATTTCTATCCACCTCATGACATAGCTGCAGGTAATTTTACAGAGGGAAATGTCAGCAGAAGGAAAACACCCAGTTAGGACAGAACTTTAAGGTAGGGCAGAAGCTAACAAACAAGGGCAAGAGCACAGAGCTCACACTTCAGTTAAGATACTAACAAAATCTAACAAGAAGAAATAACCTCCTTGATGAAAACTTCCAGGAGTAAGTGAAAGAGATACTCTCTTACTGGAAGGGGCTGGAGAGAGAATTGTTCTCCAGAGCTTTCCTGAAATACTATTCCATTTAGTGACAAGTAGTGGTGCCACTGAAAATGCCTTTTCAGTAAGCTTATAGGAACATAGGGCATTTTTTGAAGGCACCAAAATGAATTCCATGACTAGGCTTATTCTCCAGTAATTTACATGAATTAATTAATGAAATTATTTCATTGTGGTCCTGTTGTATATGCAGTTCATGCTTTTTATTTTTTTGTATCATCATGTCACTTGCCACAAATGGAGACTCCATGAGACATTCAAAGGCCCCAAACCTGAACAAAAATTTGCATTTTTCTCCTAGAAAGGAAACTTGCTCCCTCTTTCACATGAAGTCACATGAAAGGTAATTGGCTGAAAACATTAGAGTTAAATTTAAGAGAAGGCAATTATTTGAGCTCTGATTTATTTCACAACACAAAGCCAGAAAAATGCTTTATTAGAATATTTTAATTCATCTCCAATAATGTAAAGTATTTTTCCTATAGCCCTCCAGTGGGTTTTGTTAATTCATGGAAAGCACCATCATTAAAATATGGAAAGACTTAAAATGGACAAATTAGTTTCAAATATGTCTCTGTATTTCTGCTAAGAAAAAAAAAAAAAAAAACACCTTTCACTGGTCATCATTAAAGGCTGCCAGTTTGCTTAGTGTGGTGAGCTAATATAAAGTCATTTTAGTTATAGGTCACAAATCAGACCTACCACCCAACACATACATAAAAAGAAAAGCAGGTAGAAAGACAAAAATATTCTTAGAAAAGTATCTTGTGCTTAAGCAGTCAAAGTTTTCAAAGCAACTAACTTGGAGAAACTCTAGTTTTAATAGTTAATTTGAAATAGCATTAACATCATGTAAAACCAACAAGATTATGCTTTTTCTTTTGTCAGGATAATCACTCAAGAGCTATCATAAATTCAACTAATGATACTGTGCAACAGCTTCCCTTTTCTATTTCTATGGTCTGTTCCTCTATTCATCTCAATGAACAAGGTCTAGTAACTGCCCTTTGCTCCTGAAATCAGATACCTCATGAGACACTTCTGGGTTTTTATCATGTAAAGACCAGCCCCTATAACTCCGGCCCTGATCACTGTTTTTAGGGGGCTTTTTTTTTCTGACTGCAAAGAAAGGCTGCAAAATCAGGATGGTACATTTTATTTGGCATTTTCTGGGATTAAGTTATTCAAGAGAGTCACCATTAAAAAAAAAAAAAAATACTTTTCTACCCTCACAGAAAGGATTATCTTATTTCTGGATTTAAGTAGTTTTTTTGAAGTGCTTGTATAGGAGTTGTTACACCAAGACAGCAGATAATGTTTCATTTCTATAAGTTTCTACGACTTATTCTGGTATTTAAGTTTCCAGAATTGGTATTCTCAGTAGTGACCAATTTAAAAATAAAGAAAGTGCAAGAAAATGTTACATTTTTACACTTTGGAGACTGATTAAAAGTTTCCAAAGTTACCCACAAAGCACGTTCTGTCTCCCAGCATCACTTCTGGATTAACTCCTTTGTAATTTCCGTGGTGTTATGCAGGGCCTTTCCACAGCCTATAGAACAAATACCAAAGTAAAAAAGTAGAGAGTTGGGAAGCTGTCCAAAGCTAATGAGATATGAGTGGAACTGGTACCTTCCCAGGCGGATATGAGTGACCATGGATGGTTTTGCAATTGCTGTAATTACTGCAAATTTTGGTTCACACTGTATTCTCAGCTGGGCTTTTTGCTAACAATCTTTTATCATTTTCAATATACAAAGCCTGCTTAGTTAAAAACAATAATGGTACTTTACAAAAAAGATCAGAGCCTCAAATCGACAAGTGCCAAATCTGCAGCTCAGAGGTAAATTAGACATTGATGTTTGCTTAGAAAGAAGGTGGGTTTTAGTTTATTTTCCTCCCACAAGCTGACTTAAATCTTTGAAGACTTAAAAAAACGTATTCAAACCCTTAAGCTCCACAACCATGAGGTCAAGGTCTTGACCATATTACAATGTAAGACTGTAAGAGCAGCCACACTTAAGGAAAATAGCTGAAACATAAATCTGCTCTAAGTTTCCAGGTGGCAGAAGGTATTCAGGTGGAGTAGCAAAGGGAGTGCATGGGCTCAGGCAGATTGCACACCAAATGACTCTGTTAGAACATATAATTTCACACAGCTAGGGTTGGCAAGGAATATATAAGTTGTATATTAGCCTGCTCTACAGAACAAAAACACGAGAGATTGCAGCCTTACCACTCTGGCCACTCAAACTGATTTTCCCTTTGCATAGACTGTATTCTGGGCCAGGAGAATGTCCTGAACAGTCAATTTTGATTTAAATAGGAGGAAAGAGATCATTACATTACCCAGCAAGACCTGAACAGCACAAAGTTTTAATGTCTTCAAAAACAAGTGCCATGTGACAAAATTACTTCCTTCTGGTATGAGGAGAATCAAGCTGTTTAAGCCATGGGAAAAAAGCAACTTTCAATATCATTACCCTAGAGAGGGACAGTGGAAAACAACTACAGAGAACACCAGACAAGTAAAAAGACTACCAAGTTAGCAAAAGTATTTTTGGAAGGATTATCTCTTCATTTTTAAAATTCAATAGCATTTGAAATAAGTACACCACAAGCTGGCTTTCCATTAAGAAGCTTGCTTTGGCTTTTGTATTTTTCACCCTAGCAGAGTAAAAACCACAACTGGCTGCAGATTTTATTATAAATTAAAATACACACAACATGGGGAAAAGAAGTAGTGAATCCTCCAAAAATACAACTGCTTCCAGCATAATTTACAGTCATTAAATACCACTTCTAAATGTTGCTGTCCTCAAGGCACCTCAATAAAAATATTCGTAGTAAGGTTAACAGTGGGACCTCGATTTAAAAAAAAAGGATTCAGAGACTAATTTCTTTTGTTCAGAATAAAATATATCCCGGAGTGCTCTTTGTCTTGCACTAAGTGACTCGTGGAAACTTTTTGGCGTTTATGAAACACTTCCTGCCCAGCAACACAGATTTCCTCTTGGACCTGTATGGATAAGGGAGCCAATACAAATTCAGCCTGCTTGTCAGTGAGGGATTTTATTGGCTGGATGCCTTGGAGAGAAGCCAAGATGAGCCCTACTTTTCCACTTCACTCAGAGATGTTTCTACCTAGCTGCAGACTGTCCAGAAGCAGGAGCACAAGGGAACATAAATGCACCAGAGATATGTGAACATGCTCTATTCCTGCTCTGCTTTGTTGGTTTGCTGCTTACCTGGCAACAGCAAGAGCACAGAGGCTTCATTCCAATAGATATTTACCTGAAGACTCTAAAACTCATCCGTGCCTCTCCCTTCAGAAAACAGAGCGTCATGATAAAGAAAAGAAATAAATACAAATAATGCAAAGGAATCAGTGTCAAGAATGCTTCTCATTAAATGCTCTGTTTGCAGGCAGTTTTCCTAATTAAAAGGGCTGTATGTATGATCAATACTGCCTTTAAACATTTAATTCTGTCTGTTGTTTTTATTCTTGCTAGTTTATTTGCACTAGTCCCAAAAGAAATGCAAGCATGATTCAGATTTCATGAAGTGACCACTCAGACAGTGTCTGCAGACCCTGTGCACATCTTCCCCTGTTGACAGGAGAAGCTCTCATATGAGCTACTATGTTAAAAATCACCAGAGAATCCCAACAAAAGGAATACCTCCCCAAAGACCATCATTTGGAGGCTGTTTCCTCATTTCTGGTGCTCAGACTTGTCCTTGGTGACAGAGGCAGAGCACTGACACCCTGTCTGAACGCTAACAATCGGCACTTCCCACTGCACACCTCTGTTCTGCTCATTACTGCGAGAACACAGCGATGCCACGAGCCATTCCTCCATCACCTCCTGCTATAAAGACATTATCTGTGTGCAATTACATTCCTAATTCAAGGGAAAGCAGGTGGTAGCTTGGAAGTTAATGAGAACAGAACACAAGCAATGTTTTGTTTTCAGATTAAGAACTCCCTAGAGAAATGACAACTTTGTAACATCACTTGCAAAGCCAGGCTGTGCAGCAGCAGTCCAAAACCTGAGCACAGATATAGTACCTTGCTGGGATTATTCCCACAGAGCACGAGTTCAAACAGCAATCAAATAATCTAAAGCTAAGTGCAAGGGGAGTCTTCATACATCAAATGAAAATGAGATCCTGGGAAATAATATCTGTTAAATAGATTTTACAAGATGAAAATGAGGAAGGAACCTTAGCCCTACAGCAGCTATACCTGAGTTTTTTCTCATTAATACTTTGGTTTGCTGTGCCTTTCACAAGGTCATTTTCTCAGTGCTCTCATTTCTTTCATGCTGGTCTTACAAAATTCATCGTAGACCTCTTGTATCTGCCAGTTACACAGAAAGCTTTTGAGACTTCAGACTTCAACAGAAGATGTTTCTAAAGATAGTATCAAACTACACTAGATAACAAAGTACCAAAAGCAGTTTCAGAGTCAGAAGTTCCACTGTACCTCTTCACTGTAGGACCAAACATGTTATTGCACTTAGTTGCATGATTCTTTATACTTGCCCGACCCAAGAAACTCCAGAATTAATACATATATCACTTCATTTCTATTGACTTCAGAATAATTATGCCACTATTAGAGTCTGCCCTGAAAATTCAGAACTTTGGTTTCCCACTTTTTTAAGGGAGTGAGCCTTTCTGTCGAGAAAAAATTCCACCACTGGTATGCATGCAAAAATCAGGCATACAAAAGAAGTGAACCTCAGCTTAACAGAACAACTATTAAAAACAAAACCACACCATACACTAAATTCTGGAGACTCTAACTTGAGTTATTTCAAGATTATTTGCTTTTTCTGCAGCTTTTTTCCCCTGTGCTCATGTTGTGGGCTATTTATTATTCAGGGTAAGAGGGAGATAAATGAACTTCTAGTCTGAGAAGTGTTTTGATTGCAATGAAGTACCAATTAAGAGCATAATTGACTTATCACAAGTCAATATTAACATTATTACAACAAGCTTCCAGCTCAAGAAATAAAACTAGGTAAAATGTTTTCAAAGAGGAAATATAGATAAGCAGAAAACAGCTATATTAAATGCTATATTAAAGTCAAATCTTACTTCTTGGACAGTGTTAAAATAGCTACAATAAATCAGAGGTAATAAAGACCTCAGTTTTACAGCTCCTTTGAAAAGCGGCTTCTCTGTAAGCATAACACAGAAAAATGACATCCTTCATTCAGCCTAAAGTGACCCAGAACACAGGAAGTGCCTGTTGAATTACAGCATTCTGTGAGGCTTCCCCAGGACTTCAGCCACGTACTCTCTCCTCATGCCAGGCCAAACTGGTCCTGGCTAAAAACAATTCTAAAATGGCAACACAGATGGGTCCTGCCCACAGGCCCATGTTTTAAATTGAAACCCATACGTAAAGGTTGTACTAATCCATTTGCAAAGCCAAATGAACATGTATGAAACAGAATTTTGACTTCAGAGGTCGGAGTAAGCTCTTTCTAGCTGCAAGGAAAATCCCATCTGCTGATCCTACTGCTGCATTTGGACCTGTAGAGGAGAGGGTTTCACACAATGTACAAAGTTAACATAAGAATTGATACTGAGTAAAAAGACCCAATTTCTGATATTAAAAAAAAAATCTGAGAAGGCACTGTAATTTTAGTTTGCTTTAAAGTATGGTATAATTACTGCTCTCCAGTTAAACACAACCGGTGCTTTGTTCTCAGTGCAAAAAGACCCCATATTTAGAATAGCCAGTTCTTGTGTCTGGCTGTCAGCTGACCTGATCAAATGTTATATTAAATATCCTCTTTACATGCTGAGGAAAGGAGAATAGCAGAGCTTGCATATTCTAAGGCTTCAGGTGGTATGAAATAAGGCAGAAGTGTCTGCAGTGAAAGGCTGTGATAGGGAATATCCTGTGTCAGTAGAAATAGAAATCTCCAAGAAGTCCTATTCCCATTCCCAAGGTCTGCATGCATTTAGCATTGGCACAAGGTTCCAGCATTTCCCCTGGATTAGATGCAGACATTGTGCTCCGCACATGGATGTTCCTCACACACCTCTCCAGCTGCTCACTGCTCCTGATCTCGTATGAGAAAACAATTAGTGCCCTTAGGACAGCTCCTGTTGGTTACAGCTCAGAAATATCCACTTCTCCAAGACCTGGCATCTATTCACATACTCAAAAATATAAGAGAGCTATAATATACAAAACCAGAAAAAGTTGCTCTTTCTGATGTATACAATTCCAGAACAAACCGGTGCAACCCAAGTTACAGCCAGTAAGCCTATGGGCTGGATAGAGGCCCACACAATTTCTTCACAGTTATTAATCCTCAAGGCTAGAAAGGTATCCAGGTACC
The DNA here is from genome assembly GCF_017639235.1 of Corvus kubaryi. NCBI lineage: Eukaryota > Metazoa > Chordata > Aves > Passeriformes > Corvidae > Corvus > Corvus kubaryi. The sequence goes on from NW_024581130.1 coordinate 6,457,826, forward strand.
ATCAAGGCAAGAAAGCTCCTGAAGATGGCAATAGGGCACAGGCTGGCTTGGTCCCACATGCCAGCACTTGAGATCCTTGACTCCTTTTGTTTCCTTATCTCAACCTGTCGTCCGTGCAACGGCCCTGCAATGTCGTGTTATGCTGATAAAGGGCACACAATGCCACAGAAAGGTCCTAGAGTTTTCTCCTTCCTGTTTCACTGGCAATCTCTTTCTCTCATTGGGCATTTATTCCATGACTCATGCTATCTTCAGATTTAAATAGCCATATAGAGCAGAAGTCCTTTATCTTGCATCACATCACAAAGAACATTAAACACACACAACAGTATCCAACACCAAAAAGATTGATGCTCTCTAATCTTCCAATCTAATCACACTAAACCAGCAAAACTACAACTTCTCATTAAATCTAACAGCACAATCTCTCCATTTTGCACGCAAAACGTCACTGAATTCCAAGGCAGTACTCTGCACTTCAGATTTTGAAGCTCAAGACCCAAAATAACTTTGCTACAAAACCTCGGTGAAAAAAGTCTGTTCTGCCAGTGAAAAAACTCTCACAAGATGCAGCAAACTTCATTATGTTGAGCCTTTTCTAAAAGGAGATTTAACTGTGTTCCCTTCTTGTCCCAATAACTTCAGTTATGCGGCTGTTCTCTAGACACTACACATGATGCAGCTCTGCTCGCCACAAACCTTGTGTTGTGCCTTTACCCTACAGACTGCTCTCAGACACAAAATGGAACAGGCTGTAGAATACATAGAATAGAATCTGTTCTATCTGTACTGATAAAATGCCATCCTAGTTTAAAACTAGGATATAAGTGTAGCCTAGTCAAAGTGATGAGAAGAGAAGCAACCACCTGCACAAAACTGCTCAGGACCTGCTGATTGTTCACATCACTGTTTCACTCCCTCAGAATCAGACTCTGCTGCGAGACAAGGACCATTTGGGATGGTGTAGCTCTCCCCTGGCACTCACACTGAATCAGTGAAAGGATCACTTCAAAGGACTGCAAAGAAAGGAAAAGTTACAGTAGTTGGGCATTAACTATTTCTCATGAATCATTAGGAAACAGAGTCCTGACAGATATTTCCCACAGCTCTCTTGGAGGCTCTCTTATTTTGAACCTACCCCTGCATGAACAGGCTTCAACCCAATTCCCAGTTCAAGTGATAAAATCTTTCCAATACCTCAGGAAGACAACTCGACTTAGATCTCAAAATCCCCTTTGCTGTACTTTAGGTCACATTTCAAATATTACAATGCCAGTTTCCAATGGCTGAAGTAATGGTTTCAGCAATTTGACCAATAAGGAAGTGATATCACGTTTAAGACAGCTGGTTCTTTATTCCATCCTTTTTCAACTTTTTAGAGTGTATTGCAAAAATATGACAAAAATTTACTGCTGTAACTTGAAAGCAGGTGGCTGATTATTATGTGAAGCAGGTCTTGAAAGTAGTTCAGTTGAAGTCCTACACTATCCAAAAATATCAAATATCCCATTTGTTCCACAAGAGGAAAGCATTTTTAATTTTAACAGTACCAATCAAATTACATCCTTCATGGATTTACTTTAATGTCCACACTTTTAATTATCCAGAAATACTTAATATTTTTTCTTTTTATAAAATCACCATTATGCAAATAAAAGATGCCACTCGTAAATTCAAGGATATGACATTCAACAAATCTTCAAAGGTACATCATTAGTATTTCAAGCATGTTTTGAAGATTTCTCACTTTCTGAACTTGTCCCTTAGCAGTTAATCAGTAAAAAACAGTCTCAAGAACAAGATGAAATGAAGTTTAGCAAAAAGTCTCATAACAACAACATTATTCATTAATAGCTCCAGATTGAAAACATTCTAAGACCTAATGTTTATTATTTTTGCCACTTGAAACAGCCTAGAGGCAATCAAATCCTAAGTTATTTCTTGTCTCTTCAGCAAACAAGGAACCCTGATTTCTGCTGATCCCGCAAGACACATCATACATGTGGACTATTAGGAGTGTCATTAATTAATGCTGCTGCTGGCAGAGATTCATTGGTTGTCTGGCAGTGGAGATATTTTTCCATCCCCTTGGGCCTTTAATGATACCTATTTAGTATTACAGGAATCTGTTGGAAAATTCAATTGTCATAATCAGGCTACTCTACTCAAAATTGTTCACATAAAAAATCCACTATTCATCTTGCGAAGGAAATACAAAAAGGACAAAGAGGACAGTCCTTTGACATATTACCTGCTACAAGGAGTGCCACAAAAGGAAATGAAGTCTCTTAAAAAGAGAAGAAAAAGATCATCTGATGAAAAGTGCAGCTCATATACCTAACAAATGAGAAATTTAATAGGTTAAATTTAGCCTATGCTGTCACTGATTTTTCTACAATAACAAATATGCATGTTGGCTGCTGGAACCCTGGGTTCAGAGAATTTCAGTCTTTCAGTGCTGACAGGCAATGATCTTCAATAGCACGCTGCATTTGACCTGAGGCCTTGGGAAAGGCTTCCCAGATCACTGAGATTAGCACTGAGATTGTTGCTGTGTAATTAAAAAGAAATTTGTTATGTCACTGGGTGGAATATGCAGAGATGTCGAAAATTTAGGTTTACGGGATATACTAATATATATATGTAACAAGATGGAGGATTTGGAGTGTAGGTTAGCTCTTCTTCTTTCCTCCTCCTTCTTCACAAAACTGGGTGGTCTGGTATTGGTTCAAAAAACCCGCAGTGCTGAACATGAATGATTAGTTACTGGATTATAAGTAAAAATAAATTAGTTGGCATTCCATAATTGGACAGTGTGGGCTTTAGAAGATCTTGGAAGGTAGCACTCGGGGGCCATTTCCACCTTGTTAACTTAGAGGCACATTCTGTGCAGCTGTGCCGTAGATAAGAAACAGTAAACATCTGAGTCCGAAGAACAACTTTGCGTCTCCTGCGTTTTAATGCGAACTCTGAGTAAAAGAACTCACGAAACAGAGGCAAAGAAGAAACAAAATGAGAAAAATTAATAGTTGACAAATTTCCCTTGATATGGCTCAAGATGACAGAGGAAAAAACTTACTCTGACAGAAAAAATCCTGTGTGTAATGCAGGGGTCTGGTTCACAGGGCAGGGCGACCTAAGACAAACACTATTAGTAACCACAGGGTTATTTACATGCTGAAATTGTCTTATTTTGTTCCAAAAAGACTTTATTAAAAGCTAAATTTCATCATAAAAACATGAGACAATGACCAACACATGGCTGGTGGCCGAGAGGCGGCCAAGTCTCACCAGTTTACACACATTGACGTTCTGAATCAGCTGAAGGGAGAACAACTTTAGAAAGCAATTCCTGCTGAGCTCATATAAATGTATACACAGCACAAAAAGCTGCACTCTGAAAACACATTTAGAACACAGCTAATCAAAACCTCAGCACACACTACTCTCTGCTGTCATTAAAACAAGATAAGCCAAACAGCAAACCATCTTGCACAACCAGTTGCTTAAATAAGATATAAATTACAGAGCATATGCTGCTTCTCAAACAGCTAACCAGCACTTCAATGCAGCTGCTCTTCCGTCTTACAGTGAAACAGAAAAGCAATTATTTCCAGTGATGTAGGCCCACCATCTGAAGTTATTTGATATACTTTGGCTTCCATTTCTCTGAAAACAGATTAGTTTGTGTAAACATCATTTTCATGATTTTATCACTCCACACTGATTTAGTGCTTCCTGGACCATAAAGAAAAGAAAGGCTCCTTCTTTCTCCCTTATCATCAAACAAAAAATTACAATACCATAAGCCTGGCCTGAAGCCCTCACACCTTGGAATTAGAGCCTGGAGAATAAACACCAACTAGCAGGAAATAGTAACCATGATGGTCAGAGAAGCCCCATTTTTACACAGAGTCCTTGTCAGCAGCACCTAGGAGGGAGGGAAATCTATTCCTCAGCCCTTTCACGGCCATGGTAAAGCCAAGAGTATAGGTCATCCTACACAGTGTCACAGTCTGTCAGCAAATTGAAGATTTAATCTCAGGACCTTCAATAACATCTGTGTGAGAGTCTAAAACCTTCATGGCAAAGATGGGCATTGGCATTTGTATATGGCCTCATTTTTATATATCAATTTACATTTAAATCAAAATTCTTTGATGAATTTTACTGTTGTTTTGTATTGTGACACGCCCTTTAAAAAAGCCAACATTTCGTATATTCCAAATTATTTTTAAGCTTACATGCAAATTGATAAAAACTGAATTCACCATCTTAAAATAACTTAGATAATTACACTATCGCAAACCTAAAGGTAAATAAGTTGGATTCCTCCCCGCCTCAATCCTGTGTTTTTTATATACCCTTCAATAAACAGGAGTAGGTGATAGCACCCAAATTTCATAGAAGTGTAAAGCCTTGTTTCACTTCTAATTTAGACTTAACCTACATGTAAATTCAGATCAATTTGCTAGGTCTGAATTTACATACTGCATTTCAGAAACAAATATTTCAGCATTTATCTCCAACTGCATGTCAATCACACTCAGAGCTAAGCTATGCCATCAAATTTTGTCAGCCGAGCTCACACTTTCTGATAACCATCCCTGAGAGTTTTATGGCTTTCTCTCTCTCTCTCTCTCCATAGCACTGCTGCACTTTCACTGAAAAAGCACTCCTGTCTAAAATAATGACACAAGTGGAAAATATATTTCTTATTCTTCCTCTTCATGGCACTGTTCCTTTCCCAGACATGAGGAATAAGAGCCTTGACAGGTATCTCTATTCTCTGTAGCCCCTTCTGTAGTAAAAAGCCAGAACAGAGAGTTTCAGTTGGCTGATATATGTCAGTGTCCTGCATCACTGCACTGATAAATAGACTTTTATGACTATTTGAGACCGGCACAGCAGCTGGGAAAGAAAAACAACCCTTGTTTACTGCTTTATTTATATTCCAAATGAAGACTGAAAATATGGGAATCTTCTAGGGAAAGCAAGGTGCTGAATAAAACCAAATCTAATATAAAGTGAACACTTATTTTCTCTGTTGAATTTATTTAGAAAGAAACATAAGATCCTTAACATATAAAAGATTTCAGGAATTCCTAAAAATTGGCCAGGCTTAGAAAAAAAATTTTTTTTCATTGATGTTTCACTAATGCTTAATGTGTTTAGGAGGAGGATTAACCTGTAGCCTAACACAGATCGGCATCAGATTTCAGAAAGCCATAAAAACATATTAAAGGTTTTTGATTTTATCTAGATGAGAAATAGGTAAAAATCAATGAAATTTAAGGTAATATAAAAGCAAATGGAGCAAATATGATCAATGAGCTGATAATCCTCAGAAAAACACCAGTGATTTATAGGAAAACACAGTCACAGAAAAGTCAAGCAGCAGTTATCTTCCTCTGAGTATAAAACAGCCTCCATGTCTGCCCAAGCCCAGTACCCTGACTGGGCTCTTTTAAAACATTCTGCATGAGATGGGTGCAAGGCTGAATACCAAATGCACCTATTTGTAGGTATTTGATGTTACACAGTACTTTGATTCATCACCAACGTACTGAAATCGCAACAAAAGCGCAACGCGAAATTGCGACATACAGTTCAATCAATACAAATCAATTCTCATTACCAGCCTTTGTGCGCTGATCATCATGACACTGCACTTCTTTTCCTTGCCAGTTACTCAGTTTTCATTCACTGTTGTTGAGCTGAGCCAAGTAGAGACTGCCTCCATGCTACTCTGGGTGGCTCTTTCAATTAGCTTGGGCAAAAACAGTTGCATAATCAGTTGAGGCCCTGAAATTATACAGCTGGTTAATCTAAAACAAAGGCCACCCTCTGGTTCTCTTTCTTTTGAGGTAAATTCAGTGGGTTGGGTTGGGTTTCTTACTGGTTGGTTACTTGGTTTGGTTTTTTTTCTGTTGGGGGGTTTGGGGATTTTGGTTTGGGCTGGACTTTGGCACTTTTGTGAGGGTAGTTTGGGGTTTTTTCTGGAACAGCTGTGGTCAGTCACACTCTACTTTCGTCCCTGAGCACATCACACTTGCACATCTCTGAGCCTTCTTGCACTGCAGAGGATTATTGAGTGGTCACTGTGCTGCCTCTGCATCCCTTAGCCTTGATTCTTCTCACTTTGTCCTTCCTCTGCCCCATCACCCTCCTTCCCTTCGTTCACTTCCTCCTTTCTCACTGAGCTTTCCACCTGGAATTGCAATCTCAATGTCCTGCAGAGCAGAAGAGAGCACAGCACAGCCCCACGTGGCCGGTACAGCCGTCAGCCGGAATTTTTTTCCAGAAAAAGCTCCAAACCACCCTCACAAAAGTGCAAAAAAAAGACCCCAAACCAAAACCCCCAGACAAACAAAAATCCAAACCAACCAACCAACCAAAAAAACCCCAACTCAAACCACATTGAACTTATCTCAGAAGAAAGGTGCTGCTCAGTTGTTGGCAGATACAGCAGAAACACTTGGAAACCCTCTCAAATAACCAGGAAAACACAGCCAACCTTATAAGCAGCCAGCCCAGGATGGACACAGGACCAGCACTGGATGAAAAGTACCAAGTACTGAGTGTGAACTGTCGGCCTCGATCATCACCACAGTCCACCTACATCTGAACCACCCTTTCACACACTGTGATGCACTCCCAAACTTCAAGTTTCTCTCTGTCAGCATGCCATCACACATTTAGGCTTGGGCTGGTCTAATCTTGGCCTATAGACACTGCAATTCTTTAAAAATTATGCCAGCAGACAGGCTACCCATTACCTGTCTGCCCATATCCTGATTTTAAGATATCTGAAAAATAATCACATAGCAACATGTTACAGAAATTAAATCTTTTACTAAATAATTGCAATAGCATCATGCTCCTGATCCGTCACATTACAATGAGCTGTGTTTTCACAGCAAAAAAATTAAACAGCATTCTCAAGAATTCATTTTTAAATGACATTTTAAAATGAAAAGAAAGAACAAGAGCACTCCAAGGCAGTTCAAGTCATACTTCATATAATCCATAGCTAGGCTGCCACACAGCAAACTTTGCCAGGTAAATTTTCCCCAGATTTAGGCCAATGACGTTTGCCTGATACTTCTACTCAGGAGACACACAGTGGACAATCTATGTGTCAATTTTCCTGTGACATACTAAGAAATATTTAATCTCATATTTTAAAAATTAAATACCAGGTTAAACTCATAGCAAGTCCTTTGAAATACAAAGCTATAGAATCATTTTGAGGCTGAGAAGGTGGGAGCTTCCTTGCAAGGAAGTTGAATTTGTTACTCACTACCCATTAGGGGAAGAATGAATACATTTTTAATGTTGCTACTTGAGCTTCACACTTGAAAAATGTTCGTCCCTCTGAAAACATGGTGGGTTATTTCAAGTGATCCAAGTGCCAGAGCTGCACAGTGGTAGTCACCGCATGCTCAGCATTGTTGATTTCCAAGGGTTATTTACCTTGTTGTTTAGGAAACAGAAATCATATCCCACAAAACCAACCTTTATTAGCTCCCTCTGAAATAGTTTGCCAGTAAAGCCAACAGCTTTTATAATAACCTTCACCTCTGTGCTGTACTTATCCCATGCAGCACCTCACAGCCTCTGGTCTTAGACCTGCACAAGCTTCTTGAAACTGTCTCACTTCACTTACAGAATTTTTGTGCTTCTTTATTTTTGTACATGGTGTTGATGTCTTTTCCTCATTACTGTCACACAGCAGTTTCTTCAGCTTTTTACTAAAGGATAAACTCCTTACTAAAGAATTACCTGGACATCATGTGAGGATATTAAAAGTGCAGAGCTTCCAGCCCATTTAGTGGGACTAAAAATAGCTTAATTACTTGTAAACCTAAATTCCTCAAGCTTGAACTAAGATACCCTCTTCCCAAATATCTTTCAACTAAATTTCATGGAAAACACAACAGTATCCTTAAAAGAAAAAAACTTCTCCACAAGAACTTTTTTACAGGAGCAACCCTTTTAGTGAGCCCAAATAATCAGAATGCATTAAGAAATTCCACCAATATGTTCTAAGTCATTAGGAGCATCACAACAATTTTAAAAGTCTGTTTGCAAAACATGAACCAGCAACTATTCCAAAAATTTCTGAATCATACCAAATCAAAAAAGAGCTAGTGACATTCATTGAATATTAATGGATATTAGGAATAGCCAGCAGGCTTGAAGGATAAAAACATAAAATAAAGATTTGAAGTGGTCTTACCACAGAAATATTTTTTCTGGTACATTGTATCTTAAATTCAAAGTTCATTCCTTCAGCCTAAAGTATGCCTTTTTTTTTTTTATTTTACTTCATACATTATCACATCATACCATAATCTAGTTCTGTTCGCTTTTGAGAATGTTACTTATTTAAAGACAGCTTTGCAAGAGTTACTGTGTTTATATTGCTCAGTGTATAATCAATATAAACACTGCCATCTCCTACAGCAGATGGAAAGTGCAGTTCTTAAATTATAAATTGGTAAGAGGCTGCTCCTTTGGGTTTATCTGAAAGAGCCAGTGAGAAAGATGTGGATTAAAATTCAGCTGAAATTACATAAAAGAACTTACTCAGTGACAAATCAGGCATTTGGTGACATCAGCATTGCATGATTTTATATAGATTACACTGAATCAGCAACTTAGAAAGACTTGAGCTATGAGAAATAACTGAGGGGTTTGGACCTTTTCCTATTTCTGCTGTGTCTTCACAGGAGGCAGTTGGGGGGGCTTAGAAGCCTCTCTGAGCACAATTTGTTCCAAATTCCTAATGAGTCAAACATGCTGTATTCACCACTGAATAATGGTGAGCTATTCTACAGCTCTCTCTTCTGATAGAGGGATGACACTGGATACATGTCCAGGACAAAGTTTATGTTATGTCGTCTGAAACCAGTGGTACTTACTGGCACTCAACAGGGACAGTCAGGAGCTTCACAGAAATCACAATTTTCCACAGAATGGTAACTCTTACACAGTATCCCTTTAAACTGCTTATAGTGTGTGTGGATAAATATAATGCCAAAGTGCACCAGTGGAAATTCAATCTAGGTAATGATACAGAATCAAACAGAGAGAATAAAACGATTGATAATGGGTACGCCCTATCTACAGTGCGCGCGAAGCATTAGGAAGTTGCATGCAAAGTAAAATCAAATGAAGCCACACCTAAAGCACTTTAATTTGAATTCAGCAAACTGGAGCTTGCTGGCTTTTCATCAAGAAGAAAATAATTTCTATTTCCACCTGGTAAATGTCAAAATTTAATTCACATTTGAGAATAAATAGTTTTGAAATACTGAAACTTCCAGTCAAAACAAAACCCATGGCTTTTAATTCACCATGCTCTAAATAACTAGACACATTGCACATAAGACTTGAATAAATAAGATGCTGCAGAACTGATCCAGTGCTTATGAAGCATTGTGAATACCAGGGTGGGAGTTTTTTGCCTCCTGGATGTAGGTACATAAAAGCTCCAAAATATCTGCCCTGTGGAAACAAAACAGCGTGTAACAGGGTCAGAAAGCAGAAGAAGGATCTGAAGAGGGCTTGTGGTTTTGATTATGGAAAGCTAAATGTGCACATGGAGCAGTTCTCTAAAGACTGTTGCTACATCCTTCAGGCAAGATCTGTCACAACTCTGGGCCAGGAGTAGGTGGAAGCAAACTGGGAAGAGGTACACACGCAGATTCAGAGACAGTCCAAGGCTGCCATAACCCACAATATTTTCTTATTTGTTGCTTTAACAACTCTACCAATTCTCTCGTGCACCTGTAGGAGCTGTATTATTCATTAATTAACTAGAGGTATCACCAGTTGGCACAGCAACAAAAAGCCCATGGGCGTTGAGCTGAAAATCTTAGCACCTGGGAAAGCTTCAGCAAGGAAATAACCTTGTTATTTCTACTTCAAACAGCAAATAAAGCTGTTTTGTATCTCATTTCAAGACCATGATTTCAAAGCCAAAACTCAGGAAACAACTAATTTTGTGAACTAGGTCTGTTATAAATAATGACATCACCAAAAAATGTGAACATAATACACCTTACAATGCAACATATTCCCTCATCACAGCAAGAAGGGGACAGTACCACTCTGTGGCACCGACAGAAGTGCAGACATCTTCTCTAATTTTGCTTTTCTTTGGGGAAATTTTCTGCCAGAGTACAGACTAGTGCTTTTTCCCACACACTGATGTCACTGAGATGCAAATGGACCACTGGAAATATAGTTACATACAGAGATGACTTCTCAGGCTTTTGTATTCTTCATGGGAAACAACTTCACAAACATTTTCTTGGCACAAACAGTCATGTAACAATAGACATGAGCAAATCTCTTTTCAGCTCAACAAATCTCCATGCAAATCAATTTTTTACCATTTCAGAAAAATCCTCCAGATTTTAATATTATGTGCCAGAGTAACATGACAGCTACCTACTCTTAACTAACACATAATTTGACTCTTTGGCTTTTCTTTGGAAAGGTTCAGAGAGTTTTCACTTGTCAAGCTGGGTGGAAGGGGAGGGGAGTGGGAAGAAGGCAGTAGAAGTCTGAGAAAAAAAAACTTTGTTATAGGAACGTCTCAGAATATTGCCAACAATGGATTAAAATCTATCTGCATTTGTTATGGGGGTGAGAAAAATATCATACTCTATTCACTTAATTTAAACTTAGACTGACAGTGATTAAAATAGAATTTTTCTCATTGTTATCCTGACAGTCCTATTTCTTAAGTTTTACTGATAGAATAGTTCCAGTTGGATAAACTACAACCAAAAGCAAAAAAGATTGCACTATAGCTGCCAGAAGTTATCTTTCAACTTATTTTGCTGGGGTTACAATATTTTCAGTAGGTGACAGTTGGAGACAAAAGGTAGAAACAAGTCACAGACTCAGTCTTGGCTTCTTGAAAGATTAAAATAAACCCTGGATTACTTTTTCCTAAATAAAGACACCAGCAAGAAAAACAATCCCAATGTCTTAGAATGTCCTGTGATCTTTGAGTCAGTGTCATGTGGTATTACACCCTAGGCTTTACAACAAACTGGTGTGAATTAGGAGTTTAAAGAAATATGTGTAATTAAGCAGTAAATTATTCATACAGCCATGAACAGCTGCTCTGTAGGATTCAAGACATGATTCATGATATTTATAGAACTATTATGCCTAGTCCTGATTAAACAACTGGTAAGCATTTCAAGTGAAATGATCATTAGAAAGCCAAAAAAAATTTTAAAATACAATGTAGGAATCCCAGCCTAAGCCTCTCTCAAAATAGGAAAACCTCATTCACCTACATTCTTGCAAATATTGCCAAGAGTTTTCTGTTTTGGTTTTGGATAACAGCTATAAAAATATTGCTAAATAAGAATTTTTTTTTTTTTAACTTCTAGTTCTGAATAGAGACAGAAAATAAAGCAGGAGTAATTCACCTCATAAGCAGATTAAAATCAGGACACAAAAAAGCTTTTGATGAATGAAGTTTGCAATACCCTTGGCAGCCATATTTTGCCTTCATTCTATAAAGCTGACTTTCTCAGAGACAAATTAATGAAACATAACACATGATACCTCTCTCTCCCAATCTGAAGACAGTAAAGCTTCCAAGCTATCACTGTCTCACTCAAGTTTTCTTCATTTTGAGTAAGCTTTCATAGCTGAAATGCAATTTAGTGTGTTTAGAAACATTATCTAAATTATTTACTTTGTAATACTGGCCAAACTGATTTCTATATTTTACCTCATACATATTAGCCTTTATATTACAAAAAAAATGCATTCAATTTTTGATGTGGTAGTAGACAATTAATTGACTGCTTTTCATAGGGCAAAAGCAATTTTTTTTAATTAAACGTTGCAAAGATATTTCTAGAAAAGGTTATTATTTTCTTCTTTAAATTCCATTTATATTTTTAAATGAAAATGTAAACTCTGAGACATTAATCAAAACAAGGGTTCAGTCACAGACAATCTTCTGATAATGTAACAGTGTGTGAAGGAGAAAAAGTGAAGAGAGTCACAGCAATTCTCTTTTAAAACTGTTTTCAAAATGGTTATTGAGTAATGTGAGACTGAAATAGTATAAAATTATGACAAATTGTTAAAATGATGAAATTTTCATTAAAACCTTAGTATCTTTACAATAATCGCCTGAGACATGACTTTATAAAGCTGATGTTTATTCTTGCAGAACTATCCCAAATGTCACTACAAAAATGTTAAGTAAACTAGAATAATTTAAATGTATCAGAGCTCTCTGCTGTACCACTTTGAGTTCACAGACCAGATGTTATAAATAGAAACAGAACCCGGGGTAATCCTTTACATAACACACCTATTTATTTGTCCTAAGCTTATTTGTTGTTCTGCTACGACTTACACCAAATTAATCTTTTTTTCCGCTATGAGGATAGTAACATTGGCATTGATGAAGAGAATAAAACCCACATGAAATAATCCTGCCCACTCTTGTTTCCAGATTTCGTTCTACTATAGTAAATTCCTGTTTTCAGTTTCTTGAATGCTGTCATTTATTTTCATTTGATAAACCAGTCCAAAGCTTATCCACATGCAAAGCTAAATCAGACACTGCTTAATAAATTCTGATTTATGCCCAGATTTCACCATCTTTGATCACGAGGAGCATTATATATCTAAAATTATTTCCACGGATGGCAACATCAGTCAAGGGGCACAATATGGTCTCAAGAGATTATCAGTACACTTAATTTCTTCCAGAGATATCAATTGTGTTGATTTTTTCAGCCATATTTTGAACACCTAGAACCAGGTTTATGCTAAATGGGTACGAGCACAAACTCAGGCTGGAGTAGACTTGACACGAAATCATTTTCAGAACATTTCCAGGCAAACAGCATAGCCTTCAATGTGGTAGAGAATCATCTCAGTAAAAGAACATGCAATATTTGCCAGCTGAAAGTAATCTCAAAATAGCAGAAGAGTATTTGCCCGGCAGCACAACCAGCACACAATGCAAAGCGTACAACCCAAAAGGTATCTCCCAAATCCACTCAGAATACACAATGAGAACTCCTGAAAGAAAACCTCTATCCACAACCATCTTTACAGAAGTAGATAAAGGAACAATTGTTGATGTTTCTCAATCATCTCTTGGCCATGTTTCCCTTATTAGAAAGAAGGTACAACTGGGTTAAGAAAGAATGAGATAAGCCAGTGTGCTCTGTACACACCCAACCTATCTTGGCCTGCTCTTGTGTCCCTTGCCACCAGACACAGAAGGGCAGATTTCCCTGCTTAACAGGATTTCAAGCTGTATCGGTGTTATCCATCAATGCAAAATCCAGCTGGACTCATAGGAGCAAGAGCAATGTGTTTATCACACTGATCAAAAATAAAACTATCAGGTCACCAGTTTTCTTATTCTGTTTGTACTCCCTTTTTCCTCCCTCCCCTGGGATATGTGATTAAGCAGCAGAAAACATTGAGTTTGGGCCCGAACTTTTTCTTCTCATATCAGATGGAGACCAGCCACTGAAAAGTTACAAAAAGCAAAGCAACATGTACTATAGCTCCCAATTCAGTCTTCTTCAAATCTATAAAACATCCTCAGCCTAAATCCCCCCATGATGTGGGCCTCTGCTCTTCAGAAGCAGGTCCCATTTTAGAAATATGGGCATATTAGGCTCAGCTGGAATCAAGATACATTAAGGAACCCAGAGTTGAAACAGATCCTTTGAACAGAATAGAGGAGCAAGGGGCTTGATTTTACTTTTAATTCCATCTTTCTTGTTTGCTTCTACTTATACAGTTTATCCTAAAAGACTTGAGATTATCTAAGATAATCTCCTGATAGACTATCAGCAAAGTCTGAAAGTTGTCCCAAAAATAATAATATTTTTAAAAATGCTGAATGGAAAAAGTGCTAATAGAGGAGGAAATATTTTAATCTCATTATTTGAGATTATTTGAGCTTGGCGACTAAATATTTAGTACAGTCCCTCTGTGAAGTTTTTTTGCTTCCTCAAAGTTAGGAAGCTGAACAGAACTGGAACAGTTCTAACCTTGAATCTTCTCATACAATTTCTTTCACCACACCTAGTTAGGAGCCACTGCACAAGCACTTGCCCTCTGTCTCCAAATTTAGGCAGTGGAAGGTCAGTGTTTGGCTTTCTGCAGGAAACTCTAGTGAGAACAGAGTTCAAGATAGCATCTCACTCCACACATCTGCAAGGAGGTTGATGAGCCTCAAAACCAAAACAAAAATTATCTTGCTAATTGGGATATAAATTTGGAAGTGCTTACCTAGCCTGAAATTATCTGAGTATTTATGATGCATTTATAAATGTAACTTTTGAGTCCTGCCATTCAACTAAGAACTATCTTGCACAGTAGAAACCCAAATTTTCTGTGGAAATAAGATATCTGACACAATGGAGAAAAAGTTAAATGCTAATTGCTTCAATAACCTCCAAATGCTTCTCTTCATTTTCATTAGAGATCCATCTAACACCTGGGCTGGCCTGAATGTTCCCTGATTATGACTCAAAAGGCAAAACATACAAGAAAATCAAGATTATGGAAGCCATAATACTGTTGTCTTGGGATAACTACTCAAATTAATACACCACCTGTACAAAATCATCTGTCCTTTTCCCCTTATTATATTAAGCTTTATGCAGCTTCTATAAGGCTTAGCATGTTAAGAAACCACAGAGAAAGATATCATCTGCTCTGCCTGGACCCTAGAGTGTGAAAACTTCTGAAAATTATTTCTACTGGTGTTCTTTTTCTCCTCCAGACTTTGTTTTTCTTGATATTTCTGAGACAATGTAGTAGTAAGGGCTGCACTGAGGGATAAAAGCAGGGACAGAACTGTTTGAACACAGAGTTCTAGCAATTCATAGCAGGAGTCAGCAGCTCCAAGCGCTCTTGTAAGACTGCAGGGCCATATCCCCAGCTTTCACAGGCACAAAGCCACTGACTACTTGAACAAGATTGTATTCATGTGCTTCTATGGCATTGTGATATTTTAGTCAGATCTTCTCTGATGTGTTCAGGGTGAAAGTTTTTCATCCAAAACCACCAACATGTAAGGGTACGAATTTTTGTGGACATTTTAGTGACATTTTCAAAAACCTCAAACATTAAAACTCAGAAGTTAGACCTAACTTCAAGGTAGACATTGGCCTGGCAGTGAAAACTTCTCGCCAGCTGTTGAATGCTCTGTAGATGACTTCTTATTTGGCCATATCTAGAAAAGACAGGAGCTTCTTGGGCTACAGGAAGTTCTTCCGTTTAAGTTGTTAAAAACACAAAACCTAACAAAAAAGATGACATGAATGTGAAAAAAAGAAAAGGAAAAAAGGGAAATCACAGAAATATTTGGTTGGATGTCAGAAAAGGGCTCTTCACCCAGAGGGTGGTTGGGCACTGAACAGGCTCCCCAGGGCAGTGGTCACAGCACCAACCTGACAGAGTTCAAGAAGTGTTTGGACAATGCTCTTGGGCACATGGTGTGACTCTTGTGCTGTACAAAAAGCCAGAGAAAAGGCTTCTTCCCCATTTTGTAAGGTCCTGAGCCTAACAAGGGCTTGGATCAGCACTAGGCCGCCCAGTCCCCAAAGCTGCCCTCACCATTTGTCCCTGTGAGCTGAAGCCATGAATGAAACTAGTACTACTGAGGATTAATTTAAAAACCAAAACAATAACTGAAATAAGCAAAAACATATGCTCTCAGCTCAGCTCCAAAGAGAGATAAAGACGCTGCAAAGATGAAATAATCATTTCCCCAAGGTTTGGCCTTTTTCTCTACAGGCTTTCACTTAATTCAGGTGAAAGCAAACTCCTGCTGAGTCATCCGTGGCTGCACTGCTCCCTGAGGAGTTACCAAGCAGTGATATGACAAAGTGTTTCCCAAACAAGCCAGCAGTTCTTGATCATCATTATTTATTTCTCAATGTTTCTTACTAACCAAAAATGTCATTTAAAGATACAGCAATTAAGGATCTCAGTGAATAAGTGAAACTTAACCCATCACAGCTAGTAACTGGAAATATTTTTAATTACAACAGCTGTAACAAAGCAGCTTATTTTGTAACACTGCACTTTTAGAATTTGCTGCACTCAAAGCACAGGAATAATTCCAGAATTCGTATGACAAGGTTCTTCTGAGCAACAGTGACCCTGATTTACCTTGCATGTGAAAAACAAGTTGTTACAGGACTAGTTCACAATTCTGGTCTGAGCATCCTGGCAGCAACTAATGGTACCCAGGCAAAATCAGCCCTCAGTTTTATTCCTTAATGGTTTCAAAATGAACAGAAAAATCTTAAAACCATTAAGATGATAATTACTCACATTTATGAAAATGAGTAGCTGACAGGGTTTAAACACCTTTAAGTCACTGGCTACTTTAATACTGAGCTCATTGCTGTTGCAATTTCAAGGCCTGTAAAACTTCTTCTGAAGATGAAAGGTTCATGGCACAGTATTCAAATAGCTTTGATTCAAAGGGTTTGTTTCACGAAAAGTGTGAGTAGCACAGCAGGTGAATTATGGTACAAAATCAGCCTGGGATGTCAAGTGAATTTCACAGTAATGAAGAATTAGGCATGCTGGCAGATGGAAGCAAGAAAGATATTCATCAGTATGTTAATTGTGCGAGTCCGTCAATGACTTCATCAGGTTTAATCTGTTTAGTTGCCACTCTCTGTAGCCTCTGTGACAAGACCACCCCATCTGTCTGGAATTATCAGACACATCCCCTCTTTCCTCAGTGGGTGCAGCTTGATCAGACAAGCAGCAACTGGCATAGAGAGCTTCGGGTAATTTAAGTGACAGATTCCGAGAAAAACAGGTAAGTAATTTTCGAGGAGACAAACAAAAAACACTGGCAGAGCTTTGAATGTACACAGAAGTGCAGGAAAGCCAAATTACCAGGTAGAGCTGTAACGAACAGACAGTAAAATAACTGCACAATTAGACTACATAATTGTACTGAGTCTGCCTGGGACAACTAAGTTCATAGCAGCCTGCAGGATGCTGTGCTTTGGATTTATGCTTAAACCCATGTCAATACACACCACTGTCCTGGCTATTGCTGAGTGGCACATGCACAGCAGGAAGGGGGTTTTGGGTGAGGATTTGAGGTTAGGTTTCTCCCTTCCACTCTGCCCTGAACGATGCAAGAAGCTGGAAGAGAACACAGCCAGGAGAGCTGATGTGAATTGACCAAAGAGACATCCCATACCATATATCATTGTGCTCAGCAATTACAGCCCAGGGAAAAGAAAGAGGCAGGAGCTTTTGTGGTTATGGCATTTTTCTTCCCAAGCAGCCACTATATGTGATGAGGCACCACTTACCAGCAAGTGCCTGGACATCCACCTGCTGCTGGGAAGCAATGAATGGACTCCTTGCTTCGATTTGCACGGACACAGCTTTATTTTACTTATTAAACGATCTTTACCTTTACCCACAAGTTTCCCTCTCTTAATTTTCTTGTTCTCTTCCCCATCCTGCTGTGGGGAATGAGCAAGCTACTGGGTGGCAGCTTGGCTGCTAGCTAGGGTCAACCCACCACAGGGATTTAGTATAAAACTAGAAATAGCTTGAGTTCCACTATTGATAGATTGGCACTTTCTGGCTGCAGTGCCCACTAAATCCCTACTTTTTTTTCCTGCTAAATTCTCATTTAGATAAGCAGAAAGCACAACAGCAGCAATGCCAATGCAGGTATGTGTAGCCTGTAATTATTAAGACTGTAAGAGAACACATGGTCTTCAAAAACAATACAGAATACTGGTTTAAACACATTTGGATTCAGAAGCATGCAGGTTCACACTGTCACAACATTTGTAACACGTATATTGGGAAAGAGCTCGCATTTCTACTAGAAAAAAACCTTAGAACAGGGACCAACAGAAGGCTCTGGTTGCAGATTCTCAAGATCAAAACTGAGATCAGCACCAAAACCTAAACATTTCTAACCTAGAAAAAGAGCTCAAATATGAGCTACAATATTTAAAGCTCACTCTTTAAAGATTATGCTGGTTGTATTCAGCTCTCTGTGAAAAGTGAGCCACACAGCCATTGAACAGAGGCACTGAAGTGCTGCCACCAAGCCCCTGGGTGTCCCCTGTGTGTCCTACATGCCAGGTTTTCCCATCACGTTTTGCCTGCATACAGAGCTACAAGACAAGGTTGAACTGTCTGCGTGGCTTATCAGAAGAAACAAATCACAAAAATCAATCTTCTCTGTAGTGGAAAGAGAAGGGCTCAGTCCAGCAGGATCTTCTGGGTAATTCCATGCAACTGCCATGAAGTGATTTGCCAGGCTTTTTTCCTTACAAGGCAGCTAAGGAAATAGTAGACTAAGCAGCCTTATGAAGTAGGAAGCTAATCAAATAGACATTCGTAACAGGATAAAGGATTACAGAAAGTCTAGATATGAATTAAACTCAGGTGCAAGTAATCACTCTAATTAATCAAACTGGTGACAACCCTGAACTAAAAATATTGCATTTTCTCAACAAAACCAGCAGCATGATGGGATTCACACAGAACTGAGAACTTCTTCCCCTTTTCCCAGTGTGCAGAGGCAAGCGCCCCCCTCCCCCCCCTTCCCAGGTACACCATCACCTATATGAGCAGCCCCAACACCAGTCCAGCCCCTCACCCTCACAGGAGGCTTCCAGCCACCCCACTGGGCCCAGCACCTCTCCTTGCTGTGGCTTACAGGATCTGCAGGGAACACCCATTTCCCTCCCTGGCTGCAGTCTCACCCACCCCACCATCTGAGAGGGCAGGCCCTGCTTATGCTCCTCACAGAAAGCAGTCTCACCCTCAGCCTTGTGCCTGACCCAAGACAATCCACCTAAAAGAGCTAAGACCAAAACTGAGAACAAAATCAAGGCCACCTCCTGCCTCTTGGGGAGCACAGTTTGGCACCTGTGGTGACCAGAGCACTTCCCAGTGTCAGAGGCATCCATCCTACTGTCCTTTCAGCAGGTGGCTTCCATGTCTGGAGAGTTTGCACAAGCCAGCATAATAACAAAGAAATATTCTTAGTTCTTGGTGTGACCAATATTTTGATCAACGTAAGATACCTGAATAAGAAAGGTTTCCTCAAGGGCAAGGGCACAAGGATCACAAGCCCCAAAACTGGCTGTTCTGAAGCAGTGGTATAAAACCAGAAGTACTCTCTACCACTCCACACTACTGTCAGTCATCATGGAAAACCCTGATGAATTTAATTCACAGCTATTTTAACAAAAAATAGCTAAAACATTCACCTACTCTGTCTTCATCCACAACACCTGCCCATCAAACAGGCAAAAGAATTTGTGATCTTATCAGAAGTGACAGCAACTTTTCAACCAGATGCCCATCACATCTCGCAGGAAATTAATCAAGGCAACCATTATTGGTATTAACATCTTATTAATGACCAATAATCAAGGAGCCATTTTCAGTACACGTATGTTCAGTCTCCATAATTTTCTCTTTTCATGTTTTGTACAATACATTTAAGAACAAATCCATTTTCACAAACCAAATATGTCACATTTTCTAATGCCTCCACTGAACTACAAACAGGAGTCAGTAGAAGATTATAAGTGAGAGAAGAGCTTAGTGCCAGTGAAGTCAGCACCTTATTTTCCCTCTTGCTGTTACCAAGATTTTAGTGGAACACCTAGAGACCACAGAGGAAGCTACATTGAGCAATTAACTTTGAAATCTTTGCTCAAATTGATGCCTAAAGAGAAAGAAAGGTTAACAGCTGTCTTAATGACAGGTGACTAAAAACTGATGTAATTACAGTGGCTAAGCAGCAGGACTTTTTTGTATGAAATATTTTCTCCTTTGTTGGCAACATTTTCACACAAGTTATTCCCTTCCACACAGAATTATTTCCTTTCAATTTCATCAACAACTTTTGTTAATGAAAAGCACTATCTCTTGTCTTATATCCATTAAGAATAACTCCCTTTACCTTGATTAATCCTCCTGGCATATCCACTTTACTTTGGAATTGTTAAAATTTCTGCCTCCTCAGATATTATCCTACCATCCCTAGAAGGAAGGAAAAAAAAAAAAATCTCCTCTTCAACCACAAATTCATCACATACCACCTACAATAACAGATTTCTCACTAGGTTCAAAGTATTTTCTTCAGTACCCAGTAAATGGACAAGAAAATAAAACAGGATAAGAGACATTTCTGAAATCACCTGTAATATCCCTCCCTCTCTTCCATGAATACCCATTTTACTCGATTCACTGAATTCCATTGCTAAAAGATAGGTGTGAAGAGCTCTACTGGATTTTTGAAATTACTTTTGGCTAAAGCAAACACATGCCTTGCATGCAGTAAAAAACATAGAGCAGTCCCATTCCCAACACAACACACTGCAAAGATGTCTCAAGTGAGGCAGGAAATGAAGACCTGAAAATTGCTCCACATTTTCTAAGTTCACTGCAAAGTTTTATTCCCCCTTTTTACATTTTTACCATGAACACCACAAATATCAACAAATTTCTGCCTGTACCTTTATGAAAATGCAAAACTACATCTCATTTCATTCCTCTATGCTGCTTCATTTTCTGAAGAAAGCTATTGTTAAATTCACAATGACTAATCTAAACTGATTAGGAAGGATCACACCAAATGCTGATGTCTAAATCTGCAAGAGTCACCTTTGGTTCTCTTTCCAGTCAGTGGAGAAAAATGGGCGTTCACAGGGCATGAGTCATCTTGTCCCAGCATCCACCTGATCTAAACCAGGTCAGACAAATCATGACCTAAAAGCATCCACGTCTTTTCCCTGACTATTAAATGTCTCAGCTAGCTGGAGCTCAAATAAAGACATCAATGCTGTGCAAATATGATGGTGAATTATGTGAGTCCTGCCCGTTGTGACTGGAGCACAGCCCAAGGTGCTACTGTCACCCCGGTGTTCTTTACACAAATCTCTCCCTGCACTACTCATCTTTTGGTCCAGATCTCTCAGTCCAGATGATTAACACCACATGAATAATAGGTATGTCTGTTTGGCAGCCAGACTGAGAGGATGAAAAATTACATTTAGATTTTTACAACAAATGTTAAACACCTACTGGGAAAAAACTTAATGTACTAGCAAAGTGGGAAAATCTCATGCTAGATCCTAGACTGCTCTTCAGAAGCACTTGTGAATAATAGAAAGAGAAAAGAAAATGAAAAAAAGAGCACATTGCAAACATTACAGGAGATGGGGGAGGCTCTTCCCTGGCCACAATTACCTCTGCCCAATAACTTTTTTTTCTTCTTCTTAAATATGTTATCACAGAGGCCTTATCACCGTTTCTGATTCTGCCTTGGAGCCAGCTGGTGTTGGCTCTGCTGGGCATGGGGGAAGCTTCTGGCAGCTTCTCAAAGCCATCCCTGTAGCCCCCCCGCTACAAAAACCTGGCCACAAACAACAAACCAAATATATTGTGCAATTCAGAAGAACCTACAGATGGCTGTAAATAATGTTATTTTTTTTAAATTGGGCATTTTATCCCCATGCTTTCTTCCCTGTATGTAGTAGATTATGAGCACATGCCACGGTCACACCACCTCGATCTGAAGCTGTAAGCTCTTTCTCTTACAGCATTGGACTCCACTGACAGACTGACTCAAAACCCATCCACAGCAGTTAGGACTGATCAGGGCTGCTCAGTATTACAGCTTTCTTCTTTAAAGATAACCTACTCACACTCTTCCACAATAGCCAAACATCTTTAAAAAACCTCAAACAAACCAGGAAACAGGAAACATGAAAACCACAAAGCTCTGTCGAAGATGTTTCTGAAGCATGAATGTCAGCACTGTGTGCTGCAGTCTCATTTTCCAAGTCTCTGAGATCCAGAGAGTTGATGGTACCTATTTTTACCAGAAGTTGTTTAAAACTCTGAAGGAAAATGTCCTTTGTCTGCAAATCACACCTATACTACTCTGCAAGTATAATTGAATAGATCCTGCTCTGTACAGTAAGTCATGATGAAATCAAAGCTATGCAAGTTTCCTCTCCCCTCCCTCAACTCCTCCTGACTAAATTCGGCAACAAAGAACATTTCCTCAGCTCTAGCTTAAATGAAGAAATCACAAAACCAGTAATTTCAGATAGTTGAAAGCTAATTAGTCCTGTTTGATGTTCAGCTGCAGGATTTTGCAGTGGGGGAATATCGTGCCAGCTTACATGATCAAATACCTGGCTTTAAAATATGTCAGAGTGGTCTAAGGGATAGTAACAGGAAATACTTTGTTAATAGCTCACAAGCAGGAGTATAAGCATCTGTCAGAGGATGCAACACTGCAGCCATGCAGGAAGCTGCTGGAAGTCCTCTAACGAGGCACAATTTGCACAATTTGTCCTTACCCCAGAAATTATCCATGAGGTTTTACTGTTCTTAAGCATCCAAAACTGCAGCTTGATTTTAGAAATGGGAGAGTACAGGTATACATGGTTTTGGCAAAAAAAGAGCAAAAAACAAACAAACAAAAAACCAACCAAAAAACAGCAGCACCAAAAAAATATGTTTGATTTACTAGCCATGAAAATAGAAGCACCAGAAAACGGGTGGTAATTTGAAAGTGCTGGCTGCTCAGCTGAGTAAATACAGCACAGATATAACAAAAGTACTTGAGATGTCCTGTCACTGCAAAAAAAGAAGCAAAAGACCTGTACCCATCTCCCTGCCTACTTCTAGGTCAGCAATCAAAATTGAGATGAGATGATGATGGAGATAGAGCATATGGACAGAACATTGTGCCCTTTGGGTCAATGCTGTCTTCGTCCCAGCTTCTGAGAAGATTTTTGAAGGAGCTTTCGAAGCCCTTTTTGAAACATGCCACCTTATTTCTGGTTATTGCAGAAGTTGCACAAGCCATTTGAGACAGAAAGCAATTACAAATATACAGTAATTTTGTCTGGAAGAGGTTATTTTCTTTTCACATCAGTGAAAGACTGTGTGGATCAGAATGCTTATAGTAAAGTTGATATTATCCTGTAAACTTCCCACTGTACAAATCTACAGAAATTGACATGTTTCAGTGTCTTTACCCCCGTGTTGCAGCAACTACCTAAAATTTAAAAAAAAAAAGGGGGTGATTCGTACCTAACAATTTCCACAGAGCAGAATGAAAGTGACAGGAGAAATGCCTACAGGATACCTATTGAAATGAGTTTTAAAAAACTTGTCTTTCATCACATTAAGACAGCAATTGCAGAGGTATTACCCCCTTCATTTCCCTACAATATTACCTTGTTACACATTCCAATGAGCAGTCATGTTATAAAACTTCACTCAGTCAAAGGAAGGGGGGGAAAGATTGAAGCAAAATAGTCAGAGCCATTAAAACTTTCATACCTAGGAGAAAAATTTTAATCCTTGACTCCAAAAATTATAGTGGAACAGAGTTTCAACAAGTAGATGTCTTGGTGGTGCTGGAAGTACTGCACATGAGAGCTTCCATCTACAGCCCCATCCGGTCTATAAAATTGCTATAGTGCAAAGGGCAGAATGATGGCAGGCACAAGACCAAGTTCCCCCTGCAATAATGCTGCATCTTCAGGAAACAGAGTTAAAAACCCTTTAATGGTGAGCAAGAGTTCTACTGTACAGCAGAAACACACTAAAGAAAACAAAAGGCTGAAAGTGTGGTGTACAGCAAAATAAACAGCTGAAGGCAGGGAACTGCAGCAGCCGGGCAAGGCTGACTGCAGTGCCTTTCAGAGCAGGAAGGCAAAAGAGCACAGAGCAGAGGGACTGAGGTAGCAAGACACAGGAAAGGATGGTGACAAGACTACCAGAAGCAAAGGGACACTAACTACAGTAATTACAACTGAGGTACTATTCCAGAACTCATAGCACTTGTCTGTCTCATCACAATTTCTTACCTTCAATTTTGTTTCACATCCCTACCTGTACAGCTGAAATAACAGGAATGATTTGTTTTACCTGGGTGTTTTGGGGATAAATGTGTTTATCAAGATGTTCAGATTTTACCACCAAGGCAGCAGCTGTGCTGGAACAAGCCTGTGCTTCTCCCCTCTCCATTAACTGCAGCTCATGGTTTCTATATTGTACCTTTCCTCCCTTACCAGCAAATACTGCTCAACCTCACTGGCAAGGTGCACGTCCTCCGTAATTAGTGGAGGAACTGCTCACTCCATGAAAGCCTTTGGTTTCTAGGGGACAGCTTTATTCATTCACACTGAAGATGACCTGACACTGGGATCAGCAGAATTTCTGTTCAGCCTTTGCAGTTTTTGGATGGATGAGCCATCGCATGGAATGAGGCAGCTGAGAATGAAGCAGTCATAGCAAAACCCTTTTGTGCAGAAACTCCGCAGCAGCTGCAGCTACGGGTTCCCTTCAAGCTTTGAACTTGATGTCTGCTTTAAAGGTGCATAGTTCTCTGTGTTGTAGGCATGGGAAGATCAAGTCTGTAGGGACTTCATTTAAGCATTTCAAATTAGTATTTGTTTTATCGTGATAGTTCTGCTTCTCCATTCCCCTTGGAAGGCATCACTTCACCTTGAAAATGGATGCTTTAGTGATAAAGCTTGTAGGATACCACAAATAAAAGCATTGCCAAAACCCAATGTTATATTTTCTATTCAGATCAGGATTTGGATGAGACTATGTTAACAATTCACAGGGCCACCTTAAAGCATAAAATCTTAAACTAATATCAACTTGCTTTTAATGCCATCCATCTTACAAATTTCGTGAGTCATAAATCCACGGAAGAAATATACGACTTCATAATTAAGAGCAATTGTAAAGTACACACATAAGGGAGCTTATATAGGGTAGTGTTTAAAGAGCAAGATGAAATACAAACTTATTCCATTAAGAAATTGAGAAAAGGTTTGGGAGGAGTTGTTTAAAATAAATAAGAATTAAGATATTGCTAGAGTAGCAGGAGACATGAACTAAGTGTTCTCTAGAAGTATTTTTTTTTGCTGTGGTGTTGAAATCCAAGAAAAAGGCCTTTCCCCTTTGTTATCATCTCTGTTGAAGACAAGATCCCAGCCTAATATATTACTCTTGTAAACCCTCATGGCATCTCCTACATTGTGCAGTTAACCCCTTTTTTCAGCAGTGTTTTCACATAATTTCACAGAGTGGGTCAGGCTGGGAGGGACCACAGTGGGCTCATCTGGTCCAACCTCCCTGCCCGAGCAGGGTCATCCCCGAGCACACGGCACAGGATTGTGCCCCGGTTCTGGGGCATCTCCAGTGAGGGAGACCCCACAGCCTCTTTTAACTTTGCTTCCACGCCATCTCATTAGTCACTTCAGAAATCCCAGATACAAATCAGATGTTTAACTCGTCCTAAATTTCTGGAGGAAGCACAATTCCCACACAGCCGTGACCCATGTGCTGCCTGTAATATGGCTAAAAAAAATTGGATTTCAACTTCCACTTTCAAAACATGCTAATGACAAAGTGAGAGAGAATGGAGAGAAATCCTTCAATGCATAATATTTTGCACATGAGAAATGCTCAGAAAATATCACAATACAGGGACTGCTGCAAATATTTCAGTGAGTTGAATTACACAGGTATTGCAGAGTAAGGATGCAGTCCATTTGAAATCCTTTGAAGCAGTGATCCCTAGTCCCAAAGTCAAATGGTCATAACCACATTGCCAACCATAACTGAAAAATTTAATTTTAAATGCTAGGAAATATTAAAAAACTACTCATTTTATCAAAACTAAATGCAGTGCTAAAGTAGATAAGCAATTATGACGTGAACTCCTTACTCTCTCTGAAGTTTGGATGACATTTATTCTTCCACAGCATTTGCTTTTCATTGGCCATGGCTTAGAGTTATGTTAATTAAAACTGTGAGCCACCCTCCTTTATGAGCAGGAGGATGCAGAGTTGCTAGGAAACAGAAAGTTACGATCACAGTGTAAACTTTCCTGACAGCTAGAGGAAATACTTCATTAGAAATCCAACTGGGGCATTTAGGGAGCAGAATAAAAGAGACAATGGAAGTGGGAGTCTTTTCCATATTTAGTTCCTCTAAATTTATAGGACATTTTGTGTAGGCAAATTCCTGCATCTTATGCTAAAAACCTATCTTTGAGGAAACAACCTATTGAGAAATATCAAACCGAAAGGAGCTTCCTCCCTAACTTACCCCTCCAATCAACTAAAAGCCACTTAACATCCCACACAAAGTCGTAACTGCAATATTTGCAAACTAACATTTACAATCAGCTGGCAATTTGGGAGTTTATCAGCTTAAAGTGGCTGAAGAGGTTCAGAATGGGTGTGCCACTATGGGATGGTGTGACCAGACCTAGAAATGGCATTACTCAGAAATGTATGAGGCAACCAGAAGGATGGCTTATGGGAGTTCATCTTTAACATTACACCCTTTAATCTGTGATGTTTAATTTGAGTTAGTACAGGAAGGTACAGACACACATGAAACAACCCTCTATTAAGGAAATGGTGTTACGACAGCATGAGAGTTCAGGAGCTATGCTATGCAAACAGAAACTATATCTATACACACTCAAGTATGTTTATACATATGTACTTGCATATGGTTCTAAACCAATAATACTGGATGTAAGTTTTCTAAATAAGTTTTCATATCTGCAGAGAACAACTGCTCTCTCTCTGCAGTTGGGCTGCCTCTAAAGAGTTCAGGTGGTTCTTTTTGCATTGAAATGACTTTTGCTCGTTTAGCCAAGTGAAGCAAACAGAAAGACCACATACTGGGAGAAAAGCATATGGGACACAGAATATGTGCTCTCAAATCCAACAGGGGACACCTAAGGGTTAATCATAACTCAATCCTTATCAGACCTCCATAACCACTGAACTCACTCACTTCAGGAGGAGGTGTTCACTTGAGGTTTGCTTACACACCAGTGCAAAAAAACCCATCCTCACTACTTCCTGTCTTACAGTTGGCTGAATATTTGGGTTTTTCCCCACGCTCACAGAAGAAGGAAGTCCTCCTAGAGAAAAGAACAATCATTCTCACTTCATTATCAGTCCATCTGTAAAAGACTTGTTTCTGATCTCAATTTAGCTGCTGCTGCAGAAGACCACAGCACGGTTAAGGCATCCAAGAAGTTTTGGTTTCTGTATTCTTGTCCCTGTAGGAGGCACAGCTTCCCTTGACATGCTACTTTCCGTTTCTTCAGCTTGGAGTTCAATTAAAGAAAACTTCACAGGAAGGCAAGGAAACTGAAGCATAGGTGGGCTAAGCGTGGCACCCAAGCCCAGCCCAGTGGCCTCCTGCACCATGGAAATTCCAGAAGGACACATCTCAGCTGTGTTAAAGCTGGGTGTTGATGGCAGTGAAGCGCCCTCCTTCCTGATTCTCTCCAGCAACGGCCTTACCAGCTCTTCTATTTTCATCAGCCCTACAATCTGGCCACCAAATATCATGGGAAATCAACCTGATTTTCAGGCAGTGCAGTGATAAACAATCAAAAGGCAACACAGAGATTCCTCCTTTAGAGTCCATTCCACCCATAAGAGTCAACATCGATGCTCACTGAGGGTGGGTCATGAGAGTCTGGCAGAACACACTCAACACCAGGAATGGGGACAGCAAGTACCAGCAGCACAGCTGGGTCAGAGGCCACCACCACGCCGAGCAGGCTCTAGGAATGCTGTGTTCACTACGGAATACTGAGAGAGACAGATTCTTAAAAATATCTGAGAAAAACATGCCATTCAGTGTTTTCCTCAGTGCCTTTCTCCACAACACACATTTAATCCAGTGCAATGTGACATAGAGAACAAAGTGCCCAGCACTTCCCACATCCATTGTGACTTGGTTAAAACCAGAGTTAGCAAAGCAGAGTGGGTGAAGAATAACAACTGAAACACAAAGGCTGCATCTAGATTCCTTCCAAAGGCTGTTCTAAAGCAACTTTCAGATTTACAGATGTTTACAGAAAATCTCTAGTCTGGGGACCAAATATTTTTAATAACAGAAATGCTTTACTCTAGAAACTTTACAGGATAGGGTTAGTTATCAGTAAGTGTAAAAGTACTGTTTCTGCATGCAATCTTTGCCTTGCTTTTCATCCTAGATCACCACTGCTATAACAACCCCATCAGTATTCTTTACAAAAGCTGCTAACAGTTCAGTCAGTGTCTATGTACACTTTGTAGTAGTGGTCTGACAAAAAAAAAAGCTGAAATCTCTTCAGACATCACTATAACAAACATTCATCTTAGAGGACAGGATGTTTTGTCAATACCTTTGTGGTACATTATTGACTGCACAGAAATCCAACACTGCCAAGTAAAATCTGTAATTTGAAAGGCTACAGGATGCTTTGCAGCAGGGGCTTGGCAAATCTCCCCTTTTGTTCCACAAGCAAATTCCCAAGCTCCTGAAGTTTGTCAAGATTCACAGCTGATGCACAGGTCCCCTCACAGCTGATGCATCAGATGAGGTAGAGCAATCAGGTTAAAAGCCAATTTAAAGGAAGTTTGATGATGACAGATCAAGGATTTTTATTTGGAGCAATATATTCAGAATATATTTAGGGTAGGTCTGCAGAGCCTGAACTCACAAAACTCTAAAGCCTAACACTGAAAAAAATCAAAAGCTGAAAGGAGTAGTCTAGCACACACATAATAAAAAATAAAATCACTTTTCCATTGTTTTATATCTGTGATGATTTTTAAAGACGGACAGCACTAGCAAGCTGGTGAAAAGAGACAAAGGAGAAAGTTGAATGTAGACTTCCTCTGCATTTGAAGTGTTTCACCCTCATTTATCAAGACTGTGCGTAGGATGTTCAGTCTTTTAACAACAGGAAAGCAGAAGCTGTATCTGCAGGGATTTCATGACAGGTAAGTGTGCAAGGAATGATAGGCCTGACATGGAGGCAGAGGATTCATCTTCCCCGCTCCCACCCATCCCACTGGGAGGCCTGCAATGCCACAGGACTGCTTTCCTGGAGTGAAAAGTATGGTGAGTCCAGCATGCTCTAAAGACACTTGCTGCTAAAATCCGTGGCAAGGCAGCAACTCAAAGGCCATGGAAACAACATCCAAGCACTGCTGCTGTTTCTCCTGGTTCAGGGCATGTAGCTACTGTTTCATTTAGCACGTTTAGCTCTCTGCTCTTCCAATAAACGTCAAAATCCTCAGGAAAAAAATCCTCATAATTGTTACTTGCTGATCAAGATGTTGTGTGAAAACCATTTAACATTTTAAAATTAAGAAAAAAAATTGCCAAAAAGAAGCCCAGCTCTCATGAAATGGAAAAAATGGAACAACAGGATTCTTGCCGTACTAAGTCCTTTGTTAACCTGTGATTTCTGAACATGAACAGTAGAAGCAATATTTCCATTGATTATCCCGTGGTGCAGGGAACTAAATTGATGGCTTCTTCTTCAAACATCACTGTTTGGGCTCCAAGTACTAAGTCATTCCTCTGAGCAATAGAAAAACCCCTGCTGAAAGGGAAAGATTTTGGAAGAAATTATCTCATATTTAGTTCTGAATTATTGTCTGCAGCCAAATAAAATCAGGGCAGGTATATTTGCAGGTGTCCAGTCAGGCACAGTAACTTAATATTTACTTTGAGTACAATCCCAGGAGCTGTTCTGGGATATTCACACAAGGGAAACTGAAAAACACTCTTTTAGGTGGCTTTATTTTAATGTGAATCCAATCTAGCTTTCTGGTCCACCAACGGCAGGGCTCTTTTGCTCATAATCCAACAGATCCTCCAGAGCAACAGCCTGCAGGATGTCAACTAACAAAGTTTCATTCTAGAGTTATAAATAGTTTCTGGGTGGCTGAAGAGAGCGTGAATCAAGGGCACACCACTGACCAAAACCTCTAGGCCACCTCCATTTCTGTTGGCCATTTATATTTGCTTCAGGCTTAAGGTATGAAGACCAGCTTGTCCCTTCTCTGCATGCACGCTCCGACCCTCCAACACTAAATAACTTATCAATTTTCAGGGCCACATTAGCTGCTGCTTAGTTGGGTGCTAAGTTAATTAAGTTTGTCTCCTTTTCATTATCAGATATGGCCCAATACTCCATTTACTCATTAAGCAGAATGGCACGGTCATTAGAGGTGTTCTGAGTGCAGTTTTCCAGAGAGGGAGATAAACAACCTTGTATCTTTGCTAAGTGTCTATCCATTTTGTGTATATACTAAAAAACAAGTACAAAACCCCCCAAACTGGGACACAATGTGATAGCTATCTCAGGTGGTAGAGCAGGGATGGATATTGTCCTGGTTTCAGGTGGGGTAGAGTTAATTTCTTCTCAGTAGCTGGTACAGTGCTGTGTTTTGGATTCAGAGTGAGAATGGTGTTAGTAACACACTGATGTTTGGGGTTTTTGCTCAGTTATGTTTATCCTAAGTCAAGGACTTTTTTTTTTTCCTTGTCTCATGCTCTGCCAGTGAGGAGGTGCACAAAAGAAAACTGGGAGGGAGCACAGCCAGGACAGGTGACCCAAAACAGTCAAAGGACTATTCCACACCATAGAACATCATACCCAGTATATAAACAGAGGGGAGTTACTAAGAAGGGTGGCCAGTCTGGGCTTGGGAAGGGGGTTCTGGCATCAATCAGCACAAGGTGAGCAATTGCACTGTGCACCACATTTTTTATTCCCCCCCTTTTTTCCTTCCTTGTCCTCCAGACCAATTACAGCAGTTGAGAATTTTAAAGTCACTCGGTAAAAAAGCTTTACCAAAGAGAGTCAAGCAAGACAGGGAGAGCCAAGAGGATGAAGAAGCAGGACCATCAAAAGGGTGATTTTTAGGGCCAACATCAAGGTCATCATTGGAACCAGAAGAGATAACCACAGCTCAACCCCTATCCCTGAGTGAGCTGCAGATTCAGCTACAAAAATATTTCAGCCATCATCCCACATGAGCTGAGACAATGGAGCCAAGAGTGTGGAATTAGATGGTAAGGAAGCCAGCTGGGATTACTCGCTAAGGAACCAGGCATTGACAAAACAATGGGGAAAAAACACAAGTCCTTAATCTCTGGAGCTGATTTATCAAATGTGAGGGTAAAGCATCCTAATAAAAATGGTATTGATGTCACTTGGACAAATGGACTGCAACAGAGAAAGATATTTAATACCTGGGGAATCAGTCATGGGAGAAATATATTTTGGAACCAGAACTTCCTCCACAGTGAGCCTTTTTATAGGATGCAACTTGAAAGCATCTCTTTCTGTCCATTCTCATGGTCCATAATGAAAATAAATCCATCTGGATAGATCAAATTAAGTGTAAGTGAAATTAAGTTTTCTGTAATGCAAAGAACAAGTGTGAGTGTTGGGTATCAGAAAAGGGTATCAGAGAGGTTTAATAGATGCTGGGTCCACCATGAGCTTAAATGGCAGAGGAAGCAAGGAAGTATTTGGAAGACAAATCAAGATCCATGAGCAAGATGCTCATTATTAACATCTGTCTGCATGTTCATTATCTGTAAAGTAACGAAATAATGAAAGTTCATGGACTTCTGAAAACACAGTTAGCAGGGATTTCATAGACTAGCATGGGTCTCTAGCTAAGAGTTCTGGTGCTTGCTGAGCCTGACATTGAAGGAAACCTGTTGTGGTTCCTTTACCTATTCAGAGGCATATTAAATGAATAACAGAAAAAAGCATATGTAACTATGGCTGAGGGCTGAAAATAATTCAGAAATAAAGTGTGAGAGCAAATCAGTTATTTGTGCAGCCACAGCATTTCCATAGCGGAACAATAGATTTGTTTATTATTTCCTTGTTGCATTTCAATATTTTGCAACCAAAACTAACTGTTTTCACATAAAGAAAATATCTCTTCCAAATATATAGAAGCTGGATAAGAGAAAGCTAAGTTACTACCTGATAGTTTTGAGAGATGACCTATATTTCAGCAATACATTTATACACTTTTCAGTGTAATTTCAGTTAAAAACATTACCAAGACAAAAGCAGATTGAAAATTGATTCAAGACCTTCTCTGCACTTGCATTCATTTTTCTTATTGTCAGAGCCAGTCTATTCGTATAATGGTGATAAGGCACAGTATTTAACCTGAATTTTAGGCCACCACAGATTATAGTTTTAGGTTACAAGCTTACACAAGTGCTCTATCTGGTTAAAGTTGCAGCTATTCCATTTTTGTGATTTATAGGTACAGTCTCTCCTCATGAATTACAGAGGCAAAGTGACACCCCATTTGTGACTTCTGTAATTTTTTTTGTTATCTCATTGTAAAACACATCTCTCCTATAAAAAAGCACCAGAAACAGTTGGGGGTTTTTTTAAAATTTTAAAAGACACAAATTCAGGGATGGTCTTGAGACGCATTGCTTATGAAGAGCAAGTTCACACCAGCAGTGGTCTGAGCTACAACTCTGTGTTCCTATGTGATCTGTGAAGCACGCAGAGGGCAATTCGGGACACCCCGGGAGTATAGTTCTCTCCATGGACCACACAGAGAGCTATAGCTCTTCATTCCAGCCTTCTAATTTAGTTAAAGGTGGACTCTGAGGTATTCACGCTGTCCAAGTGATAAAATGAGGTCATTTACGTTTGTCTGCTGTTCACCTAATATGCACCTAGGAGGCCTGAAGAGCAAAACCCAGTCCTGGCACAAACAGAAGGAATGTTAATTGAGGTCAGTAAGGCAGGCATTTGCTTGCTGCAAGGCTGCCTTCCACTCCACGAGCACAGAGACATCATGTTGTTCGGCTCAGAAAATCCTCATCTCCTGCCTTCCAGTCAAATGCTTTTCCACCCACCTCTTCCCATAACCGAGCAGTCGGTCTCCCTTCGCTTTTTCCAAGTTTGTGGAAAGCAGACTGCTGAAGGTCTGAGGCTATTTTGACTTATGTCATTATACTGAGGAAAGTTTTTGTACAAGCTGTACTCCCCAAATACCAGATTTATCTGACTTTGTACATAACTAATGGCAGCAGCATCTTCTACCTGACACCTCCATCATACCTGTCCGCTTAGATGACACTAACATTTATTTCTTTCAGCCTCAAGGTATATCTCAATACCACAGAACAGAAAGGAAAAAAAAAATGAATAAGGGAACTTGAATTATATTATTATTATTTTTTAATTCTCATAGCACTTGCAGCATTTCACCCTGGTTTCATACCTTTGTTGAAATGTGCACCAGAAAATGCAAAAGAGCATGGACAGAAATCCCCTATAATTAAGGAGAAAAGTGAACTCTGATGCTTATGCCATGTGATTCAAATAGAAAGATATGTCATTTCACCATGTATTGAATCAGCAGGACAACAATAGGTACAGATTGAAGCTCAGCCTACGTAGTTTAACCTAAAGATGGATGAAGACAGATTTGATTGCATTGACACTCTACCTGAAGGAAAGAATTCTGGTAAAGAAAGGGCTTTAAATCTACCTTCCAAATTCTAGAAATCACAGGCAACTATTTCACATTACATGAAGGTACTTACTTTAGAAAGTCAAGATAATTAATTAGCAAGATGTCTGGCTTAAGAACAGAGCTTTCACTCTAACAATTTTAAGTCAACACAAGACATCCTGTAGAAGGTAAGCCAGGACTGGAAGCCCCTGACAAGCCAGGAACCACCTGACAAATCTCTACAGTTACTCAAAACAGGGAGGTAGGTGATTGTGTTATTTGATTTTAATATCTACACTTAAATTTAAAAAAAATCTATAAAGATTTTAGCATGAAACAAGGTACTTTTATCCTCATTCACCTTTAATTTAAAAGTAGGTATCAACTACACTTGTGACTGCCCAAAGCACCTACATACAGCACTGTTATTTCTGCGCTCCTGAGATGAGGTTCAGTTCAGTCTGTTTCAAACACTCTTATCCCAAACACTACGCTCTCAAGGTATGGCAGCCAAAGAGGACACTGAAATGTCACTCAAAGCATTTCTGTCAAAAGTAACAACTATGTATTTATTTATTTTAAACTAAAGTCACTGCCACCATCAGTTTACCATGGAAGAAAGCTAGGGTTTTAGTTAAGAGAGCAGCAACTTCTCAGGTAATGCCTGGATTCTCACCTCTAAAGTATCACTGGAAGCACAGACTTCTCTCACCAAGGATTGGCCTATCTCTAATTACTTCATTTCCCATCAAAGCAACATGTACATTTTACCCCACAGGAGCACTCTACAATTGTCTGTAACCCCAGATGACCCAGTACCAACTTGGGGTTTTTTGTTTCAATGAAAATCACTATCAAATCAGAGCACCTGTGCCCATGTCTACTGGATTTCCATAATCCCACTGTCAAAAGGAGCTGGCATTTTTGGTTCTGAAAGTTGCAAGATCTATTTTTCCCCCTGCCCACTGAGCTCTTTGCAAAATTACCAGATGAATCCCTTAATATCTGCCTTTTTGCAACTTTACTAGAAGATTTCTGGTAATACCCAGCTTGCACTTTAAAAAAAAAAAAAAATTAACTGAGAAGAAACCGCCTGACTTCACCCAGCAATTGCTATATAAAGTACTGGCATTAGCAACAGCCACAAGACATATGATGTCCAATCCTGAGGGAAAAAGCAAGGAAGCTGAAGAACTAAAAGCTGGTTGTTTTTAGCAGCATGACAGCACTGACAAAGCTGTGGGTCTGAACCAATCCTAAGATGTCAACAGAGCACTAAAGCACTCGTATTAAGTACTGCTGGCAAGATTCAGTACCAGCCTGGATGTGGGGGAGGAAAGGAGAGAAAACTAAAAGACGACAGCAAAACAAAGCGTTACGTAAGGAAAAAGCATTACTAGATCAGATCCAGGTGGGAATGCAGCTTCTGAGCTTCCACCAGCCCACAACAGCACCCTGTTTCTGGAGAACACAGAACTGGCACACTCAAAGTCCACAAGTACGTGATGCTGAACACAAGCGGGGCTTGATTCTGCACTTGCCTCAAGCACAGGTGTTCCCCAAGGCTCACAGGCAAAGATGCAGCCACGCAGAGTTTTGGAATAACCTCTGTTCTGCACAAGTTCTTTCTGAACTGAGCTGAATAAATGAAGCAAACCCACTGCACTTATCCTGGAAGTTATAGAAAGATCAATTATTTGTATTAACACATCTTGGGGGGGAGGAAATACACCCCAACACCCTTACCCTCCTCATCAGAAGCAGCAGGAAAGCATTTGAGTACCAGGGATGGTAAGCAACCCTCAGACTTCAAGGACAAAAGTAGTTTAAGGATATACAAGATCAGAAATCTCTCCACTACAAAGGTAAAACAAGACAAAACACAATCAATAACTTCAGAATCCTTAAAAACAATACAGCACATATTTTTTTCAACTATCATTTTACAGTTTACACACTTGAATGCAGAGCTGTCCAAGCTAAAGTGGGCAGCACAAGTTGCAGAGCTACAATAGGAAGATTAACTGACATTAATTAATTGAGTTTTGTAAATGAAGTAGCTCTTTTAAGCTTAGCATAAATCCCATACCACCACAATTGTAAAAACCATGATTTTTTTTAAGTCCTGAGTCAAGGTATGGCTAAGAGCCTGCACATCACAATCTGAAGCAGCATTACCAGAGAAACATGTATCTGTAGCTCCTTCCTACCTGTGGTGAGAATGTATCTCACTACCAAGTTTCCTTAACAGGAATCAGCATATCAATTAACTGGGACGAAGTGTGCAAAACTGTGCAGCAACCCAACCTTTATTCATGTTGTGCTGCCTTATAGAGTAAGGCAAAAATCACCCACCATAATTTAAAACAGATTTATCTTCTAATAGATCATAAAGATGACTCAAAACACTTCATAAACCTAGAGTTGTATAAAACAAAATTAATTTTTTTTTAAAGCTGAAGGTGAATAGCGAAGGTTTGGAAGGCTCAACGCTGAAATAGATAACGATCCAGAATGGATCGGGGCTGGAACTGGGAATGGCAGAAAACCCAGACTGGATCAGCGTTGGAATACGGAATGGGGGAAAACCCGGAGTGGATCAGTGTCTGACTACGGAATGGGGGAAAACCCGGAGTGGATCAGTGTCGGAATACGGAATGGGGGAAAACCCGGACTGGATCAGTGTCTGACTACGGAATGGGGGGAAAACCCAGACTGGATCAGGGTTGGAGTATGGAATGGCAAAATATTCTTCCACTGCACTAAACTCAGTTTTCTTGCTTTAAGTGTTCACCTTTTCAATGGCGAAGACTTAAGGAAATATCAGAGGATCAGGGCTGGGGTACAGGATGGCAAAAATTCCAGCCTGGATCTTCAGCTTGCATGACAGAGACGTTGAAGGGATGCAGGGAAGAAGATTAGGTTTGTTTAAGCAAACAAAAAGAAAATATGGGGAGCTGCAACTTTAGGGTTTTCCAGCAGGTTTCCTAAAGATACAGTCACAGCCATTCACAGGAATGTCTGATCCTGGTGAGAAGGAGAAAGCAGCACCACATGCACATTAATTAAACTGCAGTTTCACTGTCTCAGGAACAAGGACAGCAAAACCAAGCAAGATTTTAACTGAATTTGGATGTGTGCCTCAGTCTAAGGATGAGCAACAATAAAATGAATGGCCATTTGGGGACTGCAAATACATTTGAGTTACATTTTTCTCTCAGACATCATACTGGAGGTTGTCATTGTCCAGTTTTATTGTAAGGAAGATTCCCTCCTTCACCTTCACGCTGTACTACCAGAGAATTAAAATCCAAACAAGTGAAATCTTCAGGTCAGGGGAAGGAAGAAGAGCAATGCCCTTTTCCCACATGTACACTCCACTGGGAGCCCAGCAGCAAAGCTTGTAATTCCAGTGGTTTTCAACCCATCCACAGCTCCCCATAAACAAAAGGACCACAGGCATCATCTCAAGGTCAGCTTCCTCTTTTGTTGAGAATGTCTCAGAACACAGGCTAGCTTCTCTCTGTATTTATTGCCTGTTATGTAAAATCTTCCTCTGCTCCTGGTTCACAGTCCCAGGATATCCTGGCAAGGAAACACACACGAGGCTGCACTTTGAGATCATTTAAATAAAAGAGAATTGTAATGAAGAGCGGAGGAAGGGGGAAGAGGAATTTTCAGAATGTTTAGTTTAAACATACTTATGGTTAAAACCTCCCACTGAGTTCAGTTTTCTTGCTTTAGTGCTCAACTTTTCAATGAAATAAAGACCTAAGGAAATATCAGAAGCAGCCAGTGAGCCCTTTAAGTGATACTGAATCAGGAAACATGACCACAATGTGAACCACTTAAACACAGACATCCATCTTTGGCAACTTTTATTTTGCTGAAGCAAACGCTCCATAAACCCGTTCTCTGAACAGAGTACAGTCTTCAAACATTTTCTTGTGAGGATAAAAGGGAAAGATGCTTCTCTGACAGTTTTTTCTTGCTTTTTCTTGTAACAATACTTAAGAATTTTTTTAAAGAGAAAAATCCCAGAAGTGGCTTGTTCAAAGATGTTGTACCTATCTCACGTATAAAATTTTGTTTGCAATGGGACTTTCATGTGGGCATCAACAGGGACAATCTCATCCTTAAAGCAGTCCCTATATCAATCTGAAGCTACAATATTGCAGAGCAACCTTCACCGCAGCAATTACTCAGTTATTTTAACCTAGAAAAGAAAAATTACTCTACCAAATAGCCTCTGTCCCAAATACAATCCCAATGTAAGCTGAGGAGTGGTATTTCCAGCACGTGTATGCCCCTTCTGCAGGATGTAGTAATGCCATGCACAGAGCAGGCTGAACTATCCCAGAAAGAATGAAAGGTGGAGAAATTGCCCCATGAAGACCTTTGCAAAATCAAAAATGCAGTGCAGTCTCCATAAGAAAGGGATCCGTGGCTTCACAGAACTAAATCATTTCCCTCCAGCCCTCCAATATCTTCCAGCAGGTTGGCACTGAAGTTCACAAAGCCACTGACTGTCCTGAATGTATCTCTTTGATAGAGCTGTAAGAGTCTTAAACACTATATCATCTTTAATCTGTTTTCTAAAAAAAAAAAAAAAAAACAGAAACTTCCCTCTAAAGGAGCAGAAGTGCTGCTGAAAAACATTGCTTTGTACTGTTCACTGACATACTATGAAACTTGACTTCTGATATTTCTATTTTCCATTAATCAAGAGAGTATTTCCCTGGCATTAAAAGTGTGAAATGGCATCTGAAGACAAAATAATGCTTTTACCAATCAGTGACATTTCCCTCTCTCCCCAATGTATCAACCTAACTGAACTGATGTTTTCTAAAATATCGACTATATGCTTTCATAATAGCTAAATGTCTTGGGTTTTAACTTGAGGTAGTGAAATAAGATTTACTCAAGGATGGTAAATTAAACTGGGCATGCAATATTTGAACAGGAAATTACAGTTTTCAGACATGTTTTTTAAAAAAACCCAGTGATTAGATAAATGCAGACCTTCCTCTCTTTCATTAGTGAACCCATACCCTGTGTTCCTAGAAAATGTGACAGCAAGGACAGTTTCAGGTCAGAAGATATATCTGCTCCCATCATTACACTCCCTCCTGTCTGTGACACCTTGGATAACACAACAGCCTACACAGATGCATTTTCTGAGAAAAGTTATATTAAGGGTATTTTTTCAGAGTTGAATCCAAATCATTGGTTGAACCCAGCATCTATACATTTCTATCCATTTGCTGATAAAAATATACAAAAGAGCTCAATACAGAGGCAGGGAGATGTGCTGTAATGTAAAAAGAAAACTCATAAGAATGAAAAATAGTTCTGTGCTCAAGGTCGAAGCTTGTCCTGGTAAATTGTTTCAGGTATGTGAAGTCTCTCAGCCTGAAACACGACCAAGTTCAGCTGACTTGATGCCACAGAATGCAATTTCAGCATGCAGGTCACTCCTTTGACCCCAGCACTCAAAGTTGTTTTAATAGTTATGAAGTTCAGGATGTCAGGTAAAAACAAAACTTTGGTTTTGGAGATAAAAGATTCATAAAGTTATTTACCCTGATTGAGATATTTCCACACTAAATCAAAAAACAAAAAAAACCAAACAAAAAAAAAAAAAAAAAAAACCAAAAAAAAAAAAACAACCAACAGAACTTTTAGTAGGAAATCATCCAGAAGAAACCCTAACCCTACAGGTTAGCTCAACTCTTTAACAAAAGGATCTACTCTCTATGCTTAGCCCAGGCAAAAAATTACCTCAAATTTCTGTAAGCATATTTTTTAAAATTAAAATTTTAATACAAAGGACCCAATCTAGGAAGTTTCTTGAATCAGAAAACTTTTTTCTATCTTTTTTCAAGGGGATGATGAAACAAAACTGAAAGATTAATCTTCTGCAGTTGAAAATTAGGCTCAAGCATATCAATGCTTTCATGTTGCTGAAAAAAAGATTCTTTAAATTTTCATTTATTTTTGACACCTTATAAAAGTGTTAATGATGCTACATGAAAAAAATGAATCAGTGACTGTGGCAAGTAAAATTCACTTTGGATAAAAATAAGAAACTACTTTATTCCCTGATTTTTAACTTCATACCCATAATTTGCATAAAAGATTGCTAAATACATCATCTGGGGAGGACACATTTAATGTAAAGCATACATTAAGTAAGACAGATTATTGTTTATGACCAAGGTTTGGATACTGGACTAAGGTTCAAGTGCAAAAGGGAGTTTGAATTCTGACTTACTACTCAAACTGAAAGGTCATTTTAAGAACTAGAGAAATACCAGAATTAATTTAGAAGAGTTTTGAGTAAAATGTCAACTCATCTGAAATTATTTTAGATGAGTAAGATGGATCCTGGGCTGCATCAAAAGAAGAGTGGTCTCTGTCTTCAGGGACCCAACATAAGGAGGACATGGACCGGCTGTAGGAAGTCCAGAGGAGGCCACACAATGCTCAGAGGGCTGGAGCACCTCTGCTATGAAACCGGGCTGAGGGAGTTCGGGCTGTTCAGCCTGGAGAAGAGAAGGCTTCTATCAACAACCTAGCACCTAAAGAGGGCCTACAAGAAGGCTGGAAAGAGATTTTTTTACAAGGTAACAGTGATTGGACATGAGGGAATGGCTTCAAACAGAATAGGTTTAGATTAGATATTAGGAAGAAATTCTTTACTGTGAGGTTGATGAAGAACTGGCACAGTTTGCCCAGAACAGTTGTGATGTCCCATCCTTGGAAGCATTCAAGGCCAGTCTGGACGGGGCTCTGAGCAACCTGGTCTAGTGGAAGGCTTGGAACATCTTTTAAGGTCTCTTCTAACGCAAGCCATTCTATGATTTTATGATGAAATATTGCTTTAACCTAAAAAGAATTAGTCTTTCCCTTGCTATTTTGTTCCTACTAAGAATAAGCAATGATCACAGGTGTCTTCATCAAGATAGAGTGACTTTGAGTTTCAAGGAAAGTTTCCTGGTCAAAATCAGACTTCAATCATTGAATTTCCAAGCCCTTTCATTGCTGGACCTGAACAACACACAAGCCCCTTAGGGACAGTATTTGACCACCAATGCCATGAATAATCAGGTTGTGGGATATTCCTGCAAGGGCTACATTCCCTTGGAGGCAGGGAGTATATATCAGAGCAATTGAAAATACATCAACTACCTGTGTGTGGTCAGGGTGACCTCTAGAAAGAGTTTGGGCTGAGAACTTCCTGGGCTTCTTGCTGCAGAAACTGATGCACCCTCTGTCCATGCCCCGTAAGTTACAGCGAAGTTAGTGACTTATCTTTCCTTTGGAAAAGGAAGATTTTTCCATTTTCCTGTGGTACAGGACCTTTTGCAATTGGCTTCCCTTCACCCAAGGAAAAGGGCAGCCTTTCCTTCTGATGGTGGTAGTCGCATCTATTAACTAGAATTGTTTGTAGCCATGCCAGGCACATTTCAAAGCAGCTGGAAAGGAAATTTTAAAAAGGACTTGTTCGTTTCCCCTGCTTTTTTTGACATAAAGATCTTGCAGGAAAGCTGCCAACACCTTCACCAGAACAATGCACGTCCAATATATAGAACCCTCCTATTTGTATCTTTTTTGCACTATACAAAATTTTATTAGAGATCCTATGCCACAGAATAACATTAAATCATGATTTTCAGAATATTCAATACCTTGAAAGTATAGCTTTTTCCACCAGAGTATGACAGTTTCAGCTTCACTTATGGGATTTATAATGATGCAAAATCAGCATAGAACCGTGACACAAGGCATTTTGTGCAAAAGGGAAGTGTATCACCCTGGAACTTAGGAGAAAAGGGAAATCTTGGGGGTTCCCCACAT
This sequence comes from Corvus kubaryi, assembly GCF_017639235.1. Lineage (NCBI taxonomy): Eukaryota > Metazoa > Chordata > Aves > Passeriformes > Corvidae > Corvus > Corvus kubaryi. The sequence continues at coordinate 6,499,093 of NW_024581130.1, forward strand.
CTGGTCCTAAAATGATGATCTGTAAAAACCTTCTAAAAAGAGAAGGGTCATAATCATGACTTATCTGGGCATTCAGCAGAGGGACTATGTGAGTGAGCATAGTCCAGCGGTTACATACCCCAAAAGAAAGTAGTGATAGGATCACATTACAAATTTTGACAGCTTCTCCCCTCTCCTGAATTGCCCTCTCACGTGTATTACCTAGTAAAGAAGTCTCACTTCTAAAACCTACAGTATCACACCAAGAGAACCCAGGGAGAAGTAATTAGATGCCAATACAAATGTACAAAGACAACAAAGAACTGCACAATGTTTCAGGTAAATTAAGATGACAGGATGCTGAAGAGCTCAATGAACAGTCTGTTCAAATGCTGTAGGACAAAAAGAAAATCAAAGTTTCTTAAGCATCAGAAAAGAAAAATAGAAATTTTTTTTCCCTTCACCCAGCTTTCACCAAGCAGATAAAATTCAACTTGCTTGTTCCATCTCGCTCTGGCAGACTGAGGTAGTTTCTAGGTCAGATACTGAAACTGATGTTTCCAAAATAGCTACATGACCATTCTTCCAAGCATCCTCACGCACATCTCAGTGCATAAACATGCATACAGGAGCAGGTACAAACTCAGTCCTATATCCAAGAGAAAAACAGTGGCAGTGAGGAAAAAGATTAGACAAAGCCAGTTGGAAAAGAGAAGGAAAATACAGATCTGGAATAAGACTGAAGGAGAAGGATGGGAGAGATATCTGCAGGAGAAAATAATGCAGTGGCACAATGAATACCTGGGGAAGGGACAAGCAAGAAAACAGGATCAAAACTCAGCTGGCAGGCAAAGACTGAAGGACCCCAGCTTGTCAGGACATGGGGGACAGTATGAATCAGAAATGGGATGTACTAGAATTGGAAGTGAAGCCAGGGAAGGAAGCATGGCTATAGGGTAAGTTAGGCAGGATGCACAGGATCCTATGCATGAGGGGAAGCAATGGGACGCTGCCTGCTCTCTCTCATTTTTCACTTTTCTCCCTTTCCTTCTTTTCCTACTGCTGCTCTTTTTTTTCCTAAGCAACCTAAACCAGGTAGTTATAGACACATCCAATCTGGCCTCCCCTAATTGAGCCTTGCTCGGTTTTGGTTGTCACAATACAGATGAAAATCATGTCTAGTGTTTGAAGTGGAGAGATTCAAGCTCAGCCATGTAGAAATATAGCAGTACAGCACAGTCTGTCCTGGAATGAGAGAGCTGAGAAAAGGAAAAGAAAAATAGTTCTCTACATTGTTCCTATTGTACCAAGGCATTTCCCAAAGCCTCATAGACCCAGTGCTGAATCATTTCAAAATGCAGCACAGTTGCTGGACACAGCCTTCTTCATACGCATTGCCACATTATACAGCATTCACCATCTCCAAACAGCTGTCCTAACACAGTGTCATTTGTCAGTCAGGCCTGCAACTTTACAAATTCCTGTAGAGAGCTTGTAGGAGTGTTCAGATTTTCTCGTCAGTATTTTGCCCACCAGAATTTTAGGTACAGTAATTTGTTACACATCTTGGTTTAGGTAAATTAAAGAAGCTTTAACTGCTGTCATGAAAAAAAAAACAGGATTGCAGCCACTGGAGACAGGAAAAACTGAAGCAATGGCTTAGGAACCTGAAATTCTTCCAGTGGATGTCAAGCAATTGAAGCAACAGGAACTATACAGAAACTTATTACAAATACTCCATTTATACTGAGAGTGCTAAATTTGTCCTTGGTACTCTGAAAGGTACTTAGCACTTACAAACAAAAGTAAATTTTTGTAATGCAATGTGTCAGAAGAGCCAGCAACCTCTTAATTCCATAGAGGTTAAATGGTTATCAGGGCTTCTCTCAACAGACCAGTGCAGTGATAGGATCCCAATACAAGTTTTTTATAACCATGAAGTATCACTCAAAGATCTGGGAAACTGACTGCTATCATCTTAGCTAAAAAAATACTGTGAAATAGCACCTTTTAAGCTTGCTTTTATTTACACACCAAATCAGATCAAATGGAAGGGGTCCCCGCCCTTACTGCCTGTCACCATTATTAATGCTTAGGGAAGAGCACCAAGCCAGGGCATGGTTGTGCTCATTTTTCTACTGAGCAAGTACTGCTGGGTACGAAAACCTACTGAAAACGTGATGTTGGTTTTTTGCATCATATGATCCTTGGCAGTCTCTCCCTCACCACCATGAATTCCTTCAGCTTTTAGTTTCCTCAGCTTCCCATGGCAGGAGTCACACAGCTCAGTGGGCACCATCACAGTGCCACTGAAGCACCTCCTCTGCCTGCATTATTCTGAGAAGGACTTGAGGGTTTTTTCAATGCTTCTCAAGAGTGAGATTGTGCTTTCAGATGAAAGGCTCTTTCTAAAGTTCTCTTTTATACTGATGCCACACTGAATTTACACAATAAGAGCAGTATCTGTTCCACAGTTCTTAAAGGCACAGGCACTCTGCTGCTACAGCAATGGATCTTTCAAAAACTTTCAAGGCACAAATTCCCATGAGTCTCCTTTCTGAATTTCAGCATTGATCTTCTGAGCATAACCTCTCCCCAACAGCCTCATCCCAAATCTTGTCAGCTCAGGCAAGTGCAGATCTATGTGGCACAGCAAACAGTGACATTATATATGCAGGAGCCACATCATACACAACAGCAACACTTGCCTCTCAGCAGTACCAGGGAAAAGATTTCTGTAGCTGGAGCTCTTCTCCTCTAGACCCAGAGGTATGATTGAATTTCTTTGGGTTTGTGGAGTTGCCTTTTCTTCCTGAGACATTAAATATTCACCAGTGACAACTCTTCTGCTTTAGGCTTTAAAAAAAAAAATGAAGTTTTTTTGTGCTTATTAAGGGAGAGTTGGGGTGTTAAAATAAGAAAACAAATATTAGGTGATATCTGCATTCCCTTGAGGAGTCTTGGCATCTTAGTCAAGCACTGGAGCACTTTACTAACTCATCCATGTATTTAAAAAATTCTGTGAACCATCTACTAAAGGCAACATAACTAAACTATTTCAACTCAGTAGAGCCAGAACATGTACAGCGTGTTCATTAGCTCTGAGAGTTATATTGCCCCTTATGCATTTTATGGAATAAATTACATAAGTAAATACCTTCCATGCTTCTCTGAGACACCCCTACTGTAACTTAGAAAAATCTTACAATACTACTCTAGTGAAAACCTGCTTTTGAACAGGTTAAAAAGATTTTTATAAATTTTAAGATTAAAAAGCCACATGTTTTATTGTGATCCTTTCACCGGAGGAGGGTGTGAGGTAGAAACACCACTCTTGCTAGCAGGAGCTCTGCAAAGAAAAGGAGAGGAGTGCTTGCCCAAAACAGCTGGCTCAGCCCCCAGAACTGGGTTATGCTGTGCCATGGCAATCAGTCTTCATGAGAAGAGTAAATACCAGTGTCCCAGGACACCCACCCCATCCTTGGCTGCCCACCACTGCTCTCTAACCATGGCCGAAGACCTTCTGAGGGATGGCTCTCAACAATCCCTGCCCTTTTCTCAAGGGGTACCATGGCCCAGAGTCCCTGGCCATCCCCACCTCCCCATGGGAGCCAGCACCAGGATGCTTAAGGAGGGCTCCTCCATGACTCTCAAACTCCCATTTAATGGTCACCCAGCCTCTCTGAGAGCAAGCAAATGAACTGATAAGCAAATTTAGCCCTATGGCTAAAGCCAGCCCCTGCTGGCCAACTTTTTGTTATCAGAGGGTCAGGTTGTTCTCGGCCTCCAAAAACAAACCTCATGAAGATGGTGCAAGCCAGACAGTGCTGAAATATCTTTCACAATGCTCTCCACTAAGCTGTCATAAAGCATAAGCAATTGTAAACAGATGTTCAGTCTTAAAGCAGCTTTCAGCTGCAGTATATAAATACAGCTTATGCTAAAGAAATGTCTTCAGTGAATTTTGTTAACAACAGCTCGTCATGAAAAGCCAGTATGTTTATGTAGCAGCATTACAGATTGTTATTGTGGCTTTATGGGTAGAAGTAGGTCAAATGGATTTATACAGCAGCCCTGACAATATAGTAGTTATTAATATAGGGGTAGTTAAGTTTATCACCAAACAATGTATTCTTATCTCATTTTCTCAGTACAGCAGAGCAAAGTCCACAACAAGATGCACGTATTACGTACACATCAGAGCAGCAGACAGCTGTGTTATTAAAGACATTGCACTGCAAAGAACACTGCTTCCTAAGAAGTTATGAATCATAAAATAAAATGTTAAAAGTGATTTCTTTTGTGTGGACATGAACAGAAGCTTTAATAGAATAGATACTTCCTTTGGCTGTTGTTATGACACAGAAGTGTTCGTGTGCTATTAAGTAATTTGGTTGATTAACTCTTTTGTACACTTGGAACAAAGCTGATAGAAACCCAAAGACAAATGTCATTACAATCCTGTTAAATAGTATCAGAAACAAGTAAAATGTGAGGTTTTTGCAACAGTTGTGTAAACAAACATCATTCTTACCTACAAAGAATATAAAAGCAAAACAACAAAAAATAAATCCTGTAACTGCTGTTGAAATATTCAGAGGTTTTTGGGAGGCCTTTTATTCTCTTCTACAAAATATTGACTTTTATCCTCTTCTTTTTTGTTTGAAGCTAATAAACTTCACCTGCTGAAAATCACTCATGTCACTCAAAAAAAAAAAATCACAAACATATTAAAAAAAAAAAATACATGCCCTCTCTAGCTTTAAACCAAGCTAAAGTCAATGAACCAAGTCAGCAATTCCTGAAGTACCTTGGGGCTAAGATTTCCCATAAGTTCTCACACATCTATAGGAACATCCTTCATCATCTTGTAACGACATTGACCATGCTGAACAGCAACTCCCACAGGCACCAGCTTTGAAACCACTTACCCTCACATTTCTAAACCGAAAACTAGTTTATTAAAAGGCAATTTAGGACTACCTATTTTTCTGCAAAAAAGCCTCGTCTGATCATAGCATTATTAGCCAAATAAGAAACTTTCTCCGTCTTTAATATGCAATTCAAATAAAGTTACAAAATGCAAGCAGCTTTCAACCTGGTTTGAGCTGCTCCCTGTATGCCCTCCAGGTCAGAAGTCCCAAGAAGCAGGAGGCAGCAGTCACCCAGGTGGCACTGGAGAAGCTGAAGATCACAGAGATGGCAGGGTTTAACCAACAAAACCACAGACACCAGGTACATCTCTCAGATGTTTCACAGAGTCACTAGAGCTGTGCCAACCCCAGTGACCCAACACACGGCCCTGCTGCTTTTCTTGCCTGCAGAAACACTCTCACATCCCTGGTTAAAATTCCACACTGTATTTTGTGATCACGTTTCCTCTCCAACTATCCTCATCTGTTGCCCAAGACCCCGATGGCTGTCTGTAGCACTTGAACAAACATGAAATGACTGCCCATGTAACTGAAAGGGTTATTCTGCAGTCAGAGGGTGGGGAGAGAAGGATGTTAATATTTCTGTTGCCCAGCAATCCAACAATACACAACTTAATCCATTTTGGAGCTTTCTTCAGTGGTTCTTTTAGTCATTTTGTCTCCAGGAGAATGCTTCCAGACTCTGCACGCCTCCTCTTAGCAGAATCTTTCCATACCACTAATTATTTTTGCTTCTAACACCTCCATCTCTACACTCTTGTCAGCAGCAGGCTAAGAAAGCACACGTTGGTTTCCAGGTGGCTGCACACCACACTGAGGGTGACTGTCAAAGTCTTGTTTCCCTTGTTCTTTCCAGAACCTGCTGGCAATTACATTTCTTTATAGTGGCAAACCATTTGTTATTTGTGGACTGCAGTTAGCTCTGAGGCCAGTAAAGAAGAATGTAAACAGCACACATTATTCCTTCTGTTGTACATTAACTTTCGTACCCCAAGGACCAGTTTGACCCTCCACGTGCTACACAGTTGTTTTATTTTTGCCAGGTCCTTGCAAAGCTCCTTAGTGTAGCACATATCTATTAAGCAGCAAACAAGATGCCTCAGGGTTCAAGAAAACTAACTTGAACACTCACTATCTGAAATTAGACCTGTATTTTCCCTGATGTGCCTGAAATAGTAATTTTGCTCCCATAGCTTACCACCCTCCTTTAGGACCTGTCCTCTATCTGTTTCCCTGGTATATTTGGTATACTTTGGCACTTTTCAGAGGATTGTGACCAGAAGGCAGGCACAAAGAAGAACTGAACAGCAGGACTCGAGTCTGCTAACACCACCACACTGGTGCGTGCAGCCCCTCCAGGCACGTGCGGAGGCACCCTTTAGCCTGAAGCATTCAAAGCTCCTCAGCTCAGTTTGAAGGCTGAAGGCATCGTTTATGCAGATCCAAGGATATTTATACCTCTCCCACAAAGCTCCAAGTCCCTCTCCTGATATTTACTACTGCAGACTCCATCTCTGGATGGGGGTCTGTGTAGAACTGCTCCTCATAGAAATAACTTCCAATACATCCATTAGTTTATCTCCAAATGGCATCCAGCTACACAAACAGGTAGGCAGTAGACGACTGCACCACTGGAAGCTCTCTGGTTGCTATTCCACATGAGTCAAGGTGGCTCATAATTGGGTGGTTTTTGCTCTTTATAGTCATCTCAGTGTTTCACCACCTGGCAGTGCCATCAAAAACAACACTGAGAAGTCCACCTGGCTAAATCCAAGATGGATCTCTCCAAGAAAATTCATTTCCCAGACTAGCATGTTTCACCTATCCAGCAATAACACTGTGTGAGCACATACTGCACGAATTTATGTAAAAGAGCAACACGGTGAGGGTGTTGCAAGAAGAAAAATGGGAACTAAGGCAAGAAAACACTTCCACAAGATGACTCAGGAATTTAAACATTTGCATGAAAATGCTTGAAAAGGAATATAAAAAAGGCAAAAGGTGGAGGAGCTGTAAAATATTGTAGTTACCAAAAAAGAAACAACCAGAAGTAACAGCCAGTAGAAAGCAAGCAGACAGAGAAATGAGTTTTATTCTAGAGGCATTTTGTGCATGCCTTGGTTGCACAACTAGGATATTGCAGAAGCCAACTATATTTCCAACTCTACTGAAGGTCATTTGAAAACACAGGGTGTGGGGTGAGGGGAGCATGGGGAGAAAGCTCCTTCTAAAAGGAAAAAAAGCCTCCAAAGGCAATGAAAAACTCCAGGACAATTTCTTGAAATAGTTGAGGTTTAAAACGCCTCAGAAATAGAAAGATTGATAAAATGTTTGAAAAGCTTTTTCAACGCCTTAATATTAAAAAAGACTACAAGGTATCCTTTGAACACGACTGTCATGAGATGGGGAAGTCTAGGATTCAAAATAGTTTAGTACTAGAGCTGTCAAGAAGAACAGGAAAGCCTTGCTTCAATTGCAAGACGCCACCACTAAAGCAAAACCTTACTTGGACTCCACATGTGCTGCAGAAATAGTTGGCTTCTCCAGCTGGGTTAGTAAGAGCAGGATGCAAGGCTGGAATTACACCTTGCAAGAAGGTTGCTATTAATCTGTACCCACAGTCAATAAACCCTCAGGCAGCTCCAAGAAAAACTCTTCATAAACAGCACCACATTCAGAATTCACCCCACACCATTGCAAACTCCACCAGACTACCAGTAACGTAGGGATTTCTGGTAGGTGCAGGCAAATACATCATTGATTTCCTTCTGCAGCAATTCCCAAAGCCTTCTTATAAAAGCATCATTGGTATTTGTATTTCAGAGAAAGAATACAAGCCAGAGTTCGTTTGTTTTGTAGATAGTTGATTATGTCCCAGAAAAGAGGTTTCTCTTCCCTTCGCTGCTGTTTTATGTTGAACATATAAGAAGAAAAAAAATAAATAAAACTCTACAAACACAGTTTGTGGTTGCTTCATTTCTTTGGACTACATCAAGAGAAATGTTTTTGCAAAGTATTATTACTCAAGGCAACAACTATCACTCGGATGAAGAAGAGAATTTCACATCTTTTCAGCCATCACTTAATCCAGTTTAGCATCTATACTGACACTTCCTTCTAGTTTTTTGCACCCACGATATCTCAGACTGATGATTCTGACCAGTGCTGAAGGACATTTTCTCTCAATTCAAGGAAGGATCAAGTCCTGTTTGCTCCTGTTACAGAAGCAACAAGCAGACACCTCAGGATAAGCAGCCAGATCAAATGTCTAAGGAAGAAATAAAACCCCAGATTCTGAACACAGAGAGCATCTGTTCTATAGCTGTGGAATCTCTCCCTGGGGATTCATCAAATTGCACCTGCTTGTTAAAAGCAAGGAGACAGGATAGATTCAGTTGTTTTTCCTACAGTTACTCTTATTCCAGAGGAGAAGCTGAAAAACAGGGAGAGAGTGTCTATGTAAATCCCAGATGATGATAAAAGTGGCTCCTTAGACACTTGGGCATATACATTTGCTCTTAAAAAATTAGGGTTCAAACTGGCAGGGAGAGATCCATGAGCACTCCAGACAGATCTATAAGAGAATTGGCCTAGGGAATATTTACTTTTTGAGGCAGCACAGAAAGAAAAGATGCTTGGAGATGCCTGCTGCATGAGTCCTGGCAGCACAGTGCACCAAGACATCCTGGCCATTAATTTTCAGTGTTGGCCTATGATATTTCCTTTTTTCAAGGACAAGTAGTTTAGTAACATGTCCATGAGGAGGGAAATCCAGGGTCTGCACTTTTACAAGGAAGCACTTTCACTGAAAACCCATCCATTCTTCTTTCTGCATGATAGAAGCCTTCCAAGAGCATTTCAGAAAATGCACCAGGGACAACTAAAACACTCACCAGTCTCTCTAAACAGCTTCAGTTTGGAAGGCAATTCACAGAGTACAAAGAAAAACAAACCATAAAGCCACATAATAGGCCGAAATATTACCCAGCTGTAAGGAAACATCAGAAATGACGCCATGACGAACACTACGTGCTGAGAGATAAGCAATGCAAAACTGCTGGAGTACATAGATCCAGATTCTTGAGAGACCTGCAGTCTGAGCACCCTGGTCACACAAATTAGAAACACAAACTCCAGCAGAAAGTGAGAGAATGACAGCAAACCAACTTTCTGGGAAGCAATTAAATAAAATTAAGCCTGCTTGGCTACATGAAATGATTTCCTCATCTTGGGAGCACCCAGCACACATCAGCTGGTAAAATACTGGAATCTTGCTTCTCAGATGGATTTCTACATCAGAGCTCTTTGTATCTGCCTACAGAAGCACGGGTCTCATCTTGCTTTACCTGATTGTGTATTAAGCTCTACAGCTGCAGGGAAAGCACAAGAAGCAGCACAGTGGGCACATCTCTTGAAGTAAATGAGTGAGCTGTTTACCTCAGAAAGTCCCGGTTTATTGAACTGTTAGCAGAGATTTCAGCTGAATATCTTCTTTCTGTAGCATACAGAAACTAAGCCATAGATCACCCACATGAGATAGTGATCAGCTCAATGCACTAACACCAGCATTTGCCTTTCTTTTATGCTTGATCAAATCAACTGCTTGGAAATCATTTATTAGCTCACTTACTGTCTCAGTTGTTCTAGAAATTGTGTCAAACTAGAAGGAAAACAATAAATTGAACCACATTATAGTGTTCAATTCTGGCTTATGTCACTCAAGAATTGCTATCTGCTAAGACCACAAATATTTTTAAGACTAAAAATAAGACTGCATCACAACAGCATCCTTAATAAGCAGCCTAAACCTCCCCTGACACATCTTCAGGCCATTGCCTTGGATCCTGTCACTGGGCACCACAGAGAAGAGATCAGTGTCTGCCCTTCCTCTTTTCCTCATGAGGAAGTAGTAACTGCAATGAGGTCTCCACTCAGTCCCCTCTTTTCCAGGCTGAAGATGAAAAGAACAGAATTAATTGCAAGCAAGCCTGCTTGGAAGATTAATTCATTTGAACTATTACCAGTTAAAATAACCATTATGAGAAAGTAGTATCAACTTTCAGGTGCACTGTTTGTTGACCTGCTCTAAATATCTGCAAAAAAATAAACACCATTGGAACACTGTCCTTGGTCACACTTCATATCTCTAAAGTGAGTTGGGTTTTGTACCTAAGGACTGTTCTCACACAATTAATATCTTTTTATGCACAAACCCTCAAAGTCAAGATGCTGAATGATTTGCATTGGTGCAGCAAAAGATAAATGCAGACAAGGCAACCACTACCTATTATTATTTTGAGTGTCAGAGCTGAGAGCTTAAACCTGCTCCATTATTTCGGGTTGCCATTGGTGAATTTATTGTCTCCTAAAGACTTCACAAGCTCTCAGCCAGCAAGAACTCAAGTCATGGCCATATTAAAGATAATTAGCTAATATTTACCTGAAAACCCATATATTTACAGCATGGGAATCTGATCTATTCATAAACCATAAACATGTTTTCAATGGTTCAGTGGCATTATCAACCCCAAGTACAGCACTGGATGTTCCTCAGGATCACTTCCATGATCGCACACAAATCCAAACCTACTGTGAGCTCACCTTTCCCAGCCTTACCAGGCCAGTTGATCCTATCATAGAAATCCCACTGTGGCAATAGTGAAAACAGTCATTTCCAAGTTCAAACCTCTTTCACCAGGAATAGGGAGGACCAAAATTACACTGGTGCATGAGTGACACCTCATTTTTGACACAGCCTAGATTAGGCAAAGCAGTTTCTCCCCTTCCTTTTCAAAGATAATGCCATAGTAATTCCTACAAGCAGGGCCACTCTCTTACCAGATCTGCTGCATGACCACTGACTGACTGCAAACTATCCCCATCTTGAGCTCTTTTTTGAAGGCTGGATAAAATTAAACCAGACTTTAGAATTAAACATTAAAAACAAAACTACATCAGTGGAGAGTTGCATAGGCAAATGACAGCTGTTGGGCTCATTTTGTAGTCATTCACTTTTGCAAAGTCCTTTCACCTTTCAGAAATTTTTCAGGGACAGAGACACTGCAGGGTTGCAGTCAGTGACTCCATATCCATTTGTATGGCTTTCAGGACTCTGCATCTCAGATGTCAGGGAGATACCGTAAGGTCACTAGAAGTACTGAACAAGTCCTCTTGGTACTTCAGCCAGCAAAATGATTATCCACTTCAACCTGGAATGCTTTACCTGTTCCACTCAGGTCCCTATGAGAAAAGCAAAGCAGTTTTACAAGAGCAGGCAGCACTGCTGTAAGTCTTACACCTGTAAGTCCTGTATCCATTTCTGTGCGTTCTGGATGTTTATTCACTGAGCTGGAAATACTGCGAGCAACACTGAAGGATTACAGTCCTTGTTTCTGGAAACAAGTCCTATTATAACCCAGATCATTAACTTGCCCAAAGACATGATGAATCAAATATTTTCCTGCATGATAACAACATCCACAGTAGCAGAGTGAAAATAACAGCTTGTGTGCTCTGGCAGAAGAAGAATCACCATTTCAATGGTAACAGCTTTTCACCGTAAGGATCAACTAAAACTTTAATTGCTTCATGCTCATCTCTGCCTTTCCTGCTCATCTTTTTTTATGTTATACCCATCTTGTCATTATGCTGCTGTACCACTGTTTTGCTATTCTCAGTTCAAAAGCAGAGCAAGCTTAAATGGTTATCTTCAATTACTGAAAAGATGTAGATACTCTCGTATGACTCAGTCTTAATACTTCAAAAAGCAGAACTTAATAAATTAACTTTTATCTTGAAAGATCATTTCTCTGACCAGCATAACTCCAACTACTCCTCTATCATCCTTCTTGCACCATAAAAGAAAGGTATTTCTTCTTCCATAGGCCCCCCTCACATGAGACAATGTAGCTCTTTCCCTTTTTTACTTCATCTAATGAAACTGCAAATACAGCATAAGGATGTGAGCAAAACCACACCTGTTTATCAGATGTTCCTCCATTTTCCTCGTGCCTTTTTTAATTAAAAACCAAGAACTTTTCAAAGTTGAGGATAGATTTTGCACACCATCAGTTTCAGCAGGTTTTGTGTTTCTTAATATAGTGTATTAGGTATTACAGACAAGCTCCCTTTAATCTTTTAATATTATTATTATTACTGGGGGAGAATGGGCAGCAGGGAGAAGAGAGAAGAGGACAGAGGACCTCTTTCTTTAAGAGGACAATTTGATCAACCTTCTGAGCAGAAGAATTTAGGGCTGCTAAAAAAGAACTTGACTAGATATCATGGTGAAATGAAGGTGCAGAGACTATTGCTAGAATTAAATATTTTATAATAGCCCCTTCTCCATATAATGATTGAACATTTATCTAAATTTCACAAACATACATCTTTAGAAATTGCAAAAAATAGTAACATTTCAAGATGCCACTAGTGCGGCAAAAGCACAATCAAAATGCCTGCAGTCCTCCAGTCCCTTACACATCCATCAAATCGGGATCAAAAGACGATTGGCTTTAAATTAACTGTCTGACAAAACACTACAAAACACAGCTATCATGGAAAGATTGATATTTTGTCTGTTATGCTAATGAAAAAATAAATGAACACGTAAGCCTTACAGACACATTCAGACTTCTGAAATATCCCAACAGCATTGATGTGTCATTATTTTCAAGTTCAGCTATATTAATCCTTGCAATCTTTCCAAATGCACAGCTTAAAAGCATGTCTTCCAAGCAGTTTGCAGTAGCTCTGACGACTAGAGGTTCATTCCAGGAGAAATCTTTATGTAATGGCCTCATCACCAGTTACACAGGTGAGAAAAAAAGAAGCTAGAAAGCCTTATTTGTAGCTGTGTCTTTCTATGATGACTGTTACAGCATAAGATTATACATAGGCCTAGCAATTGCTACACCTCAGAAAAGATCACAAAAGTGACAATACAACATTTGTCCATGGCAACATATACAAGGGAAACAGTTGCTAAAATTGACAAATGCTAGAAACAGCAGAAGAACTCAGAGATAAGGCTTTCCTTGGGCAGATAGACTGAAATCTGTAGCCCTGTTTCATCCTGGAAAAGCAAAACTTCCTATTTTCTCAAAAAGCCCAATATTTGGGGTACATAAAGGCATCATAAATCAAGATTACTCCTTTTCCAGCAGTTACCCTACATTATCAAATCTTTCTTACTTTACTATTTCCTCAAGTACTCCGTAATATCAAGGATTTGTGGATTTGAGAGGGAGCAAAAGTAAAACAAAAATAAAAAGTATATGGGGAGAGAAAAAAAAGCGTAGGCCACCAACAGGAAACATAATTCAGTGAAGAGCAAGTCAAAACCAATCCCTCCCATACAGATGGCTGACAATGGCACCCTCAGACCTAGAACTGAGGTTGGTTCTTTCATTTTCCTCAGATAAGCCATCTTCTAGTTTTGAGCTGAGCCCCATAGGAGCTCCCAAGTTGTGTTTTACAGTAGATTTAATTGCAGCACAACCCAGTCTTTTAAAAAGAGGAACACAGAGGATATACACCTCCCCTGAGCTATCACGGCATTGGGGTTTGGTCCAACTCCTACATGCGGTCCTGAAGCAGAAGTGTTTGGAACAAGTCTTTCCAGCTAAGAGCTGATTACATCAAAATGCTCAGTAAGAAAAAATATCCCCCAGTTCATAGGAGTGCCACACGAGTTCACTTCTGGTTGCAGGCAAGATTTAAGCAGACAGCCCGGGGACACAAACTCACAGCGTGTGGGGAGAGCGAAACACCTCCAACGGCCGCACAGATCAGCTGCTAAACCCCGCTCCTGCACATGCAGCTTCTCATGGTGCACAGCACAGACTCTTCTGGCAATCTGAGCCTTTCTGCCTAAGGCAGCATGCTTCTCAGCCTGTGCACTGCTGGCTCAAAAAACTCTGTTTCTCTACTTGCTCTCTGAACATAAATTCTCCACAAGCTGTGTTGAGGCTTTGCCTCCCCTCAGTGAGTTGTTTCCCAGAGTATACTGGCGTTCTGCAGAGTAGTTCCTCCAGCAAAGGGCTGGTTTTGACTTTTGGGCAGGAGATAAAGCTTAAACATATTAATCATAGATTTATTTACAGGATTAGCAAATCCCCAAGTTGTGGTTTGGGTGGGAAGGGAAGGATGGTGTTTAGATGTGAAAACTATGATAAGACAGTGTTAAGATTAAGGTGTTAAGATATGAAAACCAGCATCTCCCCCTTGATCAACTAAAATACTGTTAACTCTCTTTTCTCCTGGAAATCTAACTCTTACTAGGAGCAAGATGTACTTTGCAATGTTTTCAAGCCTGCTACTTTGATAAATCTCCTCCCCCATACTGAATCATTCACACAGAGCAGTCACTCTGCCCGGTGTCAAAGAGAAGAGCCTGAGATGCGGGGGCATAAACCTCTGGCTTTAGAGTTGCAAACACAAACCAAACACCATTAAACCAACACAGAAGTATCATGCAAACCAACCACCAGGCAAGGTAAGACAGGAGCTAGGCAGAGTCTCAACACAATCCTTAAATCAGTTCTTTAGGGTTGGACCTGGCCAGAGGGTCCCCGCCACGCTTCACTGAGGGAGGACAGGTCTCACTTCTCTCAGGACCATGTGAATGACATTTTATAGAAGATGACCAGCCTTCCGCACATTAATGGCACCAAGAAAAGTTTAGACTGATACTCTTCCAGCAGCTGGGGGGTGACCAGAGTTTAAAACACCATCAGGACGTAATGTCCATACTGGCAGAACTGCCACTATCACATTATACTTTTCATGCTGGTAGACATTAGCAGTAGCAGCAGGTCATGTTTTAAGATTATATTATGCCCAGAAGTAGGCTACCACAAGCCAGCAGATTGCACGTGGTTTGAGCCTGCCTTAGGAACCCACAGTCTACTCTACAAGCATGGCTGAGTCGGCCACCAGGGACATGGCTTCAGTTACCAAAATCATCCTACAGGAAATGTGCCCATGACACTTCATACAGAGTCATAGTGGATGATTTGAAAGTGATTAAAATATTAAAAAAAAAAAAAAAAAAAATCAACCTTCTCTTCTGCAAAACAGTTCCTGTAGCTGCTTAAGCAAAAGGGAAGATGATACCATCTCCTCTACCAACATTTGCGTCAGCGCAACAGCTTGCAGCAGCTAACACCACATTTCTGTGATCACACAGAATTTCCGGCCAGTACCATCTTCAGATTGTTTTTCCCCTTTACTGAAGGTATGATGAGTCCATGCAGAGAACACATCATTAGAAACAGGAGCAAGGGGCATGTAAGAGTCTGTTCAGTTCCATATCCCTCCTGATAAATTGATAGCTCACAAATGTGTGCCAGCTGTTCTCAAATGGATACTCAGTCACTTGAATTACAATAGACACTTGTTTTGTATTGCTGCTGTGCATAAGCCACATCTACCTCTTCTCATCCTTTAAGTCTCACAGCAGCTTTGTATCTTTGAAATACAATGGCAGATTTCATGTTTAGCAACAGCTTCTTTTGTAGTGTTCCCTGCGTTTGTGAGCTGTACAAAAGAAGCTGAACAAGTAATAGCTACTTGTACTAGCAAACAGCTCTGTTGGATATCTTGGGATACAGTCACCTCTCCCAGGCCATGACCCCAGCAGTGGGACAAAGCAAACTGACACTCTTCCATGTTTACTTCCAAAAAACCATTAGGATTCTCCATGAGGATGTTTGCTCAGTGACTGCAGTAGAATCCTAAAGATTCAGTAAAGTTATACAGGCTTCTTCAATAAAAGGGGCCCTTGCACAAACCCAGGCCCCAGAATCAAGTGTCTAATGAGTTAGACATGGTTAAAACACTGCTGTGTCACAAAAATAGACTTTCAAAGCCTGTTTTTCAGTATCTTTCCTTTTGCTCATAGCCCTCTGATTTTCACTTATTTATGAGCTTTTTCATTCTCTCTTTCCAGTCTGACTGCAAGGCTTGCCAGGACATCTCAAAAGACGCACACAGGAGCAGTGAGCACTTTGCTAAAAGCTCCCACATGCTCAGGGAAGAGAGGTAAGAGCATCTTGAGATGCGAGAGCAAACTTCTTTCCCCATCAGGGAGAAGTCTGTCAGTCCAGACAGTCACTAACAGCAAGGGCTAAAGCAGAATCTGCTCTTTTGACACCATTTTTTCTGCTCAGAAACAGGTTTCAGTGTGACACTGGACAACATATCCTCTACACAGGGTTTCTGTCCCATGTCACTTATCAAGAGCAACCTCTCACACCCAGGGTCTGGAGCTCTCAGCCTTGCCAGGAGTGTTTGAAAGCCAGGTGTGCTCAGAAACCCCACAGCCTCACCCTTTCTCAGCAGAGGAAACTGGTACTAGAGACACTCCACTAGACTCTGCTATTTTTTTTTTTTATTTTAAAGTCAATCTAGGAAACAGTGCCAAAAAACATCTAAGTGGAAAGGCTTTTTATTGCTCCCCAATTAAGACTTCTACAAATTCAGCAAAAGGTATTTTCAGTTTTCCAGATTGCAGATGTTGGCATAAGCATATCAAATCTTGGATTCTTTACCCATCAGTTCAACCTTCAGATTTTTCCAAATCATTAGCATAAGTTCTCCTAGTAAAATATTTTCCCTGATGTAAAATATGAAACAATATCCACAGATATTGATTGCTGAACTCCCACTCTCCTCAGAAGAATCCAGATATAGACAAGGATGTGCATTATTAGTCTGATGACATACAATTTAATCAAGCTAATTAATTTGACAACTTGAGATTGAAAGGTACAAATTGAGGTATGTGCTGTAGAAAAAGTAGGAAAACATGACATTCAAGCAAAATATTGCATGCAGAGTGCAATGTTAAAAAAAGAAGTTTAGTTTGAAGCACCATATTTTTTTATTTTTTTGAAAAACAATAACTAGAAAAATTTCCAAATCATTAATTGGGGAGAAAGTGAAAAAAAAAAAAAAAAAAAATCTTTCTTCACAGAGATGGAACTGAATTAATTTACATACAAGCAAGCCAATGAACACTGCACTAGAAGACTCTTAAAAGTTAAAAAAAAGTTCAAAATGACACAATAAACTGACAGCAAGAAAAGTATTTTTTGTTTCAGGCATGTAGTAACTAACCTTGGAAAAATCACCAAACCAGGCAAGCCTGTGGAAGTAAAATTCACTGGAGGAAACATTTTGTTCACTATTTTATTGCTAACTAGCTCAAATTGGCAGTCATTCCCAGTCCAAAGCTACAGCTCTACTGTCCAAACCTTTTGACAGTACTGAGTAGCATGTGTTATACTTGCACAGCAGGATTCATCTGCCTAAGAGCTTAAGATGAAGAAATGCCAATTGCAGTGTCTCCCTAGAAATATTTTAAAATGCCACTCCTTCTCAAAAAGAAAAGTGGAACCCTAAAACACATTTGTGAAGAAAAGGCCACCAAGTTCAAGTTATTGTTGCAACCAGTATCCAAACACACCGATTTCATTTCAATGATACAGCTGCTCATTTAAGAGAAAAGGCTTTAAACCTTCTAATTTCAAATGGAAATTTCTGGTTTTCCAACCCAAAACATTTAATTCATCAGCTCCATCCTCCCTCCACGTTACCCCATAACTCTTTCAGATCTTCCAGTGATCAGGATATAACAGAGGTATAAATTGATCTTCCTTCTTATAATTCATGTTATTAAATGTTCATAAATATATTTTGGGTAGTAAAAATAGATACTCTCTATTCGTGAAATATGATTAACCACTATCAACAAAAAACTGTGAAATTAATATACTAAAACAACAATCTTTTTAACCCTCTTAGAAAGGGTTTTTTATGAACTTCTGTGCTATTAAACTGAAAACATTGAACAAACACCTGTATATCTTACAAGAAAAAGGGTATGTAGTTACATGGATAAGATCAATGGACTCCTGCTAGCAGGGATTTAGATCCCTTAGACCCATGCTCGAGTATGACAAAGTTGTGTTTTCCACCTTTCACAGTGAGGGTGAGCACACAGTGATGCTGAAGAGAACTAGCAAAAAAATAAACAATTTGAAGAGATAAAAGGTTTTCATCCAAAAACCCCTTAGGTCCATAACCATACAAACCATGCCAGATAGAAATTGGACCATTAGCTTCAAACATCACTCTGACACATTCTACTACCTATCCACTCACATTAGCATCACCAAAATCAGATTTTCACACACTTCAAGAGCCTCAAAACAGGTAGGGGCAGGAACAGTAGGGCTCTCACCTATTCTAGAGACACAAAAAGCCCACAAAAGAGATTTGAAGACACACTGATGATCCCTGATATCTGAGCCATTCATTCATCTCATGACAATGCTCCAAAGGTTTCTTCACCTCATCCAGGATTAATGGGGTGCTTTGCTCATAGTTGATCGGTGCCTCAAAGGCAGCAGAGGTATCAGACAGGGGCTTTCAGGTGTAAAACTTAATGACTCAATACACCAAAACAAAATACCAGTTCATCTTGCTTTCTGTCTTGTGAAAGCTTCTTCAAAACCATTTCATTATTCAGGCATGTTTCCCCCCCAGTTCATCTTTTTTTTTTTTTTTTCCATTTTAATCCTCAACACATTTCTAGGGGTAACTGTGGCTGAAGTTGCCACATGCAGCAGACAAGCACCACCGTTAACAGCACAAGTTTTCCTGCACAGTGAACAAGATATTTCTTGTCACACACAATTCACAAAGCAAATTAAACGTCAGAGTCAGTGAATATTGTGAAAGTGACTCTTGGAGAGCAATCAACAGGTGGAAAACAGCAAGGAAATGGTGGCCTCACTAATTACTTAGAGGCTGAGCTTTTTTGACTATCTCAGAACAGTAGTCAATACATCAAGGTGAGACTGAAAAATATTTGGCAAATACCAAAAGAGTACAACCTCTTGGCAAGAGGTCTCACAAGAAAAAAACAAAATTGTTCCTCTCCATAAAAAAGGAGCCAAATTCTCACAAAGTGCAGAATTTTGATAAATTGTAATGGGAGTGTTGCAGTAATAAACTAAAGTAGAAGAATGTCTTATGTTTTTTAGTGAGGCAGAAGTGTTTTGTACAGATACTACTGCAGCCCTGCCTAGTGCATGCCAAACATGAAAAATTACAAAAGTGTGTGTACAGCAATTTTAAAAGCCTTTATGAAGGTTTATATATATATATATATATATAAAGATGAAAAGTCTGGCAAAATTTTCTTTTGTTCTATAGCATTACTAAAATTCTTTCATCCTCAAAGAACCTGGCTTCTGTTAGTTCCAGATCTGCATTAGATAGAAACTAAACAATTTTGTTGCAAATGCCAAGTCAAAATGGGGAAGAACTGCTAACTTGCTGCAAGTTTGTATTTTGTTCCTTCTCATGAAGGGGAGGAGACTTTATGCCAACAGCCTTGGTATCTCGTTAGCTTTCTGTAATAAATCACATCTCCCGGTAATTATAGTATCACTCATAATAAATTTTGTCATCTTTTCATTACTGTGATTGCAAATCTGTCTCTGTCTCACCAGTCTTACAAGAAAGGGCTGTTGATTTTCATTGTAGCACCAGAGAGAAAAAGGGAAGAATCAAAAGGGAAATCTAACAAATAAGGGGATTTGGGGGACAAGAAGGAGAAAAGAACTGTTATAAGTAAGCAATCAAAACAAGAATATTCAACATTTCATACCTTTGTGAGAGTTACTTTGTATTCAAAGTCAGAAGCTATTGCCATTATTCCATGTATCCAAAGCAATATAAATCCATACAAGTTGCTGCTTATTGTAGAATTAAACCAAAATCTGTGGGGTGCTTATTGTAGAGTTAAACCAAACTCTTCTTTATTTGTTGTGCCCAGCTCATTTCTGCTCATGGAGAAACCTTTTCCTGAGTAGAGAAAACCTTTAAATCTGAGCTAGTACTGCCAGTTCAGGGTATGAGCCAGACTTAGATTCTCCCTTTACTTACATGACACAGGAAGCACTCCAAAGCTCTGCCACTACTTTATCCTGCCAGGTACATGGATGGAGAACTCAGCAGTAGGTTTGCTGACAAATAATTCATTGCATTAAGAATGATGGGAAGAGGTCTTCAACACAGCCAAGAACAGCAGCACTAGATATGACTTTGTAATAAATACCTTTGATAAGACCTGAATGGATGTGTCACTTGCAGTGAAAGAATACCAGCAGTAATGAGACCTTATATGACTACATTTAATGTTTATATAAAACCATATTAATATAAATAATAATGGGAGAATGACTTATTTTAATTTTTGTTAAACTTAAGTGGTAGAATATGCTACCATTAGTGAATGAGGACTAAAACATTTCAGTTACATAAAATGAACTTCATCAGTGAACGTACACCAGTGAGCACCAGAAACAGGTGACAAACTTCTCTAAGTTAGAAGAAAAGATAAAATGTAAATAAAGTTGTGTGCTCATGTGCACATCCATACAAGGCACAAATTTCTTTAGAGCAAAGACAAAATAGGCATCCACATCTCCACAGTGACGTTTTTTGCCGAGGGCCAAGGCTGCGGCTCACCGCACTTGTACATAGAGCTGGAAACAACATTTTTATTCATGCAAATTATGCAGCAGTCACCAAGCATCAGAAAATCAGCTCTACCAACATCAAAGAGCAATTACTAGGTTCTCACCAGAGGGGACTCCTCAGTGTCACCATGTCCTACACACAGGTGGGGCCAGTGGAGAGAAAGGCTTAAAAAAAACCTTCAAAAAAGACCCTATCAAATAAGAAGGCAGAACACAAAAATTTCTATATTTATATTGCAATTGAAAGTCTAAATACTTTCAGTAAGTGATCTCCATAAAGTGGAGTCATTGAATTTCCCATGTTTAGGATCTTGAAGTATCAAGAAAAGAATCAAAGTTTTAAAGGTCCAGCCTCACTTATTCATGAGTGATACTTCAGCATGTGCTATATCCATGCAACAGCATTAGTGTTCTGTAGGCATCTTTTTCAATTTGCACCAAGAATACCTCTGCTATTGTAATTCAACCTAAAATCCATTAAAGCTATTATATTGTGCATAAAAATTGATGAACAGCAAAATTTTGAGCAAACCCAATCACCGATACATTTGAAAACATCTGTTTGATTTTTAGAGGAAGGCTCAGCAGGTATAAAATGTTGCATAAAGCATGTAGGCTCAGCTAACTATAAATCCTGCAACTAAATTAGAATTATGGCAAACATAGCAAATCTGGGGTTACCCTGTGATTTCACAGCAGCCTCCTGCTGTAAATGGCAGTCTCAAAGTACTGATCTAATCTAGCATTTACCACATTGCTGTTCAAACTTTCTCATAAGGAGTAACAGATAGCCTGATTTCATATCAGCACAAGAAATAAATATGAACCATACTGTTCAACAGTTTAAGTCAATTTGAACTTTGAGGAAGATGAGAGCTCAAGATTTCAGATCAGAAAGAAATAATTCTTCAGTGGAAAAGAAAGGAAAAATGAGGAACCAAAGAGTTGTTCATTGACCTTGAACTGCTTTGGCTTGTTTTATTTTTCAATCAACACCTTCAAGCACAATTAGTCCCATCTTCCTCTATGTTACACAGCCGCTTGTCCTTCTACCTGTATTTCCATGAGCTTACAAATTTGTATTTCACTGAAAATGTGGAGCTCAGGCAAACTTAGGAAAGCATTTATCTCCATTTGTCCTCCTAAAAACCTGCTTGTGTCCACAGGAAAATCAACACACGGTGGTTGAACGGGGTGTTATACAATAGAAAGACATGCCAGCACTCCTTGGATCACCCAGCACAAACACCAGCATTTCATAACACAAAACAAGAATGAACTTTTTCATGCCAGGATTTTTCCCATCTTCAGTATGGGCACTTCCTGCAAAGAATAAAACGTTGTCCTTAAACTAATAAGGAACATTGCCTGAAGTCGGCCTTCAAGATGTTGTGTGATCTTTGGATATTCCAAGGAGAAAAACAAAAGCTCTTGCAAATATCTGCATTTATTTGCTTACAGAATTAATGGTGCCAGATATTTCACATTCCACAGCTGACACATGGAGCAGCAGCAGCAGCTGCTCTTTCAGACACTGACTGTAGCCAAGTGACCGTGCCTTGCCTTGAAAAATGGATTGCACTTCATCAAACTTCTCTGTACTGTGATTTTATGAAGGCAGTGTGATTTAATTCCTGGCATAGAAGCAGATATTTTTCTGAATGATAGATTTCACATCTAGACATCCAAGATGCTGGACAGATCAGGTTTTTCATAATTAAAATGCCAGCTTCTTATTAACTTGACAGCTGAGTGTGTGTTCATGTTCATTCCCACATTGCAAGGAGTTTAGGAAGCTTACAGGAAGCACATTCCTGTGTGCAGAGCCCACTCTATGGGAAAAGGGAAAAGCCTCCTCTGGTCCCTTCAGGTTTCTATGGACACTTCAGAACCAGGCCGGTACCCTGGAGGTGGTCAGGAACATGCAAATGAAGAGCACACCAAAGAATTAGCTGGTTGCTACCTCATCTCATGATGAGGTTCAGCAGCAAAATCAACATGGTGAATTCAGCCATTCGACAATGAAAAAGGTTTGTATGATTATGTTTTCCATTGTTGAGTGTTCTGTCTGCTAGCACATGGTCTTGTTTAAAACTCCATTTATAAATCCATTTACAGACTACTCTCTCCTTAAGCATTGAGTACCTTGGCCCTTGCACTGTTCCCTCTCTCCTCATTCCCTGTTTCCTTACAGAGCACTGGGGAAGGTGGCTGTCACTCCTCCATCACCTCACTCCCTTGTGAACAGGCATAAACACTTGCCCTCCAGAGTGGGCAAGTGTTCCCTCCACTGCAGAGCATAGGAAAAACCTGGTGTTTCCAGAAACAGCAGGCTTCAGGTGCTCAGTGACTGAGCAGTAACTAATTACCCCAAAGCAGGAACTGAAGGTTTGAAGCACAAAGCTGATCAATATGGTCATTAGAAAGAAGGATGCTCACCCATCTTCTGTGTCATTCTGGAACTGCAGCTTCCAAAACCACAGCGTAAAATATTCAGGCTCTGTATGTTCATTGGTGTATTTACATTGTATCTAAAAGTATCAATCACTTTTCCTAATAAGCATTTTTCATTTGGAGCATGAATCTGAAAAGATTCCATCTTCCAAGGCTTTCTGAGTTTCCTGACCATGGAAGACTCTCTGCCTTCCACTTCTAGTAAAGGCCTCAGCTGAGTTTGAGTCTTTTAAAGACATGTACAAGTGTCACTTCAGCAAACCCCATATGATGAAACCCTCTAGGAAACATTAAAACAAATACCTGTCCATCCTGAACAGTAGCCAGAGCTTTTCCACAGAAACCACACTCAAATCCCTGTTATATGATGCAGTCAGAATATTTGTTCTCAGTCTTAACTGACCCCTGACAAAGCCTTACCACAACAGGGACCAACTATTTCCTCTTGCAGGTGGTTCTCCATTCCCAATTATGATTAGAAATTTTATCCAGGACCCAAGAGAGTTTTAATTCCTAATTAAGTCCTCTCCAAACTGGCACCCAAGAGAAATTTCCATTGCAAATTCACAGTCACCACTATTTTGAAACATCCTCACACAGACAGCAGACCTCAGTAAGTGAAAGGGTTCACTGTGAAATTACTGCCGCTTGCAAAGTTTTTTCAGTGGGTGGAAAAATGGGCCATTATTTCAATAACTCGTGTTTTCCACACAATTAGAATTATGCAAGAAGTCACCCTCATATCAAAAAAAGTATTCTCCATGAAGCATTCCAGGGAATTTAAAAATATCTATTAAAAAGATATTTCCCACTTTTTGTCATTCTCCCCAGTGGTCAGTTAAGCCAGGTTTCACAGCATTGTTTCTTTTAAGTCTGTTTTACAAGTGATTGAATGTTAGAGAGATGAGCAAGACACTGCCTGCAGTATTTATGCTTATTTGTCACAGCTTGAAATTGGACTGGGACACTGAGAGCATTTCAGAGCCCGTGCAAATACTCTTTGGATTATTTACAACCTGTTGATGCATATTCAGGAGCACACCATAAAATATCATTAAAATGATAAATCTGTCCTCAACTACTACGAGCCTCCCCATCTCCTCTCACTCTTTCATACATTTTCAATTGTTTTCCTTCCACTGCTAACCCATATATGACATCTTTTCAATAATAAAACAGACAGTGCATGATGCTGAGATATCTCTGTGATATCCTCACCTATGGTGCTGTGAAACTGAGTACAGAGACTATTTTACTGAAAAACAATGATACGGAGTGAAGAACAGGAGTGACAACTTACTGTAAATGGATACTGCAGATATCAGCTGGAAGCTAAGATGCATTTCATTGTCACTAATTAAATTTGGATATACAAGTAGCAAAAAAAAAAAAAAAAAAAAAAAGAAACAAAAACTACAAACAGTTCCCATCCATAGCAGTAAATCTGTTTTCTCAAAATCAACCTCTGTGGTATTCACACAGCAACACTGCTGTTAACAGAGGTTATAGAGTAAATTCTTCCCTCTTAAATCTCAAGGTCACCATCCTGCAGCTTTACCTTTTCCCCCTGCAGTTTTGATTCTTTTTATTTAATAAACTTCTTTGATTAAAGGCAAGAGACTTAAATTCTTAATTCTTGCCATCATTTCTGTTCCCATATTGCAGGCAGAGTTGTTTGTGCTAGAAATATCCCTATTCTAAAATAGAAAAGAAGTCAAATTCCCCTGGAGTGCAGTATTTCTATACTTTATCACAAACATCCTGTTTCCTAAATGGCATCTGTCTCCCTGAAGAAGCAAGCTTTCCCTCCTTCCAAAGCGGTCAGATATGGAGTGCACTGCAAGCTGTATTTTGTGGCTATTACACAGAAGGAGAAATATCCCAACATTTTTTCCCTTTCCCCAGGTGACCATCAAATTACAGCACAATGTAATTCAGAGAGAGGGGAGAAAGCAGAAGAGCTTATTCAGCAAGCAGAATTGTTCTCAAGTTAAAGGGAGGGTGTGCATTGACAAGAGAGGATTTTGGTTGCAGGAGAGGCTGACTGTATTTTAGTCATGTGCTGCTTCTGCCAATGCCATCCCTGATAGTCCAGGACTGCCCAGTTCCAGCAGAGCCACACACACACAGTTAAGGAGCAAAGATTAAACCAACATTTTATTGCTCAAATACTCTGAGCTCTCACTTGCAAGCACATGGAAGAAAAAAAGAATAAAATCTCTTGAATGACAGCTACAAGACAGCCAAGACTCCTTGTTTTTGCCAGGACAACACTAAAGCAAAGGAATCATTCCCCCTCAGTCTTCCTCAAGGCATCGTCCTTGCCCTGCCTTATCCAAAGCATCCTCTAATCCCTCTCCTCCGGGCTGTGCTACAGCAGCTGACAACATGCTAAACCACAGCTTGAAATGCACCGAGGCTTTTGTCCCAGGAAACACAGCTCAATTATCATCCCAGGAAAAATGGCACACTACCTGCTAACTGCCTTTTCCTTGATCCACAAGCTCTTAAAGCACTCAGCCACTAAAATAAAAGTGATCTTATCTCTGGTTTAACTGCTCCTGCATCACGGTGCCAGCCAAACCCCGGCTCTGTGCCTCGTGTTGTATAACCAAATTGTGCACATACACACCCACCATGCAAGGAACATTATTGTTATTAAAGCCAAACTTCCTAGTCTAATGTGAAGATAGAAAAAAAAAAAAAGAAAACAAAAAAATTACCAAGAAAACCAAAAAAAACCAAATTTAAAAAACCCCACAAAAACAGATGTGAAGAATTCCTCATGGTGTACGTATTTAATTGAACAGAGAAACGCAGCATCAGGTTGATAACCCATCTTCCCTGATCCTATCCAGACTCCCAGGCAGGTCCAAGCACTGCAGCCTCCAGAGCAGCTTGTCCCTTCACTGTGCAAACTCTTCTGATTGCAATTCTACCCTTCAAATATCTCAAACAGCTGTTTACTCAAGAATTATCCTGAAATTGCACCAAGGTGCTTTTTTTCTGAAGTGAATTCCCTAACCTGTAATCTAAAGATTTGTTTTGTTTCATTTATACTACTGTAGGAAGGATACTTGTGATCTGAGGTGATGGTTCCTCCTATTTCTGCGATTAATAACTGCATTAAACATGTTATCTGCAAAACTAGGAGAACATTCCTTGCTTATTAATGTCTTACTCTTACTGGAAGAAGCAAAGTAACCAATAATTTCCATTTAGACTACTGATTAGA
Source organism: Corvus kubaryi (assembly GCF_017639235.1). Taxonomy (NCBI): domain Eukaryota; kingdom Metazoa; phylum Chordata; class Aves; order Passeriformes; family Corvidae; genus Corvus; species Corvus kubaryi. The sequence continues at coordinate 6,525,249 of NW_024581130.1, forward strand.
AAATGGAAATATTACATGTAGCAGCTGTCAACAGGGTTCAAAGGAATTTTTTTTTTTTGCTGCTTCTCGAAAACCCTTTTAAGTCCAAAAATCAGAAGTCAAGAATTAATTCCCAAAATATTATTTCAGATCTTAAAAATGGAAACATAACATGCATCTTGCAGTTAACACTATTTACTATCAAGTTTTGGCCACGTAATTGTTGCGTGTTTCTTAAAGACCACTTGGATCATTTTAAGGCATGTCTGGTATCACACAGGGCTGTGAGATGAAAGGTAACAATATCAGGCAATGCAAGGGATGAGCTGTATGAAAGGAAGAGATGTCTCCAGTCTGTGAGCTTAAGTCCCACATTTCATATAAAGTTGCTTCATTTTTGTTATACACATTTTTTCAAGCTAGACACCAGCTTTTGTTTACAGTGTTAGCTATTAAGCATTTCAAATACTTAAGATAGCAACCATACAGAAAAAAATGTGTTTCTGCTGTAATTTAAAAAAAATAAAATTGAGTTTGTAGCATCAAGAGACTTCCATAGGGCTTCAAAACTATCATAATTATTGCCCAAAAGTTGCATTATGCCTTGTGCTTTATTTACCTTTCCTTAAAGCTGTCTGCAAGTAACTTCAGATTTGAAGGTAATTAACAAAAGTCACTGAACTCAAAGTAAAATTATACACATCATGGAGGTAGCAAAACAAAACACAACCTGTATTTAGTTACTGGTTATTTCTCTGGACAACGACACCAGGAGCACATTAGGGGAGAGATCAGCTGTATAAACCATAACTCCTTACCCAAACCATCAGCATCTCCGTATCTTTAGGCCTTTCTGAAGCAAAATTCCTTTCCTCTGCATATCAGGCAAGTTCAGCTGATCATTTCACATTTACTCTAAGTCACATCACACAATGAATTCCTCTGCCTGAGCAGATACTTGTGGCACCTCCTCAGGAGGCAAGTTATTTCCAACTTTTCCAAAAAGAAAACTCCAGGTAGTTGATCTTCACGTAGGTATTAATATTCAGCGAGTGGTTCCTGGCTGTTGCAGCAGGCCAAGGAGAGGAGAACAGCCCCTCTGAAGAGCTGGGCTGCTTTTCCACTGGGTAGGCAGGTACTCATCTCACCGGGCACCAAAGCCCAGTAAGATCCCCAGCAGCTGTGGAGGATTCAGAGACCCTGACTGGAGCACACTTTTCGGGAGGGGGGGGGAAAAAGCAAGTTGTCTGCTGACAGAAACAATAAAAATTTCAGAGACTAGTGTAAGAACCACTTCAAGAATTCACTAGGATGAGCCAAAATTCCTGAACACAGGTGGTGGTGGTGTGGAGGGAGGAGCTGTGCAGAGTCAGGCACTGCAGGCTCACAGAGAGGCTCCCCCAAAGAAGCCCAGGGCAGCTATGAAACAGCCTTTACATTTTCACTGCAGTTTCTGACAGCACATCAATCCCAAAACACTCCCAGTGAAGTTCCATAACTCCCACCTTGGCCTGAGCTTGGAGGAATGATAGTGCTTGATTTGGAGCAAAACACAAGAATCATTGACCAATTAATGCACAGACAGATGTTGGTATGAAGGCATAGTGTAACAGCATATTGAATACTGTGCACAGTGAGGTGGATGTAGGCACACTACATCAAGATTTACAGATAGTAAGGAAAAAAACTTGGCAAAACTCTAAATCTCTCAAGTCTCTTTTGTATTGTTGCAGCCTTGAGCAAAATTCTAATAGCATCATTTGGGTTTTACATTCACAAAACTGAGTGTGCAAATTCTGCTGCATACAAATAAGACATTTGCATATATTTGACCAGGTTTTGTAAGTTTTGATAAAGTTTATTATCTGCTATATCAGTACAGCGGAAAAATCCCCCCTGATGTTGATATGAACTACTTTGAGGAAGAAAAACAATAATAAATCAGGCTTGGCAGAAATTGAAATTCAGAAGGTAGACTGATCATCAAACTTGAAAACGTTATTTAGTAATACACAATAAAACAAATAACCTGCATTCTCCAATTCCCCAGTTAATGTTTATTGATTAATTTTTGTTAGAACAAAGCTATTAGTGGTGCATATCCTTGGACAGGTGCTTAAAGCAAGTGGTGTAACTTATATCTAACCATTTGTTCAGTGAAAAGCACTTACAAGGAATTGTTTTTCACTCTTGCAACAATGCAAGCAGAACAAATTGAAAAAATTGCATTCTATTTTATTGGGTTATAAAAACAAGTCATTGCCAAAGTTTCATAGAGGTACAGTTAGTATTTTCAGCCTTATGTTGTATTGAAAAAGTTGCTTTTCTATTTCCAGAGCAAGCCTTGGAAAAGAAACCCCAACATTCCCTAGTGCATCAGAAACAGATATTGAATTTTAAGTACATTAATTGCACGCCGTATTCCATTTACCTACAGCTATTCTGAAATTAAGCCACTCATGAAGATTAGAATTTCCACCACCGTTCTTGCATGTTTTGCTCCTGCAGAGCAGCTTTAATTCCGAGTCAAGGAGAAAAAAACCTTACAAACCATTATCAGGCAGTTATATTATTGTCGTAAAAACATCAACCAGGTGACTCACTTAAATCTAGACAGAAGAGAATGCAGTGTTCTTCAGTTCTCACCTTTCAAGGAAAGGGGTTTACTAAAATAGCAACATGATAGTAATAAACTTGTAAACAGGTATGGACATTCTCTTACGACCTTTGCTTAAGGCAATCACAGGCTTTTGTCCCAGCCAGTCTTTGTTTTTAATTGGACTTCAGGGCATCGTGATTTAATGAGCTCAGCCCAGCCGCGCACAGCCCCTCCCTCACTCCCCCACAGTGGGATGGGGAAGAGAATCAGAAGGCTAAAAGGGAAAAAACTCATGAGTTGAGATAAAGACAGTTTAATAGGGAAAGCACAAGGCATGCACTCAAGCAAAGCAAACCAAGGAATTCATTCCCCCCTTGCCATGGGCAGGCAGGTGTTCAGCCGTCCCCAGGGGAGCAGGGCTCTGTCACGCATAGCACCGACTTGGGAAGACAAAAACCATGGCTCTGAATGTTCCTCCTTCCTCCTCCTTCCACCAGTTTTATATGCCCAGCATGGCACTCTCTGGTCTGGGGTATCCCTGGGGTCAGTTGGGGTCACCTGTCCTGGCTGTGTCCCCTCCCACCTCCCTGTGCCCCCAGCCCACTCGCTGCTGGGGTGGGGTGAGAGGCAGAAAAGGCCTTGGCTCTGTGTGAGCTCTGCCCAGCAGTGGGGAAAACCTCCCTGCACTATCAGCACTGCTTCCAGCACAAATCCAAGACACAGCCCCATGCCAGCTACTGTGAAGAAAGTTACCTAAGCCAAAACCACCATGAGGCATGATTTTTTTCATCCAAACTACAAAGATTTTTGGACAAAGTTATTAGGGCCTAAGACAATATTATTATAAAATAGGTACTCAGATTTGCTATATAAACTTGCCAAGTCAAAGTAACAAATCCTGAAGATATTTTGCATATCCCTACAAATACCCTCAGCAAACAATGACTTTCATTTTCCAGAGACCACAGGTACATTTTTAGAAAGAAAATAGTTATCCAACTGTTTCCTACTGGGTGAGTTTTAAATCAAATAATTAATGCACAACACATCTTGTAGTCTTTTCTGCAAAACTTGTAGTGTTTCAGCTTAGTATTCAGCAAAATAAATGTTCTTAAATACATGTTGGATCATCATCAACAAACAGCACATTCTAAAGGTCAGTAGATACAAGCTCTCCAAGACAGCATAAAGGAAATCCAGCTTTAAACATGGGAGAGCAGGAAGAGTCAGAAGGATACTAAAATTATTTCATTAGACTACAGCATCCTCTCAGGCACAATCTGTAAGTAATAACACAGGTGCCATTCTGATGACTCCTTTGTTTCTTTCCAAGCTTATATTAGAAAGAGTTACCACAAAGAGACAATTTTGCTTTGGAAAATAAGTGTAGAAAAAGGCTAGTGCTGCAGGGTTTGCATTTCCAGCAGTATTCAAAACCTTTCTGTAAGCTACCGTTAATTACAAACTACACAGAAAAGGAACCAGGTACTCTTGTCCAACCTCTATCACCCCACACCAAAGCCCTTTACAGATTATTTCACTCTTTCATTTTTAAAAAATTTCATAAAGTCCAATCTATTCCCATTTCCATCCCCTCCATGGGATCTGATTTAGGCTAATATTAGTAGATTATAAAAAAAGAGAACAAAAATGCATACAGTAAGGGTTAAAATAGGGATATGTCTTTTCAGAGCATCAAAGCATTTGACTGCCTTAATTCCAAACATTCATCTCAAGATTAATGGCAAAATATAATTTCATGTTCTCAAAAACTCAGCTCAAGCTTAAACTTTACAGAACAATAGGACTCCTCACCCCTCAGTTATTGGCACAAACATTTCCATTCAAGGCCACAGCACCCACCAACAGCAGAGCCTTCCCAACAGAGCCAGATACTCCCCAGCAGACACTTCCTCACCTTTAAATACAACAGCCACAACATGCATCAAAGCTTTGCTTCTTAAAACAGCCTCAAGAGTCAGGCAACAGGGACATGGAGATTACCAACAAAGCCAAGACTGCTCACCCAAGAGGCCCCTGAGGCAGGGCTGGGTGAGGCTGGAGCCCATCCCTGCAAGGGATCCCCTGCAGATATGGAAACCAGGTACTGCATTCACCTGCACATAACCTGAACAAGATGGAAGCATATCAGCTGTAAACCTCCTTACCTTGACTTCGCTGAGACCAAGGAGCTGAGAAGCTCTGTGAAGTCAGCAGTACTCGCCTTTTCTCCGACATACAACAGGCCTAATCCTTCACCCACAGCCCGAGTGCTGCCCTTCAGGCACCAACTCCAAACTCCCATCTTCTTCTCTTTCAGTAACTAAACGTTTTGTTGCAGAGCACCAAAACAATTTGCCCAGAGGAACTAGAGTTGCCACTAAGGTGTTATTTTTCAGGATACTCTCTATTTGCAGAAGCAGAAAGGCCACCCAGCCCAGGCAGGCTGAAAGCAGTTCAGACACCCCCACACCTCCTTCAAACAAGCAAATCCACCCCCTTGTTTCTGCTGCTTTGTGGAAATCACCTCTTTCCCACCTGGATCTGATAGCGAAGTCAGCTGGATCCAATAGCAAACAAAGTCAGCTGGATCCCAGCCTCAAGCTCCACCAGTCTGCAAAGCAGATCAACAGTTGCATTTGTGAACTCAAAGTAATGTGTTTATCATTTTGAATGTGTTTTATTATTAACTTGAAGTGGTCTCCTTCATAAACCCCTTCCATGAGATGGGTGAATGATATTCCTGTGTTTATTATATATATACATGTGTGTTTGTGCGTGTGTGCATAAAAGTTGAGGAAATACACTTAGGAAGAATCTTGGGTTTTACGTAAGATTTCCTTTGTTCCTTGCAAAGACAGTTTCATAAAAGTAATGCAAACCAAGGAGGATTAAAGTTCAAGGAAAGCAGTAGCTGAACTTCACACAGATGATGTCAGGAACAAACTAATGAGACACTGGTCACTCCTATATCAAATAAATCTCAAGATTATGGATGTGACAGATGTCCTAATGATATTTTGCTATTCCTCATGAAGATTCTAGGCTATTCTAAGACAAAACAGGAGTAAGAAGAAAGACCTACCCTAAGGGTATGAAAATGATTTTGAAAGATTGTCCCTACTAAATGTTAAGATCAAAGGTTTTGTTAGAGATGGGGGAGCAGATTAAAGACTGAAAAAGCAAAAAAGCATGCACAACACAGGAATTAGAGGAAATAACATGCTCAGAAGGCATCTTTACCAGCCTCAGTTCTTGCAGGTCTCATCGAACACGCAGCCAATCAATATAAATCTATGTTTGCTTAAAATTTTTTTTTAGAAAACATGCTCTCCACTAATACTTCCTCATGACAATCTCACCATCACTTACAAAGTCACATCTAAATATGTCTTGAAAAATAAAGGCATAATCTAGTGATTCATATAAAAGATAACTCCAAGAAACTTTATTTATATTCTTCCAGCAGGACTTTTTACAGACTGAAATTCATCTGAACTTCAAAATAGTATGGTTTTCAGGGACGGAGGAAAACATATAGATAGATGAGTGGGGGGGGGGGGGGTCCTAAAATATGGTTTACATTTTTACGAGACAAGAAACTGGGCAAAAAAAAGATGATCTCACACATTTCCAGAGATGTATCTTGGTGACAAAGTTGCTTTTTAGAAAGAGATTTTTAAAATCTCAAACATATTCATTCCATAGTCTATACTCAAAGCAAATGCAGCAAGCTTTTGCACAAAAGAAGATGAACAATCAGACAGCTATACACTATTAACTAATGATGCAAGAAGATATTTCAGAGAGTGGGATCTTTAAAAGCAAACACTGTCATGGGAAGATGCATTTATTTAGAAGTCGTTAGAATATTTGTCTCATCTATTCTTCCATTTCCTCACCTGAGCTCAGTCTGTTTAATAATGGAAAATTCAAAACCTTTGCAATAAATATGTCCCTAGGCTATTTATTTTCCAATGCAATTTTCAAAATGTTAATCAAAGCAGCAGAAAGCAAAAAGACTCAGAGATCTGAGCAAATCTAATAATTTTAACTTATATTAAATGTTTTCTCTCTTGTGTGAGCTATTTATTTCTTAGTCAATCCAAACCAGACACAAGGATTTCTTTAAGAGAAGCAGTAGAAGCTATTTGGTGCCAAGCTGGGTCAGACGTTTTTTATTATCTTTCTGGATGTGATGGGCTGACACCAGGTGTCCACAGAAGCTGGTCTTACATTCCCCTTCTCAGCTGGAAAACAGAGAGAAAATATATCAAAAGGCGGATAGGTCAATTTAAGAGTGGGGAGAGTTCACTCACCAGCAAAACAGACTCGACTTGGGGAAATGGCTTTATTACCCACCAAAGTCCTTCTTCTCAGGCTCAGCTTCACTCACAATTTTCTCTCCTTTCTCCTCACCAGCAGCACAGGGGGAGAGGGAATGGGGGCTGTGGTCATTTCCTTGCACGTTGTCTCTGCTGCTCCTTCTTCCTCAGCAAGGGCTCCTCACACCCTTTGCCTGCCCCAGCATGGGGTCCCTCCCATGGGAAACATTCTCCACAAACTTCAACAAGTTCCCCCAGGCTGCAGTTGCTCAGGAACTGCTCCAGTGTGGAATCCCCCCAGAATCACAAATTCTGCCAGTAAATCTGCTCCAGCGTGGGCTCCTCTCTCCATGGGGCCTTCTCCAGGGTGGACTTCCGACGGGGTCACAGCCTTATTTCAGGCATCTGCCTGCTCCACTGTGGGATCCTCCCTGGGTGCAGGGACACAGCTGCCTCACCATGGTCTCACCACGGGCTGCAGAGGAATCTCAGCTCTGGCACCTGGAGCAGCTCCTGCCCCTCCTTCTCTACTGACTTTGGTGTCTGCAGATCTGTTCCTTTCTGTAGTGGTTTCGTCCAAAATACTAATTACTATTTACCTTCTGTGAGATAAGAATTAGGAGAAAAGCAAAGCAGGCACCAAACTTGAAAGAATATAAAGAAGTTTATTAACAGACCTAAAAAAAAAAAATCATACCACACCTTCAGAACACTTCTCCTCCCCCCCACCTTTCTCCCTTCTCCCACTGACAATGTAAAAAGACAACCCTTCAGATGTTCAGTCTGTTTACCACTTCCATAATAACCTTGTTAAGTCCATTTAGGAAGAGGAGTCTCTCTTGCCCATGCTATGAAAACATTATCATAAGGAGACAGCCGCCCAGGTTGGTTCTCTGCTCGCATGTGAGTCCCTTCCCACGACTTGCAGCTTTTCCCACAACTGCTTTCGAGGGTCCACTCTTGAATTACTGGGGTACAATTTTAAGGCTGAGCTGTTCAGAAACAAAAGTTCTCTTCACCCATCTCTGGGAGCATTTCATCTCTAAGAACAGAGGCCCTTCTCCTTCCCTGGGAGCAAAGGGTCTTCCTCATTTTCATCTTTAGGACTATCTCTGGGAGCATCTCTAGGAACTGAGGTCTTCTCCTTTCCATGTGGAGCAAGAGTCCTCATTGCTTCCATCTCTCCCTGTCCAAACTTCTCATGCAATTACAGCTGCGCCAGCATCTGCCTATCTCAGCGCAGGTGCTTTTGCTTACGAGTTGAACACTCCACCCCCCATATCTTCATGAAATTACAACAGGATACTCTGATATATCATAGCTTCACAACAGAATTTCAGCTTTAAGCATTGGCTCCAGGACGGCCGTGGCCTGGCCCGGCCTGGCCCAAGCAGGGCCTGGCCGGGCCCGCTGGCCCCCGCACGGGGCCCGCAGCCACCTGTCCCAGCACCGGAAACGAGAGAGGGCTCTGCCCAGGGTTTGTCTATTCTTAAGTGTGGATCACAGAGGCGGTCACTACTTTAAGTGGCTTAAAGAATTGTCCATATTTAAACTGGCCAGCTGATAGGTTCTTTGCAAGAACATCACTTCCGGGACTATGCTTTACTAACCCATGACACTTTCCTTCTCAGCCCTCACTCCAACAACACGTTGTTGTGCAGGTTTTCCTCCTCCTTCTTAAGAGCCCAGAGGCTCTTCCACCATCCCTGAGAGGCTTGGCCTTGGCCAGCAATGAGTCTGTCTTGGAGCTGCCTGGCATTGGTTCTGCTGGACACAGAGGCAGCTTCTGGCAGCTTGTCACAGAAGCCACACCTGCAGACCCCCACAACCAAAACCTTGTCATGCAAGCCCAAAACATTGAATTAAAAGTGATAAGAAAAGGGAAGAAGGATTATTTTAAATAAGAAGTCTTGCAGTCTTTGTGGCAGTCAGAACTTGGTTGAAGCAAATAGTGGCAAATACTGATCTAGCTGTGCAAAAAATCATGTCAGTCTCATTCAGCCAAAATCATGACAAATGTCCATGAAAAGTGTAAAACAAAGTTAGAGCAAGGGATGCTAGACTTGACAGCACTGAGATAAATGCATGCACACCATTTAGCCACCTTGGAAGACTTTCTTTATTGGTCCTCTGCTGTTTGGCTGTCTTTTTCTGATCCTTCTCCAGCATAGATCCTAAGTTCATTTTGAATAAGGTCATGTAGAAACCTCCTTTATCATTCCTGATGACTGATATAGATGACTTTTTCTTTCCTGGAGAAAATAGACCTAAGTACTCTCAGCATTTGTACTGTTAGACCTGCTTTTTTTACATCAGGTGGAGGCAGTTATTCCCTTCAGCAAGTTATTAGTTTTAAAACTACCTTGAATATGACAAAGACTCTCATTCTCAGTGAAAACGACTGAGCCTCTCAGACTTCAGTAAATCTTCAACAAACCTGAATCAGAACACAAAATCAGCCCAGTCAATGGTCAATACCCTTGAGCAGAGACCAGAGGGCTTCTTATCAAATTATTCCGGTAGCTGATTGGAGGGAACAAAGCTCTGGGTTTTCTAGACAAGAGTCTGAACAAAATGCTCCTCAACTATCCAAAGGGAAGGAGTGTTGTAACATCAGAATGTGTTATGGGACATGGTTTACCTCTTCTTCAAACCATAAAATTTTAATGGATTTAATGGTGTGCTGCAAGGGCACTACTACCTGTAGCTATCAGCATACTGTGCACCATTTTGCTCTGTAATGAGCAATTTTCCCTTTTTCTAGTTAAACTCCTCCTTTCCCAGTTGGATATTGCCCTGATACCAGGCTCTGTGTGTTTGTGCGTGTATGTGTGCATGTGTGCAAACATGATCACAGCAGCTGACGGAACAGCAGCACCCAGCCAAGTGGAAAATACAATTTTCAGAAGACAAAAACCTGTATTCCCAGAGACAACAATCTGTCTAAAAAAGTCATCTGTTAAATGTAGTTACCCAGTAATTGAGCAGTGAAAATGCTCAAGATTTCTAGTGGCTCTTATCTAAAGTTTCTCTATATTCTTTGTTTTAATTAAAAATAGATTTCATAAAATCATAGAATCATTAAGGTTGGAGAAGACCTCCACAGTCATCGAGTCCACTCTTGGACCAAACACCCCCATGTCAACTCAGGGTTGTCATATCCACCTACCTCTTAAGCAGTTATCACTTTGGATAAATAATTGTATTTCATAGAATCTGAACTTCAGAAATATATAAAATATGGAGGATATCCTCACCTTTGAAGGAAGGAGGAAAGCACAGGGATTTTGTCAGCTGCTGTAGTTCTTTCCAGTACATGGATATACACAACAGTATATGGTGGCATGAAGAAAGCCATCAAAGACCCAGTGGACAACTGGAATGGAAGTTACTAAATCTAAGAAAGAGATAATAAACTTCTTGCTAACATAATAAATTAGGATATAAGCATCCTTGTCCTCCCTCTCAGCTGTGTGTCATAGCCAGTTTCCACATTCTGAAAACTCTTACGAATTTTTCTGTAAGACTCATGTTTTTCTTCTGAGACAATTCCCACTGCATTCTGCTTTTCCTGTCCATCTTGAGGCAACATTCATGCTTTTTTAAACTCCAGTCTTTTTCTTCAGTTGCCAAGGGCATCTCCTTTCCCACCCTTTGACATAATAGTTGTGGCATTTCCTTTTTTCCAAGAGGCAGCCTTAGCTTCTCCAGTTTTCTTTCAAGAAGGGTAACGCACCACACCCAGCCCCATATCCCCTGCTAAATGTGCTGGAGGGCACCCTTGATCTGAATGCTATGGTCCCTGTGATGAGAGCAGGTTTGAATTCATGGAGTGTAAATTTTATTTACAGGGAACAACATCTTCAGGTTTTTCCCTCTCTAGATAGATAGCAATGAGAAACACACATTTCATTAAGCAAAAATGATCATCTGTTTTCCTAAGCAGCAATCTTCATTTTCGCTTCATAATCAGCCTTTAAGTGAACTAAGAGTGTTTTAATTAAAGGTTGCAAACAAACGGTCTGATTTTGAGAGATGCTGAGCACCTGGTACTGCAAACTGCAGATGGTCTGTCCCTGCTCCCCTGACCTGCTCCTCTGACCCTCGTTAAGGGCACACCACAGCACATTACTGTGGTGGCTGTGCAAGGCAGAGTCAACTCTCGACTCTCTAGAAATTGTAATGTAAATAATAACATCGTAACCCCTGTCATCTAACCCAAGCTAACCTGGTATCTGCATGGCATAGTTTATCCCAAATATATAGGTATTTATGGTAAAGTAGAAAAGGCAAGAACTGTCAGAGATCAGTCTCTAGGTCATCCTGGGACTCAGCAACAGCTCCTAAAGATGGCTCTGATGCCAAACACTATTCAGCCAGCCCCTTCTCATCTTTCCTGTCCATGAAGCCATTGACACCCCTCATAATGCTCCAAGGGAATTTTGTCCTTGGGCTGAGGCTGCCCGAATCTCTGTGTCACACTGATTCAGTCTCCCTTCACCCCACATGAGCTAGTCAGGATATGTACAACAGACAGATATTCTCAGAAAGGAAAGCAGAAGAGTAGAGGGATTTAAAAGTCGGGGGAAATGGTCAGCTAGAACTCTTCTAAGAGCACGGCAGTAAAATCAAAAAGGCATGTGCGTCCCCTGCAATGCTGAGTTATTGCCCTAATAAATGCCATTGCCGAGGAGGAGCTTCTTGCACAAGACAGTGTCGCCCCAGAGACACAAACAGCAACTTTTATATTTGCCTTTCACAAACCCAGTGGGAGGAAATTTTTCTGACAGCAGTATCTGCCACATTAATTTCTTACATCAGTTCAAGCTGTTTTATCTTCTGTCTGGTGTCTTTGGTTATATCCACACAAATGTGTTCAGGGCCTCTTCTCCTCTCCTCAGAAAGCAAATGTGTCCAGGGGGATCTGGTGGAGGGCATAGTGGTGCCCATCCCCATCACAACCGTAAAAACCTCACTAAAAGTTTCCTTTGTCCCTCTGTCACAGCTGACATGGAGCAGTGAGATAAGACAATAGAGATAAGGTAACAAGGAGGTGTCAGTGAACAGCAGAAGCAGCAAATACCAAGTTATGGCATGGAATAGATTGTTACCAGTAGTTTTAACACTGGGGCTTCCTTGGAGAGTAGACAGGGTGGTCAGTGGGGTGAAACAGTTCACAGAGCTCCTATAATTTCAGGCATCAGCACCTTAGACCTCACTGGGGATTTTCCTGGCTATCCCAGGGTCACGGAGGGTGGGAATGTGACAACTTCGGCTGAGCATGACAAGATGCAAGTAGGAGAAATGTTACGAATGTCCTTCACCATTCAATGATTTAGTGTTTGGGGTTTTTTATGTTGTTGCTTTCTGCTACGTAACTAAGCACTATGTCTTCATAGCAGTATCTTGGTAATAAGCAACCTATACTGTTCTTACTGGGGGCAATACTCTTATTGTGATCCCACTGTATTATATGCAGAAATACAGAATGATTTATTGTGGAAGGGGGATTTCAATGTGATGGAAAACCCCAAACGCTTCAGATGTATGAAACCTACATAGTCAAGAAGGGAGGAGAGTTTACAAATAACAGTGGCTTACAAACAAGCTCCAGTCCTTCTTTCACTCCATACTCATGTGAGGCAGAGTTTGAGAAAGAGAAAAGCAACCTGGATTTCCCAGCTGGATACTGGAATTTCAAGCAATGTGCTAAACTGAGGGTTCCCTGCCCCACTCTTCTTCAATACCAGCTTTACACACCAGCTCAGAGACCAGCCACCACATCATTTTTTAATTTTCATTTTATTTACCATTCAAACAATCCACTATTACTATTTTAGAGTCATAGCGTCTTGGAGCCTGAGTCCAGGATCAAGGTTTTAATGCAGCAGGTGTTGTGCAAACTCGGGGCAAAAAGACTCAAAAATCTCAAAAACATTGAGATTTAAGTACATAAGAAGTGCAGGGATTCTTTTTCAAATAAACCCTACATTTAAACAGCAATGAACTGTTGCCAGTTCACTGACCTGTTTCTGGGGTTTTTTTTTCTTTTTAATTTAATGCAGGGGATTAAATAATTTTATCTAAACTAATGCAGATATCACTTAAGCTAAGTAAAACTTTCCCACTGCTGCTTGACTTTCAGTCTGACACACACTTCTTTGAAACAGAAGTTTAAAACAATCAAGAAATACTTCTCCATAGGCCCAATGTCTACATGTGCTATAGAATGCCTTGCTGGAGTGACAGATTAGATACCAAAAACATAAATGTGTTCAAAAACCACCTGTAGACAGTCTTAGAAAAAAAGATCCCTCAAGGTGGTTCGATACAAGGGCACAGGTAGTGTTTCAAACCTGCATTGCCTAAGCTTCAGCCAGATGAGAGGGTGTTCCAGGACAAGCATCTCCGTGTGTTTTCCCAGGTCTCATACTGTTTTCCTGAATACCCACTGCCAGACCTCCTCAGAGAGACAGCAACTAACTCAGGAAGAATTTCTGCCTGCCTCAGCATGACCATTCCTGTATAAAAGACAACACCAAAAAACATTTGCTCAGAAAAATAAGCTCTAAATTGCTACCTGATATGATCAAAACAGAAAAGCCCCTTGCTAGCATCAAATCTACTTCTGTGAGGCACAGCAGCTGAACAAGATGTCCCTACAGTGAGCAGGGCACAGTCTGAATATGAGCCACAGTTTGAAACCAAAACAGCACACAAAATAACAACGAGCAAACTCTTAGCAAACACCACAGGAAGCAAGAGGTCCTAAGGAGATATTTGAAGGAGATGGAGAGACTACTTGCTCTCACTGTGACATCCAATGCCCTTGCACGCTGTTTGGGAATTACTAGAGAGTTTCTGCCATCATCAATGTCACTCAAGCAGTTTTCCCTAGGAGAAAATATTTTTTAAAGGTTTACAGACACAGCAGAAAAATAATATACCAAATTGTCAGTTCTAGAGAGGCACTTTCACATTCCTGCTGGACTGAGTGTAATGGCATCAATCTAACACCACATGCAGATACAGTGCAAGCAGAGATTAATCATAAACAGTTGGCTCTCACTTGTCAGGAGCAATGGGCAGAGCAGGACTGTTTTGCTACTATTTCTGCCATTTCTAAGGTCATTTGTGGTATCATTCATTAATTCAAACAATAGCAGGTGACACAAGCAGCTGAGGGAGGAGACTGTATTCACCAGTGCCAAAACCTGAAAAATAAAAAACAGTACTCAGCTCATATAAAATTGGAACTTAAAAAGCTTGCCGAAGACAAGTCCTAAGCAGCCACTTCAGCACCTGCCAGGCACCAAATGACCCAGGGAAACTGCATCTAATTGGACTGATGAAGCTACAATGTGGCTGTGTGATGCAAGTAGTTGTTAAAACCTGTATTTATAAAGGCTTTCTTTTGCTTTTCTTAATAACCTACAATAGAAATTACCTTCTAATACTTTCAACTCCTTTAAGTTTTTGTGGAATAAATATTTACAATGGGATGTAGGGGCTGGTTTCACTGAAACATATTTTGCCTTTGCTTCAGAAACTCATAGAGTTTGTAAATAGAGGTCCAAGCACACAACAAACATGAGCTAAAGGACAGCACACTGAGTATCATCCTGGATTACTTGGTACCAAGGTAAAATGTGCACCATGGAAGGGAACTGCAAACAGCCTGCAAAGAGGAGCTCAAAGCACTGCCTGCAAACAGGTTGTCTGTGTGCCACTCAGACTTCTCAGATGATGGGCTGGGAACAACAGCTGGGAGGTGTTGAGTCGGAGTCCCAGCACTGAGTGCCGAGAGGAGGGAGGGAGGGAGGGAGAGGGCACCGAGTAGGTGTGCGAGTGCTGGTGGGTGCTGAAGAGCTGGGGCTCAGCCCAGGGACAGCAGGTCACAACTCCCAGGCAAGTCTGAGCTCCTCGGCAAGGTATCACTCACTTCAGATTCCGCTGGTCCAAATATATGACTGACAGCTTTTTCTCTGCAGAAGAACTGAGCACATGCTTGTCCACCTCTGCACCACTTTACACGCACCCTGGCACCCCTTCCTCACAGCCCGGTCGTAACACTTCGGGGGAGGTTAACAGCGTCACCCACGAGCGCGCACTTGCGAAGATCCGAAATTCCACACAAGTCGGGCGCTTGAAACAGACCTCCCCCTTCATCCCCGCTACAGGCAGCAGCCTTTCCGCCCAATTTAGGATACGCCAGGACCCCCCCGCCCCGAAGGACTCGCGCAGCCCCTCCCAGCCCTGGAACTGCGGAGGCGACACAAGCGCAGGGTCCGCGGTCAGCATCGCACCGCGGCTGCAGGTGGGCGCATCCCAGGAGCCGCGGGCGGAGCACGCCGGGACCCCTGCCGGGCATCCTGCCGGGCATCCTGCCGGGCATCCTGCCGGCCCGCTCCCGGCCCCTCCCGCGACGCGCGCAAGTTGCGAGGAGCGCGGAGGGCGCGGAGCCGCCTCGCCCGCAGCGCCGGGCTGGGAGCGCTCGGGGCGGTGCCGGAGCTCGCCCCGCCGGCTGCCGCCTCCCCGCCCCTCCCCGCCTTCTCTCGTTTCATTTTTGGCGGGGGCAGCGCCGGCTGCGGAGGGAAACGCTTCGCTTTCCGCGCTCCGGGACCGGCGCCTGCCGCGGTGCGGATGCGTATGGACGAATCCTCGTGAAAACAGCTCCCGACGCTTTCCCCCCCAAAAAAACCAAACCCAAACAAACCACCCACTTGGATAATTAAAACGGTAAATCTAGCTAATTTTTCATTATCTTGCTTGTTGTGTGCTTATATATGTAGATATTTATTATTTATCTGGCTTCATTTCGTCATCCTTTGGTTTTTGTTAATTATCTGATCTTGTGCTGCCGATGAACTTGAGGTATTGGGGTTTGAAGCAGAGCAGGACTCTGTTTCTGCTTTTTCCTAAAGTTAGACGGAGGAACGAAAACGTTCCTGGTTCATACCAGCCTTGTGAATATGTTTACCCTGCTTTATCAACCTGAACGTAGATGAGATTTCCTGTGGCAGCATCCTCTTGAGTTTGCTTTTCCTTTAATTTTTGCCGATAGTACAGCAAAGATGTGTGTATGCTACACACAGGCAATCCTGTAGGCTGGTTTTGTATGCTGGCATTCATGGCTAGGATTCCAGCTAGGCTTTGCATCTCTTTAGTTTATGATGTTAACAAGTGACCTGTCTTCTGTTTTCATCCTAATTCCACTTGTGGATTCTGCCAAGAGATCGTCCAAACCAAATCAAGTGGTGTTTCTTAGCCCTGTAGTTATTTAGTTGCCTTTTCAGGGATAGAAGCATGCTCTGGTTTGTACAGGTCACAACAACTTGTACAGCTTCATAATCCAGAGGGCTTTTGTTTGACAGGATATTAATTTTATACAGTCCCTGTATTGGTTGGATGCTTTATGAGACTGGCCAACCCCAGGCTTTCTACACATTATGAAAAGCAATTTTGGGAGATTGTATGTCTTAGCTTTGTTTTATAATTCCACAGATAATTATGCTTACTGCTATTAGCTATTCTTCTTCTTGGATTTTTAATCCAGCAGATATTTACCCAAGGATAATAAAATTGAAAGGTTAGTTAAAAAAAAAAAAGAATCATTATATACATGGAGAAAAAACTGCCTTGTTCTCATCAAATAAGAGAAAATGAGAGTGCCAGTTGCTAAAAATCACTGACCTGAACTTTGCTGTAAAATATGAGCTAAACTTCCAAGTCTGACTTGGGAAAAACTTAGCTCAGGGGAGAATCTGTTGCTCTTCATTTGTTTTGTTTCTTTCCTTTCTGAGAAGTCAATCATGTATTGATCTACATGCGTGAGCATATTCACCTGCACAGGCACACACCTGATATTGCACAAGTGCAGGACTTGTGAGCTGAGTTTTTGAGCCACAGAGAACTACAAACAATGCAGGGGAAAGGAAAAAAGGAGGAGAGATTTACAATATTTGCTGTTGGGCACATATTCTAGGGACCTTACTTTGGAAATGAGTCTCAGTAGTCAAAGAGAGGCAGAACCCCACGTGCACTTGGCACAGCTTCTGCTCTGAACTGCTGCTTGCTGCGATTACATCTGTATTTAAATTAATCTTTGAAAAACTTGTGTTCATCCATCATTTATCTTGTGAGTGCTGAAAACGGGATAAAATACACATTTGCTGGTTAATTTGGTCTGCTAAATTCTAAGACCTGTTGACCCAAGAGACAAGTTCTTTGCTTAAGGGCTAAAAAAATTATTTTTGTTCACGGTCATACAAACTGCTGTGTGCTGACGCTGCACACTTCACCTGTTGCAGTGTTGCATGAAACAGGAATATGGAATTAGGAGTCATTGTTTCTCCTGCACATAGGACTTAAAAGGGTTAAGTGATTAGGCAGCAGCACTGCTCAGAGCATTGGTAACTCCAAGGAATATTACTTTCCGAACACTTGGAAAGGTAAAGCCTTTACCTCAGGTTGTTTTAAGGTAGTCTAAGTAGACTGCTCTTGGTAGCCGTGCTTCTTCACAATTACCATTCACATCTTCTCTCTTCGGTGGATTTCTGCAAAGTCTGGATTTTAGCCAAGCCTGTCATAAATATCTAGAAGTTTCTTCTATTTGATTGCGGAGACTGAAGCACTTGGAATGTCAAAGGAGGGAAAAAGTAATGAGCTCTAAGCCATTGTGAAAAGTTAATACCGTAGCTAAAATAGGATTTCTGACTTACCTAAAAGACTGCTTTTTTAGGAGGAGATTAATCAAGCCTTTGTTGTTTTGGAGTTTTATTGTAATTATTATTATTCCCAGAAGTATTGGACTCTACAGCTAACTCTCACTGCCCTCAGTGAAACCTGAGAATAAGCGAGTTTCCTTGCATATTTCCTCCTCCTTCCTTCTCTGTGAGCACCAAATTACCTGGATGATGTTTTTTCATCCAGGCAGCAAATCAAAGGGCTGACAGTATACACTTAGGTAGGAGGCACCCACTGCATGTAGAATCTGATTTCTCAGTACCAAGATTCCTCTTGAGCTGGGGTTACAGGACATCTCTCGGGTGCTCGTGGCATTTTGTGCTAATTCCACATAGGAATACATATGAGGAAGACATACCACTATTTTAGTGTTTGAGAGAGCACAAGTGTTTAAAATTCAGATATTTTAATGACTTACTGATACACAGCTGTTAGAAGTGACAACCGAATTTTTTTGATCTGGAAGAGTAACACCTTTTTGCCCCAATTTTCTCTAAGGTATTTACTGGAAAAAAGCCTTTTATGCTGCCAGATTCAGTGGTTTGCCCTACCCCTCACCCAGAAACGGGGGGAAAAAAGGCATAGCTTCAATATGCAAGAAAAACTGACTTTAAGACAGATTTAGCAGTTGAAATCAGTTTTTATACCTTTGTCTTTTAAATGACTAATCTCTATCTGTGGGTGTCCATTTAACCTGTAATATAACTTTGGAAACTGCTGGAGGCAATTTGCACTATAGGATCTGAAGTGATTAAGATTAGTTACACATATATATAAAGCATTTCAGTGTTTGATGGGTTGTATTTCTTGCTTTGGATGCCTTTTTCTTTTTTTTTCATGTCACATTCTCATCTGCAGGGTAATTTATGAGCACAAGCAAAGGTTACAGACTCCCTAATTCAAGCTTCAACTGTTATTGCATTTTTATACAAATGCTCATTTTCTTTGTCATACCATTTAGCAAAAAGGATCAATGTGATCCATTATCTTGCAACTATTGTGTGGAAAAAAAAGTGGTTTTATCAAAAACGTGTCCCCTGGTCATATTTTTTTGTAAACTAATTATACATGTCAGACATAATGTTGCCCTCTGCTATCACATTATGTTTCCAAATGTAATAAAGTTGGGAAAGTTTCAATGCATGAAAAAAACAAAGTATTTTTTCCATGGGCATTTGATGTCCATGGTTGGAGACTTGTTCCTGGCAGAGAAACAAGTTCTTCTGCCTATACAATTCACATTTTATTTAAAACCAGGGCACATTTCAGAAAATGTTGGGAATGTATATTACATAGATTGAATTTCAAGACTTATTTTCTTGATGGGTCATCTTACAAATTAATGATGGAGTAAGAGAATGGAATTGGAGGTCATTTCCTCCATATTCTCTTTAGGTCCTCAGTTCTGCAGTTTCTGGAGGAAGAAAAGCACATGGGAGTACAGTGAAATATGCAGACCTAGACACCCTAAGAATTGACTAAACACTTTTGAGTCTGCCTTGCCTGCAGTAGGAGTGTGTCACGTGGTAATTTGGGAAGCTTACTGGGAAATGGAAAGGTTATGAAACTGGGTTTGACTCCAGCTGTGCAGCCCTGTGTGGGCATTTGCAGGTTTTCTGTAGGGGAGAGGTCGAAAGCCCAAAATTAAAGGCAGGGTGGCTAATTTTAAATAGGCTTGCTCTGCCATGAAGCATCAGCTGCTCAGCACCACAAAAAGTCCGACCTAAGGACTCCCACTTCACTGGCTCCTCTGAAAAATGGGAGGATTGGAAACACTTTATCAACTACGAGCAAAAGTAGCCTTGTTGACTGTGTTTAAGTATTGTTTCTTCTTGACAAAATGCAAGATGAGCTTTGAAAGCTTTGAGCACCAAGCACCCCCAAATTTAAGACAGGGCTTATCAAAATGAAAAAATGGCTGCCTAAGTTCTTTTTTTTCCTTATTTGTTCCTAGAATCTTGTGCCTAATTCATTGTATTTTGTAAGAAACCATTACTCCAGTATGTTAAATGGCAGTGTTGCCTTTTCAGGCATTGACTGAACTGCATTTGTGTTGATTGTGGAAAACAGAATGGTTTGATGGTGAAAACATCCAAAAAGAATCAGCCAGTCAGATGGCTCATGCACAAACACGGCAGTTATGCCCTAAGTGCTGAACTGTTATAAAGTCATTCTCTGCCACAGGGAATATTGGATTTCAGAGTGACAATCCCACTATTGAGCCGTCTACAAGGTGCAAAGAGGGGCCAAGGTGATTTAGCTACCTACTTGCATAAATAAGTAGGTGTCTGTACTTACATATGTACACAAACACACAGAGCAGTTCCATGGAGGCCAGTACAGGACCCATGTGAATGAACAAACAGTTGTGATGAACGTTGAAGGAACATTGGGACGGTGATCTGCTGGTGAAAGAGAAAAGGAAAGCAGAAATGAAAACTAGGAATCACGGAAATGTCTGATCCAGTATGTAGATTTTTGACATGGGTGTGAAGGGTTGGAACTGGCTACCTCACCCAGAAATGCTTATGCAGTAATAAGAGGAGATTACAATTTGATGGAATTCTTCCAAATGGTACTTTGTACCTATTGAAGTGTGGTTTCATTTGGCAGCTTCTCCTGACTTGAGGAGAACTTCCAAACTCTGCTGCTATAAGTCACAATCAAAAATATGACAATGTTAGAACACTTTGACCTTCAAAATAGAATTTGAGAGTATTAAATTACTGTACCTGTAACACAGTCGTGTCTGCAATTACAATTACAGGCAAAAA
Organism: Corvus kubaryi; assembly: GCF_017639235.1. Classification (NCBI taxonomy): domain Eukaryota; kingdom Metazoa; phylum Chordata; class Aves; order Passeriformes; family Corvidae; genus Corvus; species Corvus kubaryi. The sequence continues at coordinate 6,545,672 of NW_024581130.1, forward strand.
GACAAGAGTCAGAATCCCCTTCCCCTTTTTCGCAGCAGTGGAAATAAAAGTTCATTTTAGTCAAGTTTCAATCCTTTTGCTTTCTTCCTAGAGCTGTCTGTAGTTGGTTCCTGCAGCAGCTGAGTGAGCCGAGCAGGACAGTTGGCTTGGGTCTTTTCATGGACGGGAATGCCAAATGTTCCTGCTTATTGTTCCCTCCCTCTAACAGAGGACACGGTGTTCAGTGAATCACTCTTATGGCCAGCAGCAGAACATGACTTCAGCATCACCTTGCACCTTCTGTCCTCCCAGTCCCACTCTTTTTCTTGCCTCACAGCAATTAGGTTTCAGGCAGACCATCCTTCCTCATCCTCCGCTGTTTGAGTTTCCTGGGTTTTGACTTGCTGGATCGTTACTGATTGCACTCACATGGAAGCACTGACACTGACCTGCCTGGAAGACTTTCTGTGTGGGCAGCAGTAATCCTTTGGGCTGTTGTTCTGCCTGAATCCAGAAGCCAATGTGCATGACACTTACTGTAGGGTGACTAATACATAAAAACAAGCATTTTCCAGTTTTAAGTGCAGATGATTTATTTGTATTATAACCATATTAGTTAGTCTCTAGATACATACATTTGGGCCATGATTTGATCTTTTACTGGATAAGAGTGATCCTTCCTCTAGGAAGAAAGAAAAACATTATTCTTTTTTTTTTACCCAGCACTGTTGATTTGATAGCATTAAATCCATCCATTTTATTTGTATTAAGGGTAAGATTATCTCTAAATTTAATATGGGGGAAAAAAGTCACTATCAATACTCATTTTCCTAGTTTTGTGCTAGATTATAAAAGACCAGCCTGGCTTGGAGAACCACGGCAGTAGGCAGTGATGGAGCCCACGGAGTACAAGTTTGCCACCTCACTGCGATGACTGTGGCTCACTGAGTCACTGATGAGAAAGGGGTGCTCTGAAACCAGCAGAGACAACCAAAACAGGAACGTCTGTGATCAAAATATGATCCTTGAGAGAGATTTCAGGCCACGGTTTATTGGTAACTCAGTCTCCAGAGGATGGAGGCTAACTTGGGCCTCATCACTTAGAGATGCAGCCCAGACAGTTATCACAGTATCTTCCTCTAATTTGTGTTACAATAAATCCTGGTAAATACCACACAAGCTTTTAACAGTGCCACAGACACAAAGCAATAAATGTGTGTTGGGTGAAAATACTAGGAGTGTGTACCATTGTCTGGAAAGCTTTAATCAAAAATAGCTCATTAGAACAACTATTGTCAAGTTATAAACCTTACACCACTTGTGATTGTTCAGGAGACTCCCCTGGGTATCCTGAAGTGTTTTAATTAATAGTTTAATAAAAATTAGCGTTTAATTATTCATTAACAGTTGAGCTGTGGGAATAGCCTGTACAGTTGGTAAGCGTGCAGGTGATAAAAGGTTGAGGAGGAATGCAAATGGATGGAACGACTGAGTTAGAATTAAAGGTTTTCTTAAAAAATGCAGCTGAATAGAACCAGTATCAAAGATGATCTTGGGCAGGAACAACCAAGAGTGCAAATTTAACAGTGGAAATGACTGGCCAGGCAGAGGTAACACCCCAGCAATATCACAGAGCTAATTCATGTTCTGATGATGTAACTGGCAGATCCTTTTTGAGAAACTGCTACATGACCCTCCACATCCTGAAGCTGGGAATATGGGGAAAAGAGAGAGAAGGGCTGCTCTGCAAGGGGGACATGCTGGGAGCTGAGGTGATCCCAGCATGGGCATCCCTCACTGAGGGGATACAGCCAAGCACAGGCAGGCAGAGCCAGGTGCCCCCATAACAGGACCTGTGACAGCCCCAGGACAGTGAGGGGATGAACCAGGGGCCACCCAAGGGAGCAGGCAGGACAAAAAAAATGACAGACGTTTTCTAGTGACATAGGAAAAAAAATTCAAATGTACCAGAGAAAACAAGCAAATAATATAATTATCCTCTCAAGAAAACAGGAAAGTCAAACTTTAGAAGTCTAATAGCATTTTGGTCTCTGTAAAAGATGCATTTAAGGCTGTTGATTTCTTTCTTAGGGAAATGACTTCCATTCTGTCCTCTCTAACACTTTCATCTACATAAACAATCTTCTGTATTGGGCTTGCCCAACATAATGGCATCATTACCATCTCTTCTGCACAAAGAATTTTTACATTAGTGTTATAAATCAAGCTCCTCCTCACCCTGCCTTTTACTGAAGGCTTTTAATTTTTTTCTTCCAGTCAAGTCTCACTTTTCTCAAAGACTGTACTGCAGGTCTTATTATGAAATTATCTGAAGACTGACATTTGCCAGCAGCAAAATGGGCCCCTGCTGTTTTGTAAAAGACAAAATGTGTTTCTTTTTATCTAGACCAAAAGCCTTGTGTCATTATGGGGTTTTGGCTTTTTCTTTTTTTAAATATTTTAGGATGTTTATATCTAGAATAAACAACCATTTTCTATTCATAATGAGGATCTGTGTCTACACTGTCACTTCTCTGATTTGTTGTTAAGTCCCTCTCTCCTCATCATCAAAACTGTATCAACTTGAGTTTGATTGGACCCTGTTATGCAGAAAACCAGTCAGTTTCCTCCAAGACAAAAGCCAGATGTGGATTTAGAGGTGATTTGTTAAGGATACCATTTCAAATAAGCACAAGAGCCAGGACCGTATCCAGATTGGGATCTTTCTGTCCTGCACAGTGTTTTCCAGCACACTTCCAGCAGATCTTCTGTCCTCAAGGGCTCACAAAACTTCGTGCCATGTCCAAGGATATGCAACTTATCTTCCCTTTGATATTAGACTATCAAACTACCAATCCACTGGTTCAGCCCTCATGTCAATTCAGCTATTTTGAGCCAGAAAATCTCTAAAAAACAGTGATTATGTCTTTCAGCTACATGGCCCTGTGTTAGAGGCCACACAGTGTGGGCACAGCTGTTTGTTCTCACTGCTCTGGATGGAGTTAACAGGAATATTGTGAGCACCAGCCGCACTTCAGCTGGGAGCAGGGAACTCTCAGCAAGAGAGACATCTTTTTTCTGTTTGTTTCAGAGATTTGTGATTCAGGATTAAGTTTTTTGTTTGCATTTCAGATTTTGTCAATGGCCTAGAGACACCCTAAGATTTCTCCTTGGGAAAGGCAGACGGGGCTCTCCTCAGCCCAGGGCAAGGCAGTTACCACTGGACAGATGACAAAATGAAACAGCATAATGAGCAGCCCGGGATGCATCCATTAGTTTTTGGCACAAAAGTCAGTGGTGCTTTAAACTCTCTGTAAAGACAAATTTGACCTAAAAAATACCTATATTTGGATCCAGCTGCCAAAGAAACACAGGTAAGGAGGGTATTAAGTGTGGAGCCCACTCGTGACTCTCTGTAGTGGCAACCAGCACCTGTAAGCGTTGAGCCATGCAGATCCTCTTGTAACAACAAAGAATGGAGACTTACAAATGCTGTCACCTTTCCAGAACAGGATTTGCTCTTTGGTGAGGCAGTTACATGGTCCCTCGTGAACAACAGCCTGGGCTGTGTGTGTATGTGGTATTGGGACGCAATCTGCTATTCACACTGGAATTCTAAATCTATCGTCATTGCCTAAAAGCCAGGAGTGTCATCTGCACTTAGGTGATCTTTAATCAGCAGCAACAGCTCTGGGTGTGCATCTTGTTTTCAGGATGACCTATGAAGCTGTCATGTGTAGCTGCTTGACCTATAACAGATAATGCCATCAGGAGGAGCAAGCACTAAAATGAAAAATAGCTTTCCTTGCTTTGCCTAACATTCATCTGACACTCCTGCAGGCTGGAGCTGGGCAACACAACTGCACACAGAGTGCAAGTTCACTATGAAGGTGCGCCTTAATCACCTCTTTCTAGTGGGCTTGTTTCTTCTCTCAGTTCTCAGGCAACAAGTCTTCTGTTCGTTAGCCCTATCCTTGATCTTGTGCTGAAATTATTTATTGGCTCTCCTGGTAGTTTGTTAGAATAATGGCACTCGTTTCTTGTTATATACAGCTACACATAAGAAATAAGCAAACCACATTTAGTCATTTCAGTTATTTCAATCTACTAAATCTCCCTAATAGAACAAAGGAAAGGGGTGCTTAGATGCACTGAAACTTCATCTGTTTTTTAGTATGAAGAAGCTAAATTCAAAAAAGGTACCAGAAAAGTGTGAAAAGTATTATTTAGGAAAACCAGACATTAGATTTACAGTGAGATTCTTTGGGTTTTTTAGATATTATCCTTCAGAAGCAGCTGCTGTCTCAATGGCAGACATCACTGGTTACATGAAAGATTTCTGTCGAAAGCATGACATTTAATTTCAGAAAAGCAGTCATTAATTTCTGGCTTCAAAAGTCTGTAAAGTGTGTCAATCGTTAATGACAATTAACAAAAATTCTGAGTGTAGCAATAATTTAATCTCTAAAAAGAGAAGAGAGGATAAAACTTGTCTTGTACATTTTCAGGGTTGTATGGGTAAACTAGAGAGTTTTTGTCAACACATTCTGCCTTCAGCTTCAAAATGTTTCTTGTCTTGTGTTCTGAAGAGCTTCAAATTGTTTACTGTCTTGTGCTCTGGAGAGTTAAAGACTATCACTGTAACTGATAGAGGAAATAATACCTTTAGTGGACCATATATCCAGCAAAATTATGCCATTTAAAGAGGTAAAATTATTTGTGGATACACTCAAATTTTCTTGCCAGAACAAACCTTAACCAAACATTATCAAGCACAGAGATCTGGGGTTTTTTAACTGATACAGCAGTAAAGGAACATAGTTGCAACAGGATGGCAGTAATTTTTTTTCCCTAATAGTTCAGTAATTGCAAAGCACAGTCCAGACATAACTTCTTGCTCTCTGGAGGTTTTTCATCTTGCAACAGTTTTAACCTCACGAAGGACCACTGTCACAGTCTCCTGCTCCTCCTGCTCATTACAGGCTGTTCTCAAACAGGCTTGGAGCCAGAGAGCAGCAGCAAGAACAGCTCTCTAACCAGCTTTTATGGCAGTCCTGAAGATAGAGATGCCCTGGTTCAAAGCCCTTTTATCTCCATTTAAGAGGAGGGCCTGAAATGGGCTTAGGTTAGTGCTGTGAGGGGCAGTGGGAAGAAAGCAGCGCTTTATGTTGCAAGGTGTGCAGGCGCCCACACTCTGAACTGCTTTATCCATCCCCGGCACAGGCACAGCTGACCTCTGCTGGAATCAAAGAGTATAGAAAGTAAATCAAGGGATTTGATTCATGTCCTCGTGAAGAGAGGAACACATTTTTGGCAAACTCCTCATTCCTTTTCAATATCCACTTGTGGAAAATCCCATTAAAATCTCCTTTCTCAAGACCTATTTGTGAAGGCTGGTGGATGCAATACGTGGTAAATGGGAAAAACAACACACCAGAAGCACAGGGTCTGTGTTACATCCACTTGCAAGAATGGGCTGTGTCTGGTTTTTTTGGACATATCCTGAGGCAAGGATGGACAGAGAGGAGGATGGCTCCTGATTCTCCTTGGAAAATGCTTTCCACTGCATACCCACAGAGATGCTTCTCTCCCTCTAAGGACTCGTGTGGTCTCCTCTACTGCAGTATCACCTGGGTTTTACTGAATGTCCATCCCACTGCAGTCTGTGAGGTTGGAAATGTGACAGTTCCTTTCATTTTATTGATTCAGAGAGAGAGGCAAACTCCCTGATCTAGGATATCATCCACAGACAGAGGATTTGCCTCTCCTCTCCCCAAATAACACAGCAATGACACTGACTGACTTCTCGGGGGGGGGTGGTGAGGATGAACTGGTGACCCTCTGCAGTTACCAGGACCATTGCAACACACCCAATCAGCTCATAACAGTCAACAGCTCTTTTAGAAATTGCTCATATCTGCTCCATCAGAAAGTCCCAAGAAAAACCTCTTCATTAAATATCAGAAAAACAGGTTTGGCCAGAATTTATCTGGAAAAATATAGAATTAAAATGGATTTAAATGCAGAAAGATGACGAAGCAACCATTTTTCTGACCTGAAGGCATCAATCTGCTGAAATCTGACTTCTATGTATCAAAGAGTTGCATAACCAAGAAAGAAGGGAACAAAAGATATATCTTCACTTCTCTCATAAACCTGTGAGGTACCTTGGTAGAAGTGGTACAGAAATCTAGACTGAAATTCAATGCAACAGCAGAGAGCCTAAGTTAAAGTTAGGCAGACAAAGAGATGTGCTGAAAATACGTATAAGAAGATGAAGCACCATTTACACAGGAAGGAGCACTGGAAACTTCAGGATCTGCTTTAATTCATCAGAAGTTACTTCACATAGAAATGTAATTCTGACTTTTTACTGCCAATTCTTTTCATAAAAGCTGCACTTTTTTCAGTTGTGACCAGCTAGGTTGTTCCCTTAACTGTTGCTGAGAGAAGTACTTATGCAATGACATAATTTAGTGATGCCTTTTCTGCATCTTAATGTGTAGTACACCTGTGACTAAATGATTTTTACTTTCTCATTTTTTATTGAGACAATATTGTGCAGACTTCTTTGGCAGGAACCTGACATAAAGCTCTGTCTGTGGAGCCCAAACACATTTACTTTCTGGAAACTCATCCATTTAATCTAGAGAAGCATAGGTCATTTGAAGAATGATAAAATTACATGGTCAGCCTGAAAATTAAGCCATTTATATGAAGAGGTTTGCTCTTATGCAGCTGTAGGTACGAACTGCTGACCTAAAAAGTTAAGGCATTGCAGGCATATTAAGAAAATAAAGATAAAGGTTTTCATAAATGGGTGAAGTAATAAAAGAAGACAGGAAATAAAAGATTTGTTTGTCCTGACTGAAACAGAAAGCTTCTTTCTGTGGTAATGAGAACAGATCATACCCCTCACGCTTCCTGTTACAAATCTTCTGGCCCAACACCTGTCAAGTGCAACTGCTGGATGTTCTGCCCTTTAAAGAGCTGTAGGAATCAATGATCAAGGAGTACTGTTCCTTCTTTCAGTAAAGAAGACTTTGTCACCCTGTCTTCCTTCTTTAAACTCTTCTCTTCCTTCCTGCAATTGCTGCCAGCTCAGAAACAGCTGAATTGCAACAAGGAAATATCCTGGAGGGGTGGAGAGGGCCTTGTGGGCAGAACTGTTCTCCTCAGGCTCAGCTACGTCCCAGCCAGGGGAGAGAAGGTAGTTCTGGTTGAGAGTAGAGAGGGGAAAAGAAGGGGAGAACAATACCTTTCTTTGCATCATCATATGCCTCTAAAACCTATCCTAAAAGTCAAAATCAGTTTTTCTTCTGTCTCTGTAGTGGAGGGAACTACAAGAATCTCTTCTCACCTCTCTTTTGGTGCCTTTGAGGGTGAACTGTGTCACTCCAAGCTCTTAGGCAAGAGCTTCATCTCAGGGATCGACAGGGGAGCAGCTCATACATTGCAATAAACTGGCTTGGAGTCAATTCAATTTAGATCAAAGTGATGATAATGCTTTAAAGGGACTAAAGAGGCAATTCAAAAGATGTTTCTGCCTTCTGGAAGGTTATCCAGCTAGCTACTCATATCCCTTAGGTTGGTTTGCAAATTTAGGTTCCGAGTTACTTCTAAGTGCCCCTTGCTAAGTCCCAATGTTTTCTGTGTGCAAGTGCTTGTCTGTTTTTCACCCCATTTTATCTGAGTGATTGCCCAGGCCAGAGGGAGGTAGAAGAGTCCTATCAGAGCAAAGGTAATACCTTAACAAATAAATTGTGAAGATATAAGTATTCCTAGTGCAGCCTCTGTTTTTCAGGTTTAGATTCTCAGTGATGAGGAGGAGGCTGTACCACAGACTGTGCCATGGGGCTCTGTGTCTGATTACAAAAGTAAATCCTTATTTAGACAGGTTTTCCTACTGTTAACTTGCTGCCTCTCAGACACAGGCACATGCCACCACCATCCCTTTATGCTCCTTGTCAGGGACTTACAAAGGCAGGGGGCTTGTTTTGGAGAACAAGTTTGGATCACACTGGCTGAGAGGCCTCTCCTCCTGGCACTGTGCTGAGGAAACCAAGCTAGGGGAGGTACAAAAGCTGCTGCTACCTCCAGCCTCACACAGGCTGGTTCTGGAGTTCCCTCCCCTGCCTGGTTCCCCTAAATGATGGGCATGGAGCCCACCTTGCCCTGGAGAACGTGCTGCATGCCAGCATCTGCAAGGTGAATCTTCCTTCACAAGGAAGGAAGGAGCTGGCCTGGACTCTGGGATAGTGCCTGCTTGTCTGGATTGGGGATACAGAAAAGTCATTTCTGAGGCAGAGGAATCATTCATGGATTGCAAAAGTTCAGCAAGTCTGAGCTAGGCATTCTGGTAAAAGTTGTAATTAGATTGCAAATATACATATTAATATACATATTAAACATGATCCTAAAGAGGCTGCTAAATCTAAATGCAATAGGATAAACACAGACAGTTAGAAAAAGATGGCATAATTACAAGCCAGAGACTGAAACTTAAATTCTGTTATGTCATCTACCTGTTTTTCCCTCATACCACCCCAGCATTCTTGCTAGACCTTTCTGAATCACACTTTTGATATATTGCCAGTTCAGCAGCAGCAGAGCTGGGGATAAGGCACCATGATTAAATCCTCACAGAGACTGTAACAGAATAAATCAAATTATGTAAGCAGTTAATTTTCATAATTTGAAATTACTTGTCTTTTATACAGTCAGAATCAATCTAGGCTATTAGCAACTACTTTGGAGTATTTTGGACATAGTTTATGAAAGCTGGTAAGGGAAGGTAGCAAGCCATTTTGTAAGCAGGTTTGTAATACCAAGTCTTGCCCTGGGTTATACTCAAAAGTCACTTCAAAAGTGATGGCATAATGGTCAGTTCTGGGAAACCTGATAGGCCAAAGCAGAGTCAGAAAAGTGCAAGCAGGAATCAGAGAGCTGGTTTGAGAAGGGAAGAAGGGCAGAGAGCACATGGAAGAGCTTTCCACCCTGTGGAGAGCCCGAGGCTGCCCCTTCCCACAGCTCTCAGAGTCACTGCCGACCTGCAGCTCAGAGGGTTTGGGTTTAACTTAATCCTCTGCCAAAATGCATCACCTTGGTGTCACCATTTAGTCTCCCTGTGTCTCACTGTCCTGACTCATAAAGCAAGGTGAGGAGCATTCACCTGACTGACAAAGAACCGGGAATAAAAAACACATTGAACAGTAAAAGTTACTTGATCACTGTGAGGATGGACCATTGCTCACACCGACAGATCTTCCTGTGAGGAGCTTCCCTGCAGCTTCAAGTCAGGGTTACTCAGTCTGTTCTCTTGGTATGGGAACAGGCAAAATACCTGCAAATAAGTTTTAGGCAGGACATGCAGTTCTGGAGGCCTCCTCATAAGAGATGTGCCTCTGATTTTATCTATAGCCAGCCATGAGTTTAAAGGATGAGGATTCACAAGTGGTGGTTTGGTCTTACAGCTCTCCCCTCCCACCAAGCTGACAGAAGGCTTTCACAGCTGGTTCTGCAGACCTTCACAAGACCTTTCCATCTTTCCTGCAAGCAGCAATGTCATCTGAACATTGATTTTCAATGTGGTTTGCATCACTGAAACATTGACACTTTAATTATCAGGAGGCCCTGCACAGGTTGGAATTAGAAAATAATTGTAAGTACTCATATCACAGAGCTTAGTACAGCAATTCCCAAAAAGTTATCTGAGCAGTGACACTTTGGAAGCTTCCTTACTGTAGTTTTTGTTCTTACAAAAGTTTTCAGTCTTTCTGTTCCCTCACACAGATTCTCTAATGTCTAATAAGATGTTGAACACATGCTGTGGCCTTTCCATTAACAGGGGCTTGCCTTGTATCTACTTGTTTTTATCAACGGCAAAGGGATTTTTGATCTCTCTGCAAGTTTAGTTGAAACTGGACAATGAGTTCAAAAGGAGCTCATGGGGACTGACAATGGCACAATCTTGTAACTCTTATTTCCCAAGGAAACTGGATTAAAAGGAAGCATCTATGTGGTAGGCTAATTCAAACCTTCCCTTTTGTCAGTTAAAAGAAAGTGAGAAAATATATTTTTACACAATGTTTACAAGCTGAGTTTCAGTCAGAGGGAAACTGACTCCTTAAATTATATATTTTTCTCATTAGTGGGTCTAGAAGAAGGACAGGTTTATGTTTTCTGATAACTAGAAGAAATTAGTGTTTTAAAGTTCCTTCTTCTATTAATTACTGGCAATTTGCTTTGTCAGGGGTTTCCACGGCATGGTGTCTCCTTTGAAATAATTGCAAAATCATTCTCTCTTTAAGGTTGTTTTGAGCAACATGATGGAAGTCTCCCATAGCCTGGTTTCCTACTGGAATTTTTATCCTTCTTGGTTATAGGCTGTGTTCCCATGACAATTCCTGTACTCATGCATCCCAGAATTAGCTCCTAACACGTTCTAGCCTGATGGTACATTAAGCCCACTCAGTGCTCTGCAAACTACATGTACGCTCTAGGCTCTGAATATGTGGGGAGAGGAAGGTCTCTAATTTGGGTATTAAGGCTATGGGATTTAAAGATGGGAGAAGGGATGGGCAGAAGGTAGTGGAGGAAGTAAAAGATGCCTAGGTTTATTCCTTTTTAAATATTTTTTTTTTAATAGAAATGCCTCACATGTGCAGGCTAAGAAGGGTATGTAAGAGCAGTAAGTATAAACTTTTGGTGAAATGGAACACTTGCTTGAAAATGACATCACTTTATCTTCAGAGTCAGCTGACAAGAACAGCAAATTCTGTGTTTTGAGTCAACTTTCCTGCAGCTTTCCTTCACTGAGCCCTCAGTTTACCTGCAAGCTCCCTGTTTCCATGAGGAGCCTGTGTGACATTCCCACTTTAAACACCGCAGCATTCCAGCTGCAGAACTACACACCTTCCTAGAGATCTCATCTTAGTCCAAACCTGAGGAATCCTAGTAAAGACCACCTCAAAAGGAACAACTCAGTGCTCAGTCCTAGCTGCCAAAACAGTGCCAGAGCTGATGGTAACATCCAGCACTGCCAGGAGCTGAGAAGGGAACACCTGGATGCTCCACCACTGCAAGAGAAGTCAAGGTCCTTTGACAAAAAAGTAGATGCTGGTTTGGCTCCAGACAGCACTGGAAGATCAGCATTGTATTCCCATGTTTTGCAGACAGCATTAATGTTTCTCAGCCAAGGCACAATGAATTTTCCAGCCAGGACTCCTGATGGATCTTCCCGGACATCCAGCACTGCTACCAGAACATGGTTAACCACTACAGCTACTGAGAGCTGCTCACTGATTCCTTTCCACCAGCAGTTACAGTTCACAGATTAAAGCTGTTCTGAGGCTTTCTGGATGTTTTTGCCCCCAGCCTGTTCTCAAGAAGCTGTCCAGACTGAAGAAGCAAAACTCTTCAACATGTTTCCATCTGAGAACACCCTACCATCTCACCATCTGTCACAACAGCACTTTCTAACATTTTCTTCTCCCTCTTGGTGCTTCTTATGCCTCTTCAAAGTTTGCCCTCTGGCATTCTCCAAATGCCACAGCAGTGTTCAGCAGTGAAATATACCCCTTGGGACACTTGCATTTGTGGAGTATCAAAAAGTCTCCTCCCTCCCAGATTTTTCTTGCTCAGTATGATGGTACCACAAGGGTTAAAAAAAAAAAAATACCCAAAGCTGCTTATAATGAAAGCATGGTTAACAAGATGTCAGGTATAGGAGAGAATGCAATTGAGATTGTAGTTTGCTTTAGAGTTTGTATGATGCTGTGAGCCTTCAGCCACCTTTAACTTCTACAAGATACATTACCCAAAGTAAGATATGTAAAGATGCCTACAGATTTTAAGATACTCAGTTTGCATTAATCACAGTCTCGCGCTATTAATGATTTGAATTCAGAAACAATAACACAAAATGTCTATTTTTTGCTATGCTATTTGCTCAGACCTTCAGATGACCTAAACCTAAATTTAGAGGATAATACATTCAAAGTCAATAGTGTCTGAGGGGTCCCCTATAAAAGTGACATTGACCTCTCATCCTCACAGAACCTCTGTGAGAAGTTCCCCACAGAATAATCGCTGCCTACTTCACCAGCTGTCATCGCCATCTCAACAAGACCCTTTCTGTTCCTTGGTGACAAACCTCCTGATCAGATCTGTCCCACACTTCAGGGGCATCCTACAGAGTCGCACCAGGAGGTTACTACCTATTTCTTCAACTCTCATTCATTTTCTGATAATTCAAAACCATAGAGGCACCCGCCCAGTCCCTGAACCAATGCTGGTCTCCAGGCTGAGCCCAGAGGGAGACCATGGGAGGGGAATTCCAGGAGTGAGGGAAAAACATTGCATTAGTGTTGCTATGGAGATGAAAATTAGCACAATAACTATTGTGTTCTGTTTCAAAGCTTCCCAGTCTTCAGTTTTAACTCCTTCCCCTACTCTACTACTGCTTTAGATCTGCCCCAGCAACATCCCAGCACACCTGACAGATTTCTGGGCCAGGAACTGGAAAGGGAGTGGCAGAACACAAAAGAACATGAAATCTGGGCAGGGACCAGAAAAGGAGGAGGAAAAAAGTGAGGGAAGGTCTTGTAGAAAGAGGAGATGATAAAATAAAATTGGGGGAGAGGGGGGGGGGGGGGGAAT
>NW_024581130.1:6558410-6720504 GCF_017639235.1 Corvus kubaryi
GGAAAAATTGCTTTTAGAGATGGTGCAGAAAGAGAATTGGAAAATACTGCCATCTTTGATAGGGTTTATGTTTCTCTTCCCTAAAGCTGTCACTGCTTATGGATGAGTTGTTGTTGACCTGAGTTCAATCCCTTCCATAAAATCACCTGGGCTGTAAAAGTAATGTCCTGCCCTTCTGCAGAAACACTGGACAAGCATTCAGGCAGGGTAATACAGATTCAGTGGAGCTTGTAGAGGAAAATTAGGAAGACAAGGCATTTATGATCAACTAGGCTTCACAACTGCCCAGAGGGGCACTAGAGGCAGAATCACCAGCTGTGTAAAGTGTCTCTGAACATACCTTTCACTCACAGAAAATGTTGTCTCTTGCTGCCACAGCCCTCATGCAAAACCCAGTGAACAAGTCTTGCTCTGTGACCTCTGGCTCTGCAGCAAGCACCACCTTTGTTCTTCCACTCTTCCAAAATCCCATTCCTCTGCAGCCACCGAGGGCATAGCTGAAATTTTATTTTGCCAAGCCAGCAAAAGGCACTACAAAGCAGGCAATGAGCAGAGGATAGAATATGTCTCCCAGGAGAGCAGCAGGCTGCCTGGTCCTGCCCAGCCACCCTGTGCCAGGGAGCAGGGCTCCAGCTCCAGGGAAAGTGGGTTGCAAAAAGGGCCTAAATTGTGGCCAGGGGTATTCACACTCATACCCTCATCCTATATCACATCCATTCCTAAAAACGGATGCTGATTTCCTGAGCCCAGAAACGGAGCTATTGGAAGTCCATTTGGTGCAGGCAGAGCTCACAAAAATTGCCCCTTAGACTTTATCCTCCTTTGTCCAGACTGACAAAGCCACTGACTGTAGTGGCCACCTGTCTGTGCCATGTCACACCCAGACAGCAGTACCCCCACAGGGATCTCAGGGCACCACCTTCCTTCGCTGCTGCTGACAACAGCTGGAGAACGGGCAGGGTTTGCACAAGACACACGAATGATACAGAAGACTTTTGAGCCTATGTTGGTCTCCATTCCCAGCATTCCCAGAGCTTCCTATACGATTTCTAACCACCCTTTGAGGAGGTAAAATGCCCACAATAAATTTCCCCCAGCCCTTCAATATGAGAGACTAGCCAACCATCAGACTAACTTTTTTTAGGGTGCTATGGTGTCAAAGACGCACTGCAGCGCAGATTAAAAAGGGTAGTGACGAATGACAAATCTTGGCTATTAGTTGCTGTGCAAAAATTTTCAAATAAAACCATAATTTCTCATAACTTGCATTGCAGGCAAGCCTTCAAAAGCAGAGAGATGAATGTTTTCCCTTCCAGAGTTTAATGAGGAGGAAAAGCCTTCATTCATTTACTGATTTATAAGGCATATTTTGTGGAACCTCAAAAAGTCCAAAACCAGAATAAGGTTCAGTGGGACTATCAGTCCAACTAAAGTTTCACAGTTACCATCTCATTTTCATCTCCTTTTCCCCCTCCAGCCTTGCAAAGGAATATAGCTTCAGACTAAAAGTCCTACATCTGTTACTTCTGAAGGCTCATTCCCTTGCTTTCTTGTGAAGAACTATAGAAACACTTTTCTGAGAAAATTTCAAACCAGACACAAAACACAGACAGAAAAACCACTCTTTCAAGCTCAGAAAGTTAAGGAACAGGCTGCTGCAAATCAAGCCTTTCAATTAAAGCTTCTCCAGTCAACAAAACCTCAGACTATCTTTTTCTTATTAAAAGATTATCTTATTTAAAAATGGTCAGTTTAAACTTGAAACTCACATGCGCTCTGGAATGGCTGAAGTCTGAAAAGAAGGGAACCATGGGGTTGGGTGAATATGCTACTAATTACCCCTTTCACTGAAAGTCTCATTTTCTTTGTATGAAATATAATACATAAAATGGTGACAAATAACTAAGATCTTCTAATTGAGGAAGTATCAGGAAAGGGAGAAGCAGCAGGGTATGGATTTTGTTCACATGCCAAAAGCATGGTATATGAAATGTCATCGTGAAGTTCCAAAACCACACTGAAGAGTCTTTCTTGGCAGCTGATAAATTAGGGAAGGTTCTTATCTGCCTAACTCTCTAGCAGTGCTGAAAGTTTTAAAATCATCTTTCTACCACATTTCCCTCACGCTCTTGGAAGACACAACAATGAAACCCTTTATTTTGTGAACCTTAAAGAAGAACAAGAGATTACCAAGAGATCTTTTTTTGGGTACTGTACCCTAACTTTTCTGGATTTCTGAGAAGTTTTTCTTTAGGATGATTTACTTATGTTTATCCCTGGACTTTTATGTACCACACAGAGAGTGCAAATTTTTAACAACAGAGTACATGCTTATGTTTCTATTCAGGGATCACTTCACAGATAAAACACTTGTATGAATGCCTAAATTAGTTCTCAGTCACAATAAAATAACCCAAGTACCCAAACTACAAACACAGTTTTGGAAAATGCTATGTTAGACTGGGGCCATACTGTCTTAATCTAGATATTCACATCCTGATCGTGTCACTGAGAGAGGATTGGTTTTGCAAGAAAGATTAATTTCGTTTTCCCTGTAACGTCATGAAGGGTTCTAGCTACTCCACCTAATTTTGTACAGTGCTGCTATTAGTATCATGTCACAGACAAAACTTAGCCTGATGTGTCAGGAACCTGGGCATCATCCATATTAACAAATCCTTCTTACACAAGACTTATTTTATGCCTTTTTTAAGCCTTGAAACAACATGGTCAGTGTCAAGGTACAGGGAACGTTCCCACCTTTAGTGGAGGGCTGGAGTGGATGAGTTGGTTTGTCATGAAATAGATCAGATGTGTCACAGTGATGGTCTGGTACGTGCAAAGCCACACCTGGGTCTTTGAACAATGCCTGGATGAAAAGCAGTAGAGCTTCTCAGGGTGCTCTAATCCACCTGTACCGGTGCATCCTATAGGAAACATGGTGCCTCCCGGGGCTCTGGCACGAATGCCACCTGATGGTGAGCGAAATGTCCCAGGTGATGTGAAAAAAAGCAGAAATGCAGGCTGAGCCGTGTCAGTTTGACTCTTGAACAGGCAGAGTCGTGCCCCACGGTGCAGCAGAGAGCTGCTGGATGGCGACACTGCTTTCTCTCTTTCAAGGAGTGCCGTGCACTTGGGAAATGGAGTGAAGCCTTCTGCCCATAATGACATGTACGGCTGGGGTCTCCCCATGGTCATGTCAAAATCATGAGTGTCGCACCAAGTGCTGTGCTTTGATTGCGGTGTTTTTCAAGCCCATTTTCACTTTCCCTTACACTGCCTTTTCAGCTTTGATCACAATGCAGCACGGCTAAAGGCACCTGAGAAACATTGCTAGGCAACAGATGCTGCAAAGGACAGCTTCCCCTCCCCTCCCACCGAGGTGGCAAGAGACCTTACAGTGCTCCAACTTGCCTGCTACAAAATATTCAAGGCAAAACTGCTTAGTTTTATGAAGGCGGTCAGTTGAAGCAAGAAATTACTTTGAAAGTAGGAGTTGAAAACAAACTACAGTAGGAAAAAAAGAGGCAATTCAAGGAAATGAAAGAGAAACATTATGGGAGACAACAAAAGGCAACATTAAATAAGGAGTTATTAGATGTGTGGGAGCAGGTAGAGAATATGAGGAATGAAATTAGCAAAACACAGGTACAAAACAGATTTGAAAGCTTCTGCATTAGCAGAAATAAATCTAAACTTAATTTACTGTCCTTGTTATAAAAGTTTATTTACTGCTAAAATTCTGGTTAGTGTTCGTTTTACAACACCATATCAAAAATTATGTCTACCATGAGGAAACCAATACTACTGTTGTGTTTCTCTTCTGAATTACCCAAGTACTTCTCATTCATTTTTGCTCAGTCCATAAATGTCACCCATGGAGTAAATAGGAAAGTTTCATTTCATCACCATTTAGGAGTGAACATAGAAGTTACATAAAGCCACATAAATCTTTATAGAACACGAATGGGTATTTCACACAGAATACAGCTTGAAAGCCACATATAAACAGAAACAAGTACATAGCAAGAAATGCTAAGTAAGCAGAGAGAATGTTGCATCTGTCTAATGAGAGTTTCCTTTAGGACAACAAAAACAAGCTGCTAGAGTAACCTGACCTGGAAGCTGTGAAGCACAGCGCAGCACCGTATTTAGGAAATGTGTTTTCATCGTTTGAATCCTTAATTGCTCTCTTAAATGTGTAAATAGGCTTGCCCAGTAGGATGAACAGTGGCAACGAAAACAGATGTTGGGTATGAAGAACCAACAAGTACTGAGCAGCAAATTAAGCTGAGTCTTAGAAATTAACAAATGCAGACTCACAGTGAAAATTAGACTTGGCAAAGGATATTAAAGTAAACGGGGGGGGGGAATGGAGTTACTATGCAGGAAGGACAGGACAGAGATTAAATATAATCCAGGTACAGCCCAAAAACTAAGTTAATACTTTGTGCCTCATTTCAGTCAGAGGAGATGAAGTTGAACATGGAACAAAAGGCAGAATAGCTACGGGAAATCAGGTTAGGAAAATTGCTAAGGAGCTTATTTGGTCTTCTGATACTAAATAATCAGCACAGCAGAATTCTGAAAGAACAGGATGCAAAATAGCAGGTAGAGCAACTACTTCCAATAATTCTTCTGGGTCAATCCATTCTTAAGTGACCTTACTACTGCAAAGAGGTTGCTGAAAGACTGTTTGCCAAAGTAGCAGCTGAGGTGAGGATAAGGATTCCGTCAACAAACATGCAGTTGAAGTAAAAACCAGAAAAGGGAAAATAATATTTTAGCTAAAGGGTAATGATGACATGAGAGCAAACAAAACATGAAGTTAGAAAAACATATCCAACCTTCAGTGCAATGAGGTTGGGTTTGGGGAACAATCTTCTGAGGGGAATTGGCATAGAAATATTTAGAAATGGAAACTGATGGGTTTGGAAAATTAATTTAGAGATGAATTTGCCTGAGGTGGGTGAAAGAGAGACCATTCCTAGTCCAGTAGCAAATGGGTCTGTTCTTTCTATTCTCTCAGAAGGCAAAGGTTTCTGTTGAACGTGCTGACATGGCACAGACTGCCAGTTGTTCTTGGAGAGGAGGGAGGAAATGGAAAAGTCAAGCCCTGCCTGCTGTCACAGGGGCTGAAATCCCTACATGGCTCACCCTCCACTCATGGAACTGACCAATTCTGCCTACATGAGAGGCACACTTAGGGAAAAGCAACCAACTATTTTCCCTCAATCAATTACTTTTTAACAGAGCTTGTGCAGTTTGTCAAAACTAAACCAAACTGTTGACAGTGTTGAAATATGAGAATAGAATGCAAGGCACGAGTCTCTTCAGATAATTACTGTTATGCTTTTCAAGTTTCAAATACATGGAATATTCCCTCCAAGGGTTTAACCAAACTTGAGTGTGTTTTGTTTGTGAACTCTTCAGCCCGCTCTCTCTGACACTGGCACATCACTCTGATAAGTCCCTTTTTATTTGCTTCAACACACCCAGTTAAAATATCTGACTCATTTCACAAATGCAATTTAAGGGTTCTTATTAAAAAGCTTTGCAATAGTCCAAGACAAAAAGGGTTCTGCAAATGAAGAATAAAGTTGGCTATTCTATTTTTGGAAAATAGGAGGGCAGTGCCAATTAGCCTGCAGCAGTCTGATGGCAAAATTCCCCATGCCCTACCAGGCAAGGTCACTGGAGTTATATCTACATGTTGTCACAACCTTTTAATGCATATACCCATTTAAAATAATTATTTTGCATGTCAAGCCGTATATTCTTCTTCTAAGTTCATTTCCACTGTGTAATGGATGGCTTGAAATCCAATTTAATTCATTTTCTTGATGCAATTTTCTTCCATGTCTACCATTTTCAGTGCATATTACATCTTTACTACTTCTGAATGCATCTTATTAAGTAATAATTGCAAATATATATATACACCATAAATTTCAATTCTGTAGTTTCTCCTTTCAGTCATCTCTAATGTTTGTCATTTCTGAAAGCTTAAAATAATCTGTTGAATAAATACACACTTCAATTGTTCTTCAAACCCACTGAACAAAGACATTTCATAGCTAACTTGCATTTATTTATCCCTAAAACCAATTCCATTTTCTATTGAATCTTCTTAATGGTTTTTTTGCCTTTATAACAATTGATATGCAGTTATGCAATTCAATTGGACCACAGAATTTTTTTCAAAGCTGGAAATGAAATTTACTAGCATCTTTTTTCTCATCCTCAGAACATCAGTTTGAGGTATTTGAAACACTGCTACAAACCAAAGTTAAAGTGAAACAAAAGAACTGGGGGTTGTGGGAAGATCCAGAGAATCTGCTCCCTTTGTCACCCTGAAGCATGAAGGGGACTGGAAGGATGCTGGGACATTGTTACCCTTACATCCCACATGGAGGAGAGTTCAGGAACTGGGTTTTGGGTAAGAGTGTTCTGTTTGGTTTTGCAATCCTCATATGAAGTGCCTCCTGCTTATGCAAAACCAGTTCTTTCAAATGATTCAACTTTAAGAAGAAAATTCTTAGATTTAACTGCTTTAAAATAAAGCAAACAAACAAACAAGCAAACCACTCTATCTTAAATCTGGCTACCTCACAGCCATTAAATTTCACAGACCTTTCCATTAAAGGTGGCTTTTTTTCTGCAATTGTGTTTCACAGAAGGGACAGGCTGCTTATCAACAGGTTTTTCACATTGCATTTGAAGGTGTTCTGTACCCGACTGTGCCGTTCTAAACAGATTTAACTTGATCAAAACAAAATCTTCCAAACAGGGCGGTAGTGCTTTCTACTTCCATTTAAATGATAGTTCTGCCTGCAAAGTGGCCATAAAAGCAGCAGGCAGGAACTTTATAAGTTGTTGTCTGTCAGTTATTCCCATGTAAAGCATACATTATCTGTGAGTTAAATTTGGTTTGGTTTCCCCAATCTGTCAGTGCTACCAACTCAAGCTGACAATCAAGCAGCGTCCTTCTCATGCATAATTACCTTTAATGAAGAATTCTCTGGCCCAGCTGGTTCACTGACACTTGAGCACTCTTTCCTGCCAGTATTTTTTGCACAGCCAGCACAGACCACAACTCAACAAACAATGCCAATGACATACAAGAAAACGTTGAACCTGGTTTACTGTCAGCACATATCCTCTGCTGGGCTTGCACACCAAAGAAAATGGTTAAAACATCAGTTTGAAAGGCAAGCAAGTAGCTGTGCCTTTGAATACACATAAATAACATACTGAGTAGGCGGTAATTTTACATCGAAGTGGGAGATGTTAGATAAAGTCTCAGAGCAGCTTTTGAAATACCTGGGACCGAGTGCTGCTTTCGCATTCATTTTACTCTGCCCTTTGCTGAACACTTGTAGCACCTTCTCTTCACCCAAACCCGTGGAAAAATGTTCTAGGACAAATAAGTTTTCAGGACTTGGAAAGAGATAATTAGACAATTGGTTTAGCTTTCTTCTTTAAGAAACAGTGTACATTTTAGCACTTAAACATCTCAGTTTTGTTTTCATCCACCTTTGGCTTTACAAAGTTGGAAAGTTTTATATGCATTGTGCAGAAGTAACAGCAAGGCCTGAGCACAGGTAGAGTGTTCTTTATCTGACACAATAAGCAGTTATTTCAAATTGGAAGCAGCAAACTGATAGCTGCTGCTTAAAGAATGAAAAATGTGTTTCATAAAACACACTTTACCACAAAATATTTGTCTTATATCCAACCCAGCGGGCCAGATCTTGATTTTCATTTGGAACACTGGTCAGGAATCCCCACCAGTGTGAGGTCAATATTCAAGCCCTCATGAGCAGGAGTGAGCTGATCTCACCATTTTTTTCCTTTGTTCATACAGGGTAGCATACACTGGTTCCTGCAATCACTATTTACTTTTATTGTACTGCTATCTGCTTTTCACAGTAATTTATGGAATCCCATTACACACCACTCATCTAGCAGCTAGGAAACACCCATAAATTCTGCTCTGATGAAAGACCACTGTGCCACTCATAATATCTGTGAGACATTTATGTTGTACCCACTCACATCCAGAAGTCAGCCAGTCCCTTAAGCCTAAGTGATTGCTTTCAGTGGCAGATGCAACTGTCTTCCTTACTTCTCCAGATGCATGAATTTTTTAGCTTATTGCTTTTTTTGGAGGAAAGGGGATCAAAGTAAAGATGATGATAAATCTCTCTAACTCCATCCGTATCAACATCTTCAGACATTAAGATGAAGAGCTTGAAGTATGTTTGCACAAAGATTCTTTCAGCATTATACTGATCTGCAAGAAATGATATATGTACTAGTGTCAGCACTGCAGAACTTTATAAATCTGCTCGAAGGTGAAATTGTCAGTTAATAGCAAATAATCCTAACATTTGCTAACACAGCCAACAGAGGACTGTTTAAAACAGACAGATTGTTATTTACATCTGTGCCAGATGGGACAGTTTGAAAAATGTTTAACTGCTCTTTAGTTAACAGTGAAAATATATTCCTCAGCACCCTCAAATAGTTTTAAATTGCTGAGATTTTTTTTTTTTGAGTAAAATTTATCTGCAAATATTTTCGTGTTCCTGCTGTCGACTACAATTATATGTGCCTGTAAATAAAAGACAAACTGCCTACAGAAAACTATTACTGGAGCTCACAGAGTAGAAGCATTAAATATTAATAAATTAATACATCAATTTCATACAAAGTGAGCGAACTTTGTGGGAAAACTTGTGTGTTATTTACAGTAATACATTATTTTAACATGATATTTATCCTGCACTATGCATTGGTGGGGAATTGGTGCCATCTGTGCGGCTAGCTCTCAGATATATGGTTAATAACTAAACCATTAAGGAAGGGGCATTGAGGTGGTGCTGTTTTGATTCAGTGTTATTTTCATATTTATCTAGACTCTATATCTTTCTGCTGTTTTCTTCCACCCTTTTACAGTATCCTCTGAGAAATGTACAATTACGTTAACAAGAGGTTACTCCAGAGTGGCTGGAGTGATGGGGCAGAAATCACAGCCTGCAGAGCTGGACACATCTTTATGGTTTAAAACTAAAGGAAGTGCTAGCTTTTCTGTAAAGCCAGAAGTAATCAGTAAAATACTGTGGTAGTGTTCTCATCAGTGCTCCAGTGAGGCACTACACAGGTAGTTCATATCTGAGCAGCAAGCTATACTGTTTTAAAAATTTAGAAATTTCTAAGCCTTTAGAAATTTTGTTAGAAGTTTTTGTGAAGAGGACATGTACCTGGTGAATATGTCTGGGAATATGTCTGTGTGAGCTGCTTTTTATTTTTCTTCCAAAACAAGTATATAGGCTAAAGCACCTGAACTCCATAATTATCTCCCATTGCCCCTTGGGTATGATTAAGCTCAGATTTTCAGTAAGATCTCTGGGGACATCACGACTTCAGTCTTTGGCTTGTCTGCCAAGACTTCTGGCAGCACTATCAATTCTTTTTAGAGGTGCATCCCAGGATCCACTGAAACCTGGGGAAAGCTAATTTTACATACACTGAAACAGACATTGTTAGCTTGGGCTGGATTTGAGGCATCAGCCTGAAGAAGCAGCTTTAACCACAATTCCCAGTTCCCTAAGAGCCTAGGGACAAGCAGAAAAAAAGAAAAAAAAAAAAGAAGCACAGATAAAGAAGATCATTCAGGGAATAAGCTTGCCCTTCCCTATGGTACTCCAAGGCATGATTTTTCTGAGGTTCAGAATGCCAAAATCACGTCAGCAGGTGGTTTGGGATGCCATGCTGAGGGGTGGAACAAGGGCACAGGGATTGCTGGGGTGGTGCCTGGACTGCCCCAAGCACAGGGGCCAGATCCAACCCCACAAAACCACGAGGCAACACTCCTTCTCCCTGTGGCAGGGCTTTCTTTGTTCCTCTCGGCCTCACACATTCAAAGAGGAGAGAAAACAGTTTTTGTTTTTAGATGCACATAACGCATTAGTACCATGCATTAAAGTGCATAAATAGAAGCGCAAAGTTTTCATTTTGATGCACACCAGTAGCTTATGTTTCTCTCATGGCATTGCCTAAAGCATGAATTTTAGCACAGGTGCAGAACAGAATCTTTGAATTTGCATTGGTATTTTAAGCACTATGTGCTCCCTTCAGAATTCTTATTGCATTTTGAATGTACATCTAAGAAAATCCAGTGAGAACGTGATCTAACCTTTTATTTGCACAAGCAGTTCGGACAGTCACTATTTTATTAGCTGTAAAACCATTTAGCCTGTGCATTGTTTCTACTGTTTTGTGCTGGAAACACAAATTACAAGATTCTTGTAAGGGTAAACCAATATTCATTCACTTTTGGTTTACCACAGGGGTGGATGGGGGTGGCAGAGTTAGCCACTGCTTTTATAACACTTACGGCTACCAAAAATGATTCTCTTGGGTTTGCCTTTTGGGGTGGGGTTTTTGTTTGTTTGTTTTAATATTGTGTAAATAAAGGCAGTCTCTATCACTCAGGAAGAATGTGGAGTCAGAAAACCCAGTAGACCAGCTGGAGAAATTTAAGAAGAATATTTCTTTTGCTTTATTTTCCAACTACAGTAGCTCTAATGGCAGTGCTAGAAGCATTAACACATTGGATCAATAGCCAAATGAAATCTACTGTTCTGGTCCTTTTTTCACTCTTCAGTAGATGAACAGGGAAAAGAAGGAATAGGGAACAAAGAGTTAAAAAAGAACCCTCTGAGACCTCAAAGATGAGTTTAAGTTCTCTTGTTCTCATTTTAAGATTAAATTTGCAAGGTGTTAAATGCAGAGCTGTTTAGTTGTGGTAATTTCAGATTTGGCACAGTCCTTTGTGTACTGTGCACAGATCAGGAAAGGTCTATATCCTGTTTCCAAAGTTCTCACTTGCGACTTTGACTAAATAACTTACACTCTCTATTGTCGTTTACCATACACCTTCAAAAGAGATGTACTGTTAGGGAACAGATCTTTTTCCAGGACTGTGGAAATTGCAGCCAGTTACAGCACTTACAGAGTTCTGGGACAGTTACAGGCCCCCTAAAAAACTTCATTTATGGTGGCTCCTGATTGTGGGGAGGAGCTGCTGCTGAGCACAGGGCTGTAGGCTCTACTCAGAGCTCTGAACTGACCCAAAAGTAGAACCTCAGCTATTTCACTCCTTCAGGAGGTTTTAGAGTAGGGACCTGCAAAAAATATGAGCTACCTAGCACCTCCTCATCCAGATGGATTCTGGACTACATGTTTAAGTATAAAAGAATTGCCACACCCCCACTTTCTCTGTAGAAAAAAAAATCCTAGCTTAGTAGAGGAGATTTGCCAAGTGGTATTGCTGATCCACTTTAAAGCACACTGGATTTATCACAGCCAATTTCCAGCCCAACCAGATATTCATACAAAATATAATAGTTCAGCAACCATATATTTTCTATAAATCTATTTTTTTTACGAAGTTATATCAATTGGTGCCATTGAGACAAGATTTTCATATGCAATTTAGAAACCTATTCAGGCAGGCCATCCCATACTCTCTTTGCAGCCAATAAAGAGAAAAAGATGAAATTTAAATCTTCTCATCTGTTTTAGACATTTTACTTTCAGATGTAAAGCACTGCACTGTAGAAAGACGATGGAACATATAGAAAATGAAAAAAAACCCTCAGAGATGAAAGATCTTCGCATTACATGTGTCTAAAGAGGAACAGTGGAGATGGGGGAAGTTTTAGAGCATGAGGATTTTGAGGAGCAGCTGAGGAAGCTGGGGTTGTTTATCCTGGAGAAAAGGAGGCTCAGGGGGACCTTATCACTCTCTACAGTTCCCTGAAAGGAGGGTGGAGCCAGGTGGGGATCAGTCTTTTCTCCCAGGTAACAAGTGACAGGATAAGAGGAAACAGCATCAAGTTGTGCCAGGGGAGGCTTAGATTGGATATCAGGGAAAATTTCTTAATGGAAAAGGTTGTCAAGCCCTGGAATAGGCTGCCCATGGAAATGGTGGAGTCACCATCCCTGGAGGGGTTTAAAAGGCGCGCAGACATGGTGCTTAGGGACATGGTCTAGTGGAGGACTTGGCAGTGCTGGCTTAATACTTGGACTCAAGGGTCTTTTCAAACCTGAAGATTTCTATGTGTCTACATTTAAGGAAATTTCTCCCTTCCCTGGAAGTTTTAAGTCTGCTGCAGGACTAAATTTCCATTAAAAGTAGAAACCGCAGCTCTTCTTTTAAATGGATGGATTAAAGTTGTACAAAAAATCATATTCCTCTCAGAATTGTGTCACTGGAAATGTTGTGTTAAGTTCGTCAGGTAAAGGGACTCTCTTACGGTAAAAATGTTCTCAGTCACAGACTGAGCTGGTTCAGGACAAAGTGGAATGGAGATTTTATGAACATTTACTCCTCCTAAATAAAATTATTAAAAAAAAAATCAAACCAAGAAGTTCATTTCAGGGAAGCATAATATGAGAGAAGAACACTACACTGAGCATAAAGGATGTCTTGCTGATCTGAAAAACTTTTAATTTTACCACATATTCTCTTCCAGATGTAGAGTTACCTCACCCATGCCACTGTCGGTGATTTTTTTTTTAGCTTCTAGCATTACAAGATTAATTAGTTGTTCATCAACCAAGATGAATATATGACATACTGCAAGATGATATTGCCACTATTGTGGCTTTTAAATAAATTTCTGACATTTGATATTTGTTGGATCTCATCTCTTGATTGCTTAGCTTCCTTGTTATAGCCCAAATTGTCTTTACTCACGTTACTCCTTCAATAACTCCTACAAGAAATTCTTGAGACACCAAACAATTCTTGCACAGCATTTCTGTTCACTATAAGCATTTTATTTCAGCACTTCAGATATTAATTTTCTATGCAGCAATCTATTCTCTAGCTTTTTGTGCATTTGAATTTGTAAAGCTCTGGTAAAACTTTTAAATTTTCAGATAAACTTTTCTTCACAAGGCTGTGTTTGTGTAGTACAGAGAGCTGCCCACCTCCTTCTATTATCAATGCATCTGAGTGCACATGCTCCAGTGGCAGCAGAGATGTTGTTTAGTTGGTGCTATTTTCAGACATCAAAACACTTTGCAAACATTGTCTTTAGAAACTGAAAGGATAAGATTTTGGAGTATCATTAGTGCCTTTCACTACAGAATTACCAAGGAGAATAGATAGCACAAAGCTTCTGAAGGAGCACAAGGTTATGATTAGAACACACTTCTTTCTATATTCAAGCTCTTCTTTCCTTGACAAGCTGTGCTTTGGAGACACACATCAGACGTAGTAACAATCCTTTTCTAATGCATTTCTAAAATATGTAGGTATTGAAAATACGTTGGTGTAGAACAGGGCTGTTTGGCTTCTATGCGTCTCGTCAGGGAGAGAAGAACATCATCTGCTCTTCCCTCCATCTTCTCATGCCTCCTCCATCCCACATTCTTTTCAGCATCCCTCACAGCTCAATATTCCCTGAGTGACTTGTGTTTGGTCCCTGCAAGCATATCAGATGTAGACTTGTGGGAGTCATGGAATGTAATTTTTTGTAATCTGTCACTATTAAGGAATAGAACAGTGGCTTTTTGGTTTCGATATATCCACTCTACACACCATCAATAATTTCAAGTTTTTGCAATTAAATGCATTTTGTTCTATGGTTCAATTTGTACATTTACCTGCTTCTCCCCCATAACTAAAAATTATCTGATAAATAGTCTAGTTATAGACAGGAGATCAGAGCAAAGTCTGCAGCATTTTACCACAAAGCTATAGGGAAGCTTCCAGATCATCCTCTAGTATGGCAGGTTGGAGTGGTGTTTTTAACACTGACTTTGTTTTTGAAAGCACTTACTCAAAAGAAAAATCAGGGATTAAATTGTTTATAAAATCAGAATCTGTTCACTTTACAGTATTTCTATTCTATTCAAATTCGTGTTTGTTTTGGCTTTTACACATTTTAAATGCATAAAAGATTTGTAAGTCTGAGTACTGTGTCCAACTTAATTATCTTAGTTAGTTCTGCATTTTTATTTATGGCTTTAATCCAAAAGAGTTGATTTGGCAACCAAACCCATGTCAGGGCTTGTCTTGCTGTTGCAACCAAGATCACTAACCTACATGGGCCACATTTTAGGTTTTATATGGGTCTCAGGAAAGTTTGGAGGTTTTAGTTGATCAACAAGCAAGATTCATGTTTTTATCCTTAAATATAACCTTACAGAATCCTGCACAACATGAATGGAGCTCTCAGGATTCTGTGCCAAGAGGTAATAACACATTCTTACAAGAAAAAAAAAAAGGGGAAGGTATTTTACAGTTTAGGAGATGGAATTATTTAATCCCTAATCACTGTTTGACTAGGGATCAATAACAAGGATTCATACTATTTCCATAGACATTATATCAAAGAGGTGGCTAAAAGGAGGAAAATCAACTTGCACTGGTCAATCAGCATTTGGCTGTGAGGTGTTGGTGTGATGCAGGTGGGGAAGAAGCTAATGACATCAGAAAATGCTTTAGGCAAGATAATTTTGGAAGAGAAAAAGACTGTTGTTAAAGACTTCACTTAAATGCTATTTGGACTACTTTTCTGACCATTCACATTCTGAAAAAAGTAATGTAAGTTCGAACGGGTACAGAGGAAGAACAGAAAAATGATTAAAGGAATGGAAAAGTTACAAGAGCTTGACATGCCAAAGTTGAGAGGGGGCAAACAGGAAGATGAGAGAAGATTTTTTTTCAAAGGCATCAGTAAAAATTCAAGTAAATACAAACTCGCAATGTATCAGCTAGAACTGGAAGCTGGGCAAGGAAAAAAAATTGTTTCCATGCTTATCAGCATGAAGCTCTGGATCAATCTTCCAGGGAAAGCAGCTGGGACAAGGAAGTCTCAGTGTTTTAAGACAGGGTTCAATCACATTATACAGGGATTTATAAACGTAAGAATTGCTGAAGACAGAAAACCAAGTCTGTGCTACAGGTTCTTGAGTTGTTTGTGCAGCAGTACAGCCAAAACAATTACTATTAAAAAAAAAAAAAAATACACCTATACTGTATTAAGCCTCTGCATCAGAATTTCTTTAGTTTACCTGCCAAGAGCAAAATGTTCTGTCCACCTTTGGCACATCATTTGTTTTCCAAGTTTTTTTTCTCCTGCCCCAAATTCTGTGAGATTAAGTCTAGAGTGTCTTTCAGCATTCATCTTTATTGCCCCAAATCTGGCCCCACTGGCCGGCTGCAGCTCAAAACCGGCTGTGAATAGCACGTGCCAGCTTGCCTGCCAAAATTCAATTCCCAGGTCTAGAGGCAGCAATTCCCCTCCACTTCCCTCAGGCTAAACCGAACCATTTCAGCACCAGCTAAGAAGAGCAAAAAGCTGAGCCAGAAAAAAAAAAAAAAAAAAAAATCAAAAAAATAAAGCCGCTCACTACCTTTAACATGAGAGAAAATCTTTTGGACGTCTGGACAACTCTTGTACCATATCACCTACTACTGCAAGCACTATGGCTTTTACAACATTTTGTTTGTCCGTGGCTTCTGTCATTTTACCACATATGGCCTGTCTTGGTAACAGCATTATCAAGCAATTTGCTCCTGGACTGCTTGCAAACATGCAAAGTAGATGTTTTGCAGACCTTCTAAATCAGGCACCTGTGGTCAAGCAGCCTGTGCGTGCAGGAGGCTGGCACAGGTCTCCCAAACCATTAATAGCATTTAAAAGAAATTTAATCCTGTAAAACAAATAATTGTGGACGTGGAACGTATATTTATGTAAGTGCTCCGAAACAGCAGTTGAGCTCTTCTGAAGTTGATGGTATTTACCTCAGACAGGAGCACTTTTCAAGCTCTGTTTGTAAATAATTGGCAGCACGCTCTACATAACTTGCTCTGAGAATTAGGTTGCTAAAACACAGTCAAATGCCCACATCAATTTCCCAATACCCTTCCAGCTCAGCATCCAATTTTAACACCTCCTCCTTGACCAGCAGCTCTGGCTGACAACAAACTCCTGAGACCTTTTCTTACTTATGATGATACATTCAAGTACTCACTGCACAGAGAGCCCAGCGAGCTTCTTCCTCTCCATTGATGGCTCTTACTGGCCTTGGCCTCTCCCCAGCTTCACTTTGAAACTTCCCCTTCCCCAGGTGGCCTCCAAAAACCACCTGGCCTCAGCCAGTCCCGTGACCTCCCCACCCAGGGCCCAGTTGAATTCAGCTGGGGCTGATCTGCCCCAGCACACTCCTTACCTGAGTCACCCATGTAAAGCGGGAGGGAATGCACTTGGCAGAATATTTTACAATGCTATTAATAATTGGAATTGTTTTAACTGAACAAAACATGCTGCAAAATGAGTAGGCAGTAATGGTAACTATTATCACTTGCACTATTCATGTGCAGTGACAAGGCAGTATGACCTAACTGCAGCTTTCCTGTAAGTTCAGCTATTAGAGATATCACAGCTGTGACTTCCAAGAATGGTCTTGGCAGTTTGGACATGCTGCTGCCAAAAATAATAAGTGAATTGTAAGTTCAGTGTCACAGCCAGCTTTAAACATTAATTCATCCTCTGATTTTGTTTACTAAGATCTAAGATCTCTGCTTTTACTTTTCTATAACCACAGTCTTTGCTGAAAGAGAATCTTGAGGATGTATGCAGGAGGATTCCTTCTCAAAATAGGAATAGACCAAAAATTAAATCACCCATATAAATGGAGGAGTGAATTCCACATAAAAGCAGAGTTAGTATGCTGATGGAAAGCAAACAGGGAAAAAAAGAAAAAGAAAACAACCATATCCTTTATTTAATAATGGTTTTTCATTACAGTTTTCAAAAGTGTGATCTCATCTAGCCCCAGATTTTGGTTTGAAAACTGTGATGAAACTCCCCAGGTGTGGGAGTTACAATATAGACTATCAAGGAAAACAATATATAGATAGATACAAATCAAAACAGAGGAAGATGATCTATTTAATCATTTACATAGGGCTTATAGTGCCTTATGGTTTCTCCCAAATATCACTCACTGTAGTATCAGAGGTTCATTTTCTCCATAGAATAGTACTTTTAGAGGCAATCATCTACCAATTAGTATTAATTAAGATCATAAGATATGAAGTATTGTATAGGAAGCAACTCTCTAGGGTGAGAAACACTAAACCTTAATGGGTTGAATCTAAGCACTCAAGCCCACCCTGCTATCAGTATCCACACAGGCAGTCTCTTGCATCCTGCAGGTGCACCCAACCTGGTTCTTTTCTTCCTTCTCAGGAGTTTAGAAAAGGAACCTGAAACACTGATTTCAGACGTGCCACTGCAAGAATTTGGGTCATGTTGCACAATGGATCTTCTGTTTCCAAGTGTTGCTGATTATTTTCAACTTCAAGATTGAAAAATGTGTTCATGCTAGGGAATCTGTGGGAAGTTGTGAGCTAGGTACATCTATTGATAGGTCCTTCAGCTCAGAAATGTTCCTTCCCCTTCCAGCAGTCACATCCTGGAGATCAGGACGGTCCCTGCAGGCTGTGTGTCTTTAGTGCTCTTGTCACCAGGGGAAAGAAAAATAGGAAACTGGAAAATGAAACTGGAAAATCTACAGATGAAAACTGATGATAACAATAGGGACAGAGATTAGACAGGATCTTTGGTAGGGGAATTTGAGCCACCAGCAGCCCTGGAGATAACATCCAGTAAGCAACAAAGAGCTGACAACAAATGTCACAGCCCTAAGCCAGGGCAGCCAAACCCCTCGAAGTGAGAGGTGACAGTGGGTGTTGATATCCTCAGTGCCCCGGCAGGGAGTCCAACCCTTCTGTGCATAGCGAGGCAGCTCAGGGACAGGAGAAAGACAGTTCTCATATATACATACACTGGAGGAATGGGGTGAGAAGATGGATCAGTTTATTTGTAGAAGATTCTAGTGTCAAACCCACTGATTTGGAAGAAGAACATCAGCCAGCAGGTTGGACTGCATGCTGTGTGGAAAGCAATGAGGAAGATGAAAGGGAAAAATAACAAAAAGAAGCAGCAGCTAATGGAATCAATTTCTGAAAATGAGCCTAAAGAGCTAGAGATGCATGCCCCTGCCATGTAGAGGTCTAAATGCGTGTAGGAGGAGAGTGGGGGTGGGAGTTCACGCAGGCAAAATCTGACATCAAATACTGACTCTGTCTATTGTCTAAAGCTGCTGAAACCCCATCCCTAAAGAAAGCATGCTTTTACAGAGATACTCTTCTAGCAATTTCTTCACTTCAAACACTTTATAAAAGAAATTCAGGAAGAAACTTTTTAAAATCATGATGGAAATAAACACTTACACCATTAAAAGGTGACTGTTAAAGCAGGTATGACTTGAGTCTATTTTCATTTTCTAAATCCAAGAAACGGTGCAAAATCAGAATATAAAATGCTAGAGAGAAAGAGCTCATTGCTAGAAGGTCATTTAAACAAGGAGCTTCTTAAGAGATGTAAAGCCACTTCAGTGTTACGTAATCCCAGTCACTCAGCAGGGTGTCAGAGACCTATTCTATCAACAGATATCCCTCCAGACTATACCAACACCTGAAACACTGAAAAACACTTATTTATGCTTTTGTATTTTATAGTGATCACAAAGAAAAGCCTTCCCTGGTTTCTAGGTGTTAGGCAACAAATTCCACCCAGTTCTGGGAGGCGATCTCTCCTGCAGATGCTGTCGTGAACCCACAGAGCAGAGTCAGAAACGCGGGGCCTTATTTGCTGCCATGTAATCCTATCACTTACTGAAGGGAAAGCAACAATTGGAAATCAAAAACGCTTCATGGTGGACACCCAGATCTCTAGAGACAAGCTAACAGCAGAATAAATGCTCTGAGTCATGAACTAGCCAAAAGGACAGCTACTGAAATGAGGAAAAGCTGAAGTCTGACAGAGTTTGGGTTTTTCAGCATTAGCAAAGAGGTTAAACAGTCAAAAGAAATCTTGTTAAACACCTGTTCCTCGTATTTCCTGCTGTTGCATCCAAATGTTATTTAAAATCTGTTCTTTCCTTAATTAGTTTTCAGGTTACAGTATCATGGCACCCTCACAGTCAGTATCCTGCTTCTCCTTTTATTCAACCCAGAAGCAGCTCTGCTTTTATTGAGAACTGGAGACTCTTGGTGTTCCAGTCCTTCACTCATATGCAAATATATATATAGATATGGATACATCTAATACCCTGTTATGCATTTTTTTCATGATCTACAGCAGCTGATACTTTTTAACTTACTATTCCTGTGCTTGTGAATGATGAGGACCAATATCCAGAAATTTTAAGACACACTATATAAAAATATTTACTTAAAATACTCAGAACAAAAACATCCTCTAAAAAAAAATTAGCTGTGTCCTGCCTTCTGCTAACAAGCAGGAGAAAAAGAGGTGAAGAAGCTGCACTGATCTCTGGATGCTGAAGTTGGCCATGTCACTTAATCAGGCATTAAATCATTTACTGTGAATATAAAGGAAAGCTGTAGCGTTCAGTTTTTCCCTCAATTTTTGAGCGAGCATGGGTTAAGTCAGGGGGTACCCAGAAGACAAGGAGGAGGACAGAGATGAAGAAAGAAGTCTTAGGAAATTGCCTTTGGCTTTTTGTCTCTTCCTTCACGCTTTCTCCCTCCCCTTTCCTTCTTCCACTCACGTTTGTTCTCCTCACTCTGAGCAGCCTCCCTTCAACCTTGCTCCTACTGTCAGCATCCAGTATTCACCTTGCTTGTACCTACCCTCCTCCCAGTCTTTCTGGCACATCTGGAGCCACCTGCTCTATTTTATCATCAATCCTTCCCTTAATCTGCCAAGCAAACCTGTTAGGAGGGAAAAAATAAACATAATTATTGAATTCTCATTGCCAAGCTCCTTAACTGTAATCTTTGCCTGAAATGCAACTTTCACCAGAGTTCAGCAACATCTTCCTCTTTCAAAAGCCTCCATATGCTGGTGTGTTTTGTCAGCAGAAGTCCTAAAGGTCCTGCACCAACCAGCAATAAATCTTACTCTTCAGACCAGCATCAGCTATAGGCATTCACTATTTGGGCATTACAAATCATATGTTCATCTTCCAAGTCTGCCAGTGCTGGACCCCCACGTATTCTATTTGGCTGCTCCAGCAGTGCAGAGTCTCAATGTGCAGGGAGTCACTCTCCTCCCTCCTATTTCCCATAAAACAGCCAGAGCAGCAAATGTGACTCTCCCCACTCTGCCTTCCTCCCTGCTCTACAGCTACACTTCCCTCTGACTCCCTGTCCCAAATCTTGGCCAGACCAGGTCCTCATCATTGAGATCAAAGATTTCAGCTGTGTCTCCACCACTGATACACCTTGAGCATGTTCTGTCTCAACTTTTACTGTTCCCAGTACTAAACCAGGTATTAGTGACTACAGAGACCTTTCCCACAGCAGAAATCCTCTCTCTTCAACTAGCCACGTGGATCCTGTAGTAATTAGGAATAAATCTAATTCCTTAGGCTCTTTGAGCACAAGTCATAACCCTAGTACCAGCATCAACCACATCCATGCAGACCATGGCTATTTATGAGCCGTTTGCCTCATACCTGGTACTGCTCATCCAAACTTTTCTTCTGTGGAATTCTCCATGCCCTGAAGGTCATGGTTAAGCTGAGGGCTAGCAAAATCCCCCTCTCCTGTCCAACACTGTTCCATTGCTGCCTAAAAACAAAAAGGAAAAACCTTGCAATGGTGCTAAAGTGGTAAGATAAAAAGCAGTCTTTTAATGGAAGCTTTCAGGTGCACAAATACAGCTATGTGTGATAAAGGATTTCTACTATTTTGTAGGGTTAATCAATTAGTATATCTAGCAGGTACATCCAATAGGAGATCAGTTGTCCCAGTAACCCACCCTTGGGTCAGCCCCTTGGAGATGGTCCAGGGGCTTCTTTGCCCTATTTCTTGTTATTGTCTCTTAAGTTATTTTCTTAAGAATAAGACTAAACAATTTCAAGAATACATTAGAAAGGGTTAGCTTATTATTCTAAAATGTGAGAAAGGGCAGGAAAACTACTAGAAACCATACAACTATATATTAAAAATCTACAAAGCTACAAATATATGAAAAAGCTAAAAATCTTTAGACATCACTGCTGTGGAATTGCTGTGCCCTCTTTCCTTTGTCTCTTACCCTGGAAAAGTAGCTTGAGAACAAGCCCAGTAGGGCAGAAAACAACCTTGGCTCACGTCACTCCTTCCCAAGCAAAGAAGAGCAGCCATGGGTGCATTTTTCCAAGCCTACTTCACGTTCCAGTCCCCACAAGCAGATCGGATGCTGCCAGAGATGCAGGTGACAGCAGTTGCTAGGAGCAGTCTCAGGGCAGTCACAGTCTTCACAGGAGGCACCCTGGGGCCAGTTCCAGCCCTCCTTTGCATCACACAAAGTGAGATACAACAACGGCGACTATCAGCTTGCACATCTCTGTAAACACACAGCCAGGTGTTCGAGTCTTGACAGGTGCCACACTGGCTACAAGAGGCTTCAAACAACAGGGTCTGTCTAAAAACCCTGGGATCTTTCCTGCTTCAATCTCCTTGCTTAGTGCATTTGATATTTCAAGACTATTTTCCTCCTGGCTAGCCGAGCTTGCAGCTCTGCCTTAACTCTCCAGTCGGGATAATGAGACATTTGGTTAGACCTCACCACTTCTGGCTGATGTTGTGCTTTGCTCCAACATTGGAAATTATTTTAAGAGGTGGGAGAAGGGTTTTTAGGAAAGGGAAGCATTACTCATGATTGACAAGTCAGCAGTTCTGTCTTCAGAAGCCAAGGGGGAGGATATGAGCCTGAGGTTGAGGACAGGAAAATAATGAGATGAAACACTTATCTGCCTTTTCATTATACACCCATTTTTCTTAGAGATGTTTTTTCTCTGAGGGAATCTGAATATGAAACTCTGAGATGTTCTGCACATTGCCTCCTTACCTCATAACTTTTATCTGAAATTTTGCAGCATCAAGTCTTGGCTTCAAGTTCTTGAACTGTCTATAAACAATAGTGGAAAATTTATGGTGGAGCGAGCACAATAGAATCCTCATAAAAATATAAAAGAAAAATTATTATTACTCCCCCCAAAAATGCTCTGTGGGCACTTCCATATTTTCAGTATAAAATTGATTATCTAGTCTTCTGCATGGACACTGTGTACTTAAAATCAATAGCATTTTTCCATTTTAAAATGTTCCGATTTTGAAGACTGATCTTTCTTCTACCTGTGCATTCCTGTCATTTGCAGTGTAAAGGGATGCTGAGGACAATGAAAAATTTGTTTTCTGTGTGCTGGAAAGGAGTGAAAGATCCTGTTTCAAGTATAGTTAATTACAGTAGCTTTGCCTACCTTTATCCCCTCCACTGCACACCTCATTTCAGCCTCTTGTCTTTCTCTGACCTCTCCTTGCTTACTCTCTGTCCTTGCCCCTGGCAGGGGGTCTGGAACTAGAGGATCTTTAAGATCTCCTCCATCCTAAGCCATTCTAGGATTCTACTGGATGTCTTATTCATTAGTAGGATATGGCAGGAAATGTCATGACATTGGTACTTGTCTGCTTTGAGGAACATCTACCACTTCTTGACAGATTGTATGGATTTTTTCCATTAAGAAAATAACAGATTTACTCACTTCTTTAAAAAAGCACTTTCACCCATTGTTGCTACTTGTAGCTTCTTCAAGACAGGTACTTAAATACTAAGAACTTTTAGGTCCTAAAAGTTTCTAACAAGCTGAAAGCATTTCTGCAGGTCTTGTAGTCAGATCAGTACCTCCCCCTCTCTCTCTCTCTCCCCTTATTGTTAGATGCTCAGTTTCTCAGAAGTGTTATGCATGGTGAATTGATGAGATGTATCTTGAAAATTCCCAACTTTTCTGTAATATACATCATCTCCAGAGAACTGGCAAGCCTAAAAAGTTCAGCTGCAAATATGTCAGCCTGAACCAAAGAGGCGCAGATTGAAGGCAGTGACTCACTAGCTCGCGATGGAGCGGCTTTGTGCACTCAGCTTTTTCCCACATTAAACAGTTCTAGGAGAAAAAGTTGTGGGGCTGGAGGCTATTTTGGGGTTTTTGCTTATGTGTAGACTTCTGTAGACTCCACATTAGCCTCTGGTTTTGTACAAAATGAAGTAAACCTAGTAAACCTTTTTCACAAAAAAAAAGGATATTTAATAAACTCCTTAGTCTACCATCCATTTCTTCTTGGAACTTGCCAAGATAGGCTCAAGTGTGCACGGATACGCCCACCAACTGCCCAAAGGAAAAAAGAAAATTTCTGTAGAGAGACTGATCTGATGTACTTGTACATTTATTTAAGCCTGGAGAAACTGGATGAGGTGCAAGTGACCATCCTTAAGGATGGAAACTTATCTGGTTTCTGATCCATAGTGAAAGAGAGCACTAGCAAATTTCAAATCTTTCCACAGAGAATGGACAACAGATAGTGCAGCTATCTCAGCAACTGGAGCAAACGAAAAATAAAGTGATTTCACTCACAGCAAAAGTCAAACCATTAAGACCTTGCAGCCTGTAGTTGGAGAGGGGTGAATGAATGTTTTTGTCTGAGAATAAATAATACCAGCAATGGTCTGTGACTTATACTGGAATACAGTAATTACCATGCTGGATCATATTGGTACCTCACCTTTAATCAAAAGCAGGCTCAGCTGGCCACCCTGGGCTGGAAGAGGACAAGGAAGAGAAGAGCATTTTCTACATTTGGTACTAGAAACTGAACTGTGTGGTTTCGGAGCCCTAACACATCATTTTAAAACTAAACCCTACTGTGAAGTGTGGGCACTTTTAATGCATAGAAAGATACAATTTAGTTCACAATTTGGTAAAAGACTTTGGAGAGCTTGTCCCTGAAAATGTTTTAGAAAAATCTAGACATCTCTACCTAAATTTGTGGCCTCTCTATTTGATACATTTTTTCCCCTCAATGTAAAAGAAAGCTGGCTATTTCTCCCTCCAGTGTCTCTTAAAGAGAAATGCAATTATTTTTGTGCAACTTTCAGGTACAAAGCCCAAATAAAGAGTGCACAGTATTTTCAAAGTTCCCTTTATTTCTACGGCATTAAAAATTGATTTCTTCATAAAAGAAGTCCTATTTTTTCCTCATTTAATTACAAACCCCTCTACAGTGTTCTCAAATACATCAACAGAAAACACTGTTCGTGCAGAAAGTTTGAAGTGATTTATAACCGCATATAAAAATGATGTGCTTGAGATGTAATCTCAGCCAGGCTGCCAATGAATTTTCCTAAACTGATCCAGCTTTTGGGTATGGCTTAAAGATTGGAGTGCTGAAACAAAATGTAATTTAGCAGAATGAAGAGCAACTCTTTGACTGCATATCACTATTAAACACACCTGTTTCAAAAGGTATGTCTGACAGTGGCACCCTTTGGAGCTGCACTCATCAGGGCCTCACAAACACCAGCCAGTTTTGAAAATACTGAGTAAAAGTTGAGATTCTTAAATTGACTGTAATTGAAAGCAATAGTGAAGGATAAAATAAACATGGCCCCATTTATGTTAAGTCAACAGGACTTCTCTGGAAGAAAAACATAATCGGTACCTTTAGTGGGCTCCAGCTGTATCCATCACCATTTCTGTGTTCCACTCTGGAACTCTTCCCAAAAAACTCTTCCAGCAGCAGCACCTGCATCAGGAAGAAAGGAGTTTAATAGTCTCAACATGTTTCTGTAAGCCAACATGGTGTCCAGAACCCCAAACTCTGAGAGTAAAGATGAACCAACACCAAAGTTGTCTGCCCCCCAGCGGGTTGCCAAGCCACTGATGAAGCTTATGGCAAGATTTCCTTTCATTTTCCAAGAACTTTGTCTCTTTCAAGTCTTGAATCACCCATAGCTAAACATTAAAAGAGGGTGACTGTTTCAGGAAAGTTTGAGCCATATGATAACTTTGCTAAAAGAATGTTTCTGAAGTGCTGCCTGCTCTAGAGACATGACCTTTTCATATGTAAGACATTGCTCTATGAGAGAGGCAGCACACAGTCTCTTACACCAGCCCAGAAAAAACATATACATTTTTTAATCCCAAACTTCTCCTCTGCCTGTTAATCCCTGTTTTTTCCTCACAAGAAGTGCTCTGATTGAGTGATTAAATTACAAGAAAAGTAATCCATTTTAGCAACACAGCTTTCACAGGGAGATATTGGTGTACATCATAAACTTAGGTGACCAAGAACCAGCAGGTTACATCAACAAGTCTATTAATACAGCTAAAAATGTTATTTGCCTTTAATTCTGAGAAGACTGAGGGATTTCATTATTTCCTTAACTAAGTAACAGATTGTTCTCCAAATGACTTTGGAAAAGATACTTTTATCCCCAAAATGAGAGCCCAAAATTTGTCAGGGGAGAGACAGACAGAGATGTGGAACTGTGGTTACAAGTTCATTGGCAGAGAAGGAGGTATTTTTACTGCATATTTCTTTATTAATTAAAATAAACATACTTTCTCCTTGAAAATGAAGTTCAGGCTATATTTTCAGTCTTAATCCAGACTTTTCAGTTTCCTGATCTGTCAAGGTTTGACAGACAAGTCCTGAAAATTGTGACAAAACTCTGCGGTTTCCATTAGATGTCTGAAGATAATTCAATTCACTCTGGCTCAGCTTTACCACTTTTTGGAACTTTTTAGTCTTTTAGAAGTCTTTTGGAACTTTTTAGAACTTTTGACCTTATTGCAAGGCCTGAAGAATGTAGAATTGTTTTTTAAAGCAGGCAAAGGGGCATTTTCATTAAATTCTTTCCTCTACCTGTGTGACTCACTGAGGAATGATCCACACAGAAAAGTGTAAAGCAACTCTGACTACTTGGCCTTGCTTACTGTGTCTTATCTCATCAGACTTCAACCTTTCAAACAACACTGGGGCTAGTGTAAAGTGTCCTTCCAAGTAGTTCACAGCCCTAGACGGAAACTTTCAGGTTCTTTATGATGTAACATTCATTTTCACGAGAAAAAGTTCTCTCAGTCAGGGTTAATCAATGCCTGGGAGCCTAAGTGGTTATAAGTATTGTATCTATTACTTTGATTTATGTTTCATAATTGATTCATGCTGAAGAGAAAGAGAGGGGAATGCACGCTGACATAATTTTGCTGTAACTCTGCTTAAGTTATGT
The DNA here is from genome assembly GCF_017639235.1 of Corvus kubaryi. Lineage (NCBI taxonomy): Eukaryota > Metazoa > Chordata > Aves > Passeriformes > Corvidae > Corvus > Corvus kubaryi. The sequence goes on from NW_024581130.1 coordinate 6,584,582, forward strand.
CATTCCTTAACCTTATTAGCCAAACTGGTACAGGTTTGACATTAAGAAATGGGAATGTGCACAGAGGGTGAGGGCTCCCTTATGTCACCATTGCTACTTCCACGCTCCCTGGAAGCACTTGTGTGGTGTATGTGAGGATACAGTGACCGTACTCAGTTTACAGTTTAATAGAAACAACAAAAAATTTGTTGAGGGGAAAGAAAGAATTCCACAAGTGTAATCTGGCACTTTTCTTTTGGAGTTTAGAAGTGATTCCTCTTTGCAACTTCACCTTCCCCTGTGCTTTATGAGCCAACTAACTTTATGTACTCCTCATGGTAGAAATGGCTCTTTAGGAGCAATGTAAAATAAAGAAATCTGTCTTTCATCCTGTTCAACAACCAACAATTTTCCCTTGCCATAAGATGAGGACAGATGTGGGAGGTAGACTAACATCCTGGAGCAGCAGAGGTAGGCACAAAGCATCCACAGTCTGAATCAAGACAGGCCAGGCAATCTCATCTTCATGCTTCTCCTGCCCAGCCCAGCTTTAAATCCTCGCCTGCAATTAGTGATGACATGTTTTTAATCCTCTTCATACAAGCCATCAGAGGATTGTAACTTCATATGGGAAATGTCAGGGGGAGAAAAATACAGAACAAAAATCCTTCCTTCTTACAAAAGCATTCAATACTGAAGAAGGAAGAACTAAAAAGGAAATACAGACTGACTGCAAGGGAAGTTTGTTTAGAACTAAATAACTCCAGAAAAACAACTGAGCTTTTGCCCAGCTTATTCCTGTTCCTTTGCAGGATTGAGATCTTGTTTGAGGGTGCAGTTTATGCCTGCAAAATTTCATGCTGAAGTAGTTGCACTTGTGAGTAGGTATTATCCTCTTTAGGTAATAAAAGAAAGAATGATAACAATCAGACTTGTTTCTAGAATTGAGCAGTAGCTTAAAAATTGTCAACAAGAATTACTCACAAAACCAACCATCCTACATATTTAACTCTTCATTTTGCTGCCACTTTCTAGATCACAAAGGTTTTGTTTAATTTCATGGCAATGAACACTGGAAAGGGATAATTTATATACACAGATGATGTCACATAATGCTTCATCCTCAGCAATGTTTGTCGTGCTCAGATAAATGTTATTAATATTGTTAGCATTAACATCATCACCATCATTCCTATACAGAGGAACTATATTTTGAACAGATTTCTCTTTTTTTCACTTGTGGCACGGAGTTTTTGACATTTGAGCATCAGCTCCTTCTTCTCATTTTATGCATTTGCCCTCTGGCCATTGTCAACCCCTGCAGCCCAAAAAATGAATTCCTCTTTATTGCACTGTCAGTGTGCTGTCACTGTTGCAGACTTCTCCTCTGGAAGGCTGTTTTGTAAGTTATTTCTGAGAAGATATACCACATACGTGTTTGGGATTTATAGGACTGCACTGATCCATCATTTTCTGGAACATCCAGTGCAGCCACTGTAAATTTAAAGAAACAGAGAATTCTCATCCAGCTATGGATGTCAAGCCATTCCAGGGAGTACTATCTGCTTCTAACTCCTTGCAACTTTTGTACAGGAAACACAAACTCAGCTCAGGATCACAGAGAGATTTTTGCTTGCCTTTGCAGTAAGACTCTAATTTTCTTTATGCCACCGTCACTTCCTGCTGGCTTTTGAGAAGACAAAAATTTGTGTGTGATCTTGAACTTAGGTCTTCTGCGTGATAGGAAATGATGCTGCCAGCTGAGCTTTTAAAACAGCTGTTAGATTCATGGAAAGCTGGTTTTCTCCCATAATTATCCTAGCACAAGGTACCATTTTAAAAAGCCTTATTTAGCATCCTCCACAAAGTAGGAAAGTCACTTTTAGTCTTCTCATGGAATTACTGCAGATGCTATTTTTAACCACCAAAAAAGCTTGCCTTCCACACGTTTCACAAGATTTTTCCCATTGTGTTTCACAAGACCAAAGCCCTCATAATATCAAAGCCTTTGCTAGGAAAGGAGGGCTGGAACTGATAGTTCTGATTTTCAGTTACTGGCATACTTCAACCTGACACAATAAATATTCAGACTTGAAGCATGAGTACCCTGAGGCTTGAGAAGCAATGGAACAATAAATGCGCTTCAGAGATGGAAGCAGGTCTAGAATTACTTCTGCTGGACTATCTTCCTAGAGGAAGTTGCTGCCACACAGAAACTGAGATTACTGGGATTTTGAGCAGATGTGAAATCATTTCATATTGGGTAAAAAGAGGTCTGGTGTTTTTTCAGAAATATTAAATCCTCATATGTACCAAACAACTCTGCTAATCTGTTAAAAGCTTGGCTTCTCTTTATTGAACAAAACAGAGGGTTCATAGGACTTGGGCTAATTCCCCAATTTTTTCACCTATGTGGGGATGTTCTACCATAACAAAAATTACTCTAATTGTAAATTACCTATAAATAGTTCAAAAAGTCCTTATTTCTGCAGTTTTGTAATGTTTTCATCTCTTTCCTGAGCTTACAGGAATCACTACTCTAAATCCAGCCTCAGTTGCTCATTGAACATTACCTGGTTTTTTTCAGATGATCTTAGAAAGTTAAAAGAAAGCATAATTCAGTATGAACATTGCTTACCAGCTATGTAGGATTCATCTTGGAGGTGTTTATTCAGTTTCTGTGCTGATCCCCTTGGTCCAGGGTACTTACATTTTAATTAAGCTGAAAGTGATAAGGTAATGATAATGAAATGATAATCATAAATGATGAGGTAAAACAGCTCCATCCATACAGCTGTATCATCAACAAGGACTCCCACATCCTTCTCATCCAGACAAGGTCTTTGCAAGAGCTTGTAGGCAGCTTGCACAGGAGTGCCTGGCAGCACTCCAAACCATATAATAAGGAGCAAATAGTGATCTAAGCACCCAGGGGCCTCCAGATCCCCTTCAGAGGTCACCCTCCCCATTCAGACAAGAATGAAGTCATTGGATGGCAGTGCCAACAATGAAATTCTCTACTGTATAAGCATACACATCTCAGAAATATTGCTTTTTGCATTAGAGGACCAGGAGAGAAAAAGGGAATGCAACTAGGGATGGCCTGAATGCAAAGCACTGGGTGCTTGCAAACACATTTGAGAAGATGAAAATGTGAAGATGCAGAAGCTGAAAGGGAGAAGAATGGGAAAAGGATAGACTGCAGGGGTAAGGCATGTATGAAAAGGACCTTGAGTTTGTGAAGAAACAGAGACTTCTTACTTGTTTAGAAAAGCCAGATAAAATCTCTGAGGCACGTAGGTGCTGCGTAGATGTTCTGACACCTATAATTTCTTACCTGGGAATGAAAGTGCAAGATCTCAAATAGGAACTAAAGCCATCTTCCCCTCCATCCACCCAATCCTTCCAGGTATTTTAAGATCACCCTAAAATTATCCCGGCTCTTGTGCACTCCTGCAGTCTCCTTCTGAAGGAGTGTGTTAAAAGAAAAGGATGGAGGCAATGGTTACACCAACAACTTCCAAACAAAACCAGAGAAAAGGGCCACTCTGCCTCTACCTTGATCAGTTACTGGTGGTCTCTGGTGGATGCTTAAGGAGATACAGGGAAGTAGATCATTGTGTCCTGAGTGCTGCATATTCCCACAGTAGGTCATGCTGGCCTCTCTGCCTTCTGTCCTTTCTGGCCTTGCCTAGAGAGAGAGAAATCTGAATTACAAAGGAGAGCAGGGAAAAACAGAGCCCAGGCACTCATTTTACTTTTTAAACTCTATTATTACGGCCAATAAGTTACATTTTGAAGGTTAATGTTCTGTACTGAGCAGGAGACTTAATTTTTGAAAAATGTCTTAACATCTACCGGTGGCGTGGGTACAAAAGTATAAGAGCTTTTACTTTTCCAAGTTTTTTCAACACATGCAGCACTGATGTTGTAACTCATGATTTGCTGGGTGCTCTCACCCTTTCTTTAACAATTATGAGGCCAGGACTTCCCAAAGTTGCACGGACAACCTCAAGAAGCCACATCTCCTACTACCCTAGCCCAGCCCACAGAATCATAGAATTGGTAAGGTTGGAAAAGACCTCCAAGATCATCAAGTCCTTTGACCAAACACCACCTTGTCAACTAATCCACAGCACTAAGTGCCACATCCAGTCATTTCTTGAACACCTCCAGGGATGTTGGCCATAATGCCAACAAACAGGTCACTAACCACCCTCAAAACCTGCCCCAGAGCTCTCTGAGCTGGAGGAACTCATCTGATACCAAGTAGCAGCCACATGTTAGTATAACTATATTCTGGATAAATTACCATGTTATTTGATAACGTGTGAAAAAATTATTAGGTTTTATCCTTCTTCATCCGAGGAAATCAATGATAGTTCCTTATTTCTTTTGTCATCCGAGGAAATCAATGATAGTTCCTTATTTCTTTTGTCACTTTGTCTTCTTTTTGTTCATTTTTCTCACTGACTGCTGTTCTCCTTTGAAACAAGAACTGCTTTTGTTATCTGATTTTCTACATTTTCAGCACATTAGCCATTTAAAGATTTTATATTTAAAATTAAATCAGCCTACTCTCGGTAGAATGATATATTTCTGCACTTCACAGTGCAGACTTTTCACAGTGCATATTCTTGTGCATTGTGTTTCCTCTTTAGACACTGCTAACTGGAAAAAAAAAAGATATTAAAGTTGTGAGAATGCAAGAAACAATGTGTGGCAGTTCAAACATCACATACACTGGCATGTTTATCTCTTTAGCTTAATAACAGCAGGTAAACACTGCAAAATGCCAGGTGCCCTGGGCTCCTGCTGTAGTCAGTGGGAGTCCACAATTAGCACCTGACAGATGTACTCAAGTGCTAAAAGCATGAGACACTAAAACTGCTGGTTTGGCTAAACAGCACAGGCTTCCTTCCCCCTTTCCTTTAACTGGTCATTTATCTTCAGGAAAGTACAAGTCAACTCCTTGAGTTCCTCAAGTGGAGTCGATTTCTGGAGTGTCCAATCCTGCAAGGCCCTTGCTGGTCATTAGCTCCTTACAAAGTATTTCTATCCTCACCAGCTATGCTCTTCTGTGAGATCTGGTTGGGGGCGGGGGGGAGTGGTTCCTGGTACCGGCCTGTAAGCTTTTAAACAATCATTCCCAGTTATTTGAAGAGATCCTGAAAATTACAGATTAAACCTTTCTGAAAAATCTTCTCCTTCCTCTGAAGTAGACATCATTCATTGTCATTTACAGAGCCTATATTATGGTTTTTTGCTTTCTTGCAGGTTTTTGGCAGTATCTGGTGTTGCTAAGGGCAATTTAATTCCTGCTACCAGTCCTATTCCCAGAGGCAACTTTTCCAAGGTGATCCCTAACACAGGAGATGGTGAGTTGTTTTTTACCCTCACACAAAAAGACTCTGCACATGTGTTTGTGATGTACCTGCTTTAGAGATCAAATTCATTGATTTGGGTCTTCCAGAGGGATTCTGCAAAGCAGGCGGAATACAGAGTTTTGCTGACCTCTGCCAGACTGACCTTTCCTTAAAGTAGTACAGGAGGAGAGAAAAGTCTGCACTGCAAAAAGCCTCAGTTGAGAGAAGGGAAATGCAGCCAGGTGAGGGTTAACCTGTGGGGTTATTGCAGGCTTAACAGAGCAATCTGAGCACACTCAGTGCAGTGGAAAGCTGAAGATCAGCCAGGGAAAAAATGTCAAAGAGGATAATCAGTTTGAGAAAAGGAGAGCAGTGGCTGAAAGAAGGAGAACTGAATAAATGAAGAATGTCCAGCCCAGCCTGAGAAATTCAGGCACTGCAGAAGAAGCTTAGTCTGCAGTCCTAGATCTGAGCGACCTTCTCCACAGCCTTGGACATTTAAACACTCAACATCTACTTTAACTGAGGGGAAAAAACCAATGGTGCCAATATAACGCTTCATTGCACAGATGTATTTTAAAGACTTAACCTCTGCAAGACATTTTGAAGATGAAAAGCCCACAGATATTTGTAAGAAGACTTTTCTCAATTTTTGTATTAGCCCGTGGCCATTTTATGCCACCATATGCTTGATTTTATTTCTGGTTTTGCCTTGTGTGGTTTTACAAAGTGACTTTTTCCATAGCCTAATTGTAGATTTTTAACAACAAAGATGAAAACCCAAAATCCTTGTTTCCTGTAGTCATTCAAATACAACAGCTTAATGATAACATTTCAGAAAGCACAATTGGTTTGAATACAAAAATGTTTAAAAGCAGAAGGGTAAAACTCCCTGCAACAGTATCAGGAGAAAAAATTGTCATTTAATTTTGAGACGTGAATAATAAAGCAAAAAGAAACAAAGTAAATCTTCATCAATTATTTACATGCCTGAGCAAATAAACATGAAATATGATTGCTCATAAGTGAACCTGAAAATTCCACATGTTGAGACAGAGCAGAGTCATGTGCCACCATTTGACATTCAGAGTCTTTCTGGGGTATTTAATCTCATTGCTTTTTTTGCTAGAGAAAGAAAAAGACCCTTAAGGCTGATGTTTTCCCATGTTCAGCGCTCCTTACCGTCACCTATATCTATGCAAGTTCTGACCCCAACCATCTCAGGATTGTGTCCCCGCTCTGAAAGATACAGCAAATTGCACTTTAAGTGTCTTACAGCAAGAGGCAAAGACAAGGTTGCTGCACTTGCAACAACAGAACAAATAAAAATGTTACTGGTTAGCTGTGAAATGGACTAAAGTCACTCAGTTGGTTCATGATAATGCTAATAAAACATACAAATTTTAGTGAAAAAGAGGTCAGAATAGGGGCCAGTTTCAGCCTTTACAAGCCTTTGCTGTTGCCATGAAGAATATACACAGAAAGACAAAGTTCCCAGATTTGTACAGTTTCAAACTTGTAAGTTGGACTTTACTTGGGCCAGGAATTCCTCCAAATAGCATCTGTACACAGAGAAGAGGAAGACTTTCTTACGGTATCTGGAAAGTTCAGCAGATTTGGATGTTGGGAATGCTTGGGTTGAAAGCTTCTCTTTCCTTTTCTCTTATCATTTTTAAAACCTATTTTCTCTCTTCCAGTTACTGTTTTGTATGTAACAAGAGGGAGATTTTGGCTGTTCCTTAGTTCTGCTATAATAACTGTGGTGACATTGGAGAGAGAAATTACCTGGTAAGAGAAAACGAAAGTGAAGTATAAACAGGGCTTCTGGTTTTGGTTCTGATGGAAATGGTTTTCCTGGCTGCATGCTGGTTTCCAAAAGACAATGACAGACTGGCAGCTTGAAGAAAACAGGTCTTGACAGCACATGTTAGTGAGCCAAACATTTTCTAACACCTTGTGTCACACAAAGCACTTTCATACCATCTGTGCTCTGGCAGCGAAGGGTTATTCTGTCCCAGGCAGAACCTTTTGTCTCTGCACAGTCACGGGAAGCAGAGAGCAGGTTTATGACACCTGACTGAGGCTGGATGTGTGCAGGGTGTCAGCTCCTCCTGCACACCCTCTGTGTGTCCCTGACTGCCCACAGCCTGTCAGGAGCAGCAGCACAGCTCAGCAGACAGGCAGAGAGGAGTCAGATGGGTACCGGTTTTCTTGTTTAATGCTGCCTTGACTGGCTGAAGAAAAGAAATAAAGATGGGAGGGGGAGCAAGAGGGAATGCAATTCAAAGGCAAGCACAAGCCTCATTGGCACTCACTATGCAAGTTCCTTATACTCTGGGGAAGGTAAAAATATTTTTCAGCACCTTTTCAAATATTTCTTTTAAAAAAGGAACTTTATAAGGACAACACATTTCTAACCTAAATATAGGTAGCACAATCTGCAACTTAAATAGAGACCAGGAGGGTAATTAGAAAGCATAATAACTTGATTACATTAAATTGACTTCTTTGAGCAGCTTTGGTGTTTGTCATTATTAAGTTTTATGTTTCTCAGTATTGGAAGAAGAGAAATCACTAAAACTAACACTTGCACAAGTAGCATGAAGGATTATCCCTGATATCACCACCAGGCACAGGTTTTGTGCTAGTAAAATCCCATATGCCTGTGGCAATTTAAAAGTAATCAGCATTGCCAAAATTTTATGTGATTTGTAAGAATTAAGAACAAAAATAAAAAGGCAAGATCTCGGGAAAGAGAAAACAGCCCCTCCCATGCAGTAAGTAAGCCCTAAATGCAATCTCTCAGTATTGTCATCTTTGAGGCTCAATATTTTTCTCATTATCATCCCTGTTTCACTGATTTTTTTCTCACTTTAATGAATTTCTGTTCTCAGGCACATAGCTATTTTCTTGGCTATCTTGCTTCATTATGCTGATGGAAGCAGCCTTTTAATTTAAGACATTATTATTAAAAGCAATGCATGAAAGGCTTATCTGAAAGATATACTAGGTTGGCAATAGATGCAAATCAAAATGCAACTGTGTAGGTACTCTATTATATGTTTTAATGGAAGATTTTGAGTAAAGCTTAGGCAGGAAGCAGAAAAGTACTTATCAGCATCTATCATTTAAATTACCAGCACATTGGTAGACTATTCCTATATTTCATATCCCTCAATAAGGCTGAGACTGAAGCTGGGTCAGTGGACAGCAGATGGCTTGTGAAGTCTCCATTCTTGGAATACACTGACAGTAGTATTCCAGAAGCACAAGACAGTCCTGCATTGTTTTTTTCTCCCATACATTAGGTACTTGCATCTTCCAGCATCTGGTAGGCTACTTCATCTTCTCTAATCCATGTAAATATTTACCATCTATTTGCCTTTGAACAGACTCCATATTTTTTTCCTTTGGTATCTTGGGAGATACTCTCTGTGACTTAGGCCGAGGGTGCTCCACAAGAATGCGCGCTGAGTGACGCCTCCACTGGGGACACATCAGACTTTCAGCTGCCCCAACTATACTTGGGGTTACTTTTAGGTTTCAAATTTGCAGGGCTTTTCTTCTCAGTTCAGTACAACACAGGTGATTGAAGTTCACCTAAGAGTGGTTTGAGCATCCTGCAGGCTCATGCTGACCCAAAGCTCACATGATACAAGTCCTACCTGAGCAGAGAGTATGCCAGCAAGTTTAACCCCTGCAGTGCTCCACAGAACTCAACCTTAGCTCTTTGGAGCTGATATGTTCCTTACTGCTCAGCCCCCTGGCAGCCACCTCGATCCAAGACCTTTCCAAAGCAGCAGATGCTGCAGGGATCTCTGTAATGCTGGGATTTGGGACCAAGCATCCTGAACAAGCACAAGGTCGGAGAATAATTTAGACACACAGAGTCTTCTAAAAGATGAGCAAGACTCTCTGTAACTTAGTCCTTCCTAAAGGGGAATATAATGCAGATTTTAAGAGCCAGCATACCAAGCTCACATATTGCTGTGCATGTAAGGAGAGCAAATATGCTCTGAAAGAAACCTCAAGGTCATGTAGTATTCTGCTTTCCTGTGGAAGCACCTCCAGCAGGACAGAGACATGAGCTTGTCATCTCACTCTGTAACTGATTCAGATCTAATATACAAATTTATTTTATTTCTTCTTTGCTGCTGTCCATCTTTTTGTTTTATAGCAGCCTGTCAACTGAAAACTGGCTGGATGTTCATACAAAAAGTCACCACATAAATATTAATGTTTCTTTATTTATAGATGGCTCAACTAAAACAATTTCTGGAGTTTGCAGGCAGCAACAGTGCTGGTAGTCTTGCCTCAGCACTGAACTAGAGTTCATCACAACTTTTGGACCATCTGCTTTTATTTCTGATCTCTGTACCTGCACTCTTTTAACACGTGCACCGACCTGGACTTTTAACAGCAGCTTAACAAGAAGTCATCATGGCAGACGAAATTTAGGATTTAAAATGGGAAGCTGAAATGAAGGGAAAGTTAGGATTTAAAATGGAAAACTGAAAAGAAGATAGGCCCTGCTTGCAGAAGGGTTTCATTTTGGCATAGTATTTGCTCCCATTAATATAGAATAATAGCTTTAGCAGGGCTTTTTTGTTCAAATATTTAGGAATTTGCCTGACATTCACTCAAATCTTAGCAGCCTTAGCTACATACAGAAGGACTGATAACTTAAAGATTGTTTTACTTTCATACAGTTAAATCAAAGAGTTTTATCAAAATTCTCACCTGCTAAATTTGACTTTGAGGTTATTTTAATTATACTGGGACCTTCTAACTTGTTAAAAAGTCACTGAGATGCCAAACTTCAATCAGAAATTCAGGACAATTGGTACAGACACTGAGGCAGAAGAAGAGGACCTATCAGAAGATTGCACTTAATGAGATTTCCACAAGATATCTGAAAAGCTGACCTTTGCCAAGTGCTTCTTTTATCATGTATTGCCAGAAATATGTTACTTCTTTAGGTTATGTATCTGCAGTAGAGTCTATCAGCTAAAATCATGCAAGCTGTAATTCTACTGAAGCCAGTGCACTCTGGGGAGGACAATTTTAGCTACAAATGAATAGGGTCATTTCCAGTTAAGATAAGAGAAAGCAAGTTACTGCTACTTCAGTAAAATACATACACTTGTAATAATAGGAGGATGTTCAGACTTTGAAAATGTGTTTCTAAAAATGATGGTAACTACAACACATTTGATAAGTTAGTGTCCTGTTTTGAACACAGTGTTGTCATCACCTAAACATGTTTAGTTGAATTAAACTAAGCTCAATTATTGCAGATAGGGTTGGTACAGCAAAACTCAGTAGATTTACTTTTGAAAGGGTCAGCAGATGAATGCTCAAATTTGGCATTTTAGTCAGGACCTAAGATACAATACTAAAGGTTTCTTTCTCTTGCACTTCAATGAGGGAAGAGACATCTTTTTCCCTTTCAAAAATGTGGGATTCTCAGGACACTAAATACCAGGACTATGTTATATTAGGATCAATTAAAATCTATTAGAATCTATTCCTGCTATCACACCACCCACAAACTTCCCAGAAGAAAACTGCCAAATATCCTTTATTCTCAGTCAAAGCTTAAACACTTAGTACCTGCAAACTAAGGTTAGAATTCAACTGACCAAAGATAGACATCTTGAACCAATCACTCCAAGTTTCTCTTTACAATAATAGAGAAACAGACACTCATGAGGTGCAAGGCATCTGGTGTAAATAGATCAGCACAATCACACCCCAGTATTTGCTTCACTCCTTACCCATAAAGGGTGCCTAAAATGTCAAAGAGTACCTGTCTAGCACAGATTGCTTTTAGCTTAGGCAGACACATAAAAAGAGGTGAGAGGAATTCTACTAAAAAAAGCTGAAAAACTTAGAAAATGACGAAGCTTCATTTCCCTTTATATAAGCAGGTGCATGAAACTTTCTCAATTAGCAGGAGTTGGTGACTTCAGGAAGAACAGTAGTTTACCAGAAACACAGAGAAGAAAAAGGGGGGAAAAAGCTTTAATTCACAGGGTAGATTAAAATATGCAAGTACCTTTTGCAACGTCCCCAGTGCAGGGGAACAGGTAGCGTGGTCTGTTCAAGAAACACTGGCAATCTTTAGTGAGCAGCAAATTCCATGGGCTCTTCTGTGTGACAGCTGTTGTGTGCTTTAAGAGTCCTTGCTGAAGAGTTTTTGACAAGGTCTGTGCTGTTGTGAGCCTTGTCTCCCATGACAGCTAAGGGCTATAATCCATAAAAATCAAAGCTTGCATGTAAATGTTGTCCTGAAAGAGTGTGTTGGGTTTTATCTGAGCCTGTCGTTAGAAACTTTTCCCCTGGGGTCTTTCAGGTCCTTGGAAAGAAAAATCAATATTTCTGTAGAGAAAAATACAAGGCAGCCAATTGAAAATATTGCTTATTCTAAATACAGGATTTCTTGATGTGCCTCTAACCCAGAGCAGCTTCCAAAGATTAATCGGCTAACAAAGAGTTGTTTGACAAAGCAGGATCCTCTGGAATCAGCAGCTGACATGCTGGAGGTGATGGAGCACCTAAGAGACAGATGATAGCCTGGAAATGGAATGGAAATACAATGCATTGTGGTTTTCCTATGAGTAAACAAAACTTAGCACTGGCATTCTTTGCAGAAATCATTTCTCAAAAATCTATAAAGCCTGTACTAAGCCTGTACACACTGCAAGATTTTATTTGTCTGTTACTCAGATTTAATTGAGTTTCCACAAAGATGTCAAGGCCATGTGTCTCACCAGCAAGGTCATCCCATGTCAGATGTCAAGGTCATAAAAGACAGCTAGAATTTCTCAGCCAAGAAAAATATTCACAGACATTTTACATTGGCAAGACAACTTTTCTCTCTCTATCTCTGAAAAACACAGCTGCTGGAAAATAACGTATATTTCCTGGAAATATTTCTTTCTTCTTTTCCTACACTGTAAAGAAAATAACCTAAGGCAGCCAGAAATTTCAACCAGCTGGTTAAGGTTAGCTTAGAAAGTAGAGAACAGTAGAGAAACAGGGCTTTGGAGTGGAAATTTTGAGATAGTGTCCATCAGATCTCTGCCTAGCCCAGCACCAAGCTGGAAATTTAGACTTAATCCTGTGCTCATTCAGAGAGCTGTTATTTACTTGGCCAGACAAACAAAGGTCCAGTTCTCTCAGGTCTGTTTCGAGAAGAGTATTTCCTTTCCTTTGGAACAGGATTTGGTTTTAAATTATAAATAAGTACACTGCTAAGCTGAACAAAAACATACATCATGCCTTTAGCTGTATCTGAAAGAGCAGATAGCAGGATAACAAAAAAAAAAAAAAACAAACAAACAACCAACAGAAGATTGCTTTCTTAAATATGATTAAAATTAAGGCAAATTCCATAGGTAGGCAGTTTAGGCAGTTTACATTTTGTTATTGCAGCTTACAAAAAGTCAATCCTAAAACACAAAAATTCTGTCTTTAACCAGGAGGAGACATTAAAACTATATTTGAACTTCATATCTTCAGGTATCTTGGTCATCACCTCCATAAAATGATTTCTAAAGTTTAGTCATTAGCAGTCATTGCACTGATCAATTATGTAAAAGAAGGAAGCAGCTGAGAAACCTGCTGTGGATTCAGGCTGCTATTTAAAACAACAGAAATGGACTATTCGGCAGCACAGCTGACTGCCAGATGCTGAGCTGCTGCTCAGAGAGATGGATTTTGAACTGACCCATAATAAGAAAAGGCAAAAAATTGACAGTTTAGCTGTTCCTGCTCACCAGCACAAAGATATTGCTGATTTTGGTCTTTTTTCTTTCCTATCTCTTTCATTCCTTTAAGACACATAGACATAAGCCCCAACCTTCAACACTTGCAATTTATGTTTCAAAGAGATAAAACAGTTCCATGACTTGGTAGCTGCAGACATATGCCATAAATAGGCTCAGATTAGCTTAATTAATTGATGCACTGAGAAAGCTGCGAATGTATCTGAGGTACAAAAATGGGGATATGAAGGTCTGTATAGAATTACCCTGGAGTGGTTATTTGCTCATAACTGTGCTACTGTAAGAGTGCCTTGAAACCCATCTTGTACTGAACAAAAATACAATAATAAGTGGTCTATTTGCTAGAGTGCTTTCAGTATGAATAGGCAAAGTGAAGTCTTGGGGAAAAGTAGTTTTGAAAACGCTTGTGGTCTTTCTTAGCCAGACAAATTGTAACAATTTAACTAAAGCCCTCTTGAAGCTGAAGTTATGCCAGGCAATTGAAGCCTACATAGGTAGGGATTTATTAGTTTTTATCTGCTGCCCTTCAAATGCACCTTCAGTTGTGATCTTGCAGCCCTAAGAATGTTTCCACAGGCAGCCGTTTTATTCTATACATAACACACGTATGTTCCTGTAGCCAGCTGTCCCTAGGGATTGACTCAAAGCAGGTTAACCAGGATGGCTCACAACTCTTCAAAAACAACCTCACTTTGGTCTAAAAAAAGCAGGTGGGCCAGCAGAGCCCTCTCTGGGACTGCAAGCTGTGGTTGCAGCTTTTAATAACTTTTCCATCAAGAATGGCAGCTTTGTGCCTTCACCAGCTTCTGTCCTTATTGGAAAGCAGAGAGGGGGAAAAAAAACCACAACCGAACAAACCAAACTTTGCATGGATCTGAAGGAACCCTGTTGCCTCCACATTTTTTCTGCAAGAGGAGAGCAAGGTAAAGTGAGAGTTTGTGTTTGGGGGTCTGGGGCCTTTGCTGCTGCTGCTAGTTCTGCGTGGCTGGACTATGGTCACTCGTGTTGCAAACAGAGGGTGCAGCACAGCAGAAGCACAGAGGATACTCATGCCTGTTTCAAACACATCAGCCTTCTAATCTGAAGAATATTGAAAGAACATTTCTTGCTGTCTTATATACTCCAGTGGCAGAAGGAGGTAGTGGCAAAATTTAACAGGTTATCCTACAGATAGTCACAATTTTGTGGAACCCAGGGAAGTGTCTGTGTTCCTGAGCTTATCCTAGGATCTAGCTAGGAAAAAATAAGGCATATAGAGGAAAACCTAAGCAAGTTGAACTAACTTGAGGCTTTTTGTACTTTGAAGTGCTGGGCTAACTTGCCAAATCTTTTATCTCCCTCCCATTTCCTCATGAGACTCACACACCACAAGACTTGCGTTTAGTGACAGCTTTTATAGCTCAGTGTGCTACAAGCTCTGGTACAGCACAGCCCTCATTTATTCTCAGCTGAAGAAAGGCAGAGCTTACAGCAGCAGCAAGTGAAACAAATCATTGTGCTGATGGAGGGAAGTCACTGAGCCCTCTGGCTCATCAGGGCCCAGAATCCATCACTAAATGGGAAGCTGCTGCTTTGTCACAGTTCTGCAATTACAATCACAGGTGACACTTTTGAGTCCCCAACAGCCACTTTGCTTTTCATTTCCCCCATTAAGACAAGTCTGCTGAGTTCAGTTTTACACCATCCCAAGCCACACCATTTGTTTGTTTCAAGAACTAATCAATGAGGAAAAAAAACTTTTCAGCCTGGTTCTCCAGGGCTAGGGGAATTCTTTCAGTCAATGAACCATCCAGCAAAAGCTTTCCAGCTTGCATGCAAGAATCCCGCAGCACTAAATAGAACATTGTCCCTGTTGAGTTCTTTATAATTCACTGCTATAAACCAATAAGATCATCCATGTCACTACACAGGCATTTTTCACTAAGGCCCAAAAAACATGCACTTTGTGATACCTCCTAAATACAGCCACACTGGAATAGTCCTGCTCAAAATAGCTTAGGAGTTCCTGGGATGGAGGTTATGTTAAATAACAGTGGTGGATCCTCATCCATGAGAATGCTGTGATCTGTTTTCAATCTGTTTTTATTGTTGGCTGTTTCAGCATCCTGTGGCAATCAGTGATGCAGTTTTAATAATTGCATAGTCAGGATCTCATGAATTTGGTAGTAGGGCGTGTGTGTTGCTATTAAAAACGTGCTTGCAGGTACCTTCCTTGTTTCCACTGAAAGTTCTCTGTAATTTATCTTGCATAGCTAAAAGACAAATTTGCAACTTTGGGCCTCAGCAGCTGAATATGCATTATAGTGAGCTGAAAAAATACAGGAGAGGCTTTTGCTTGCACATTTCATCTCTCAACAGTTCTAAATTCTTACCTTTAAATAATCATTTTGCTAGTGGAAATTAAAATTCATAAACTTTCTCCAAGTTTAGGATTCTTCTCCCCAGTGATGAGCATCTGGGAACAGCCAATATAGTTACAGCCCTGAAAATTATATGTAAAACACATATTTAAAATTTTGAACAACTCTGTCACAACTGTATAAATTTTATTTAAGGTAATTTGAACTTTGAAAACTCTTGCTTGAACTGCCCTCACAAAGGCATTTTAACACTGAAAAAAAACCCAATGTATTTGGTTATACTTTAGAAGTGAGAAAAAGGAGCTTTCTTAAGAATGCTTTTAGAAAATTTAGGACCAGAACAGAAGACTAGCACTTACATGAATTCATTATCTGCTTCAAAACAATTTATTCAGAAGCAATGGAACAGAAACAAATTAAAATCTCCCTTTAGATTTTACTCAGGAAATATATTCTTTTATAGGTCTTTGACTCCAACCTTCTGACAGCTAAAATTAACTTTGCATTACTGAAACAGATAATGCACTGTCCTTACTCTATTCAGAGATAATACAGTAAATACTGATTAGGTTTAACACATGAGGTTTAGAGGAGAAACATTCCTTAATTTATATTAGTTTGTATTTGGGAATGACGTCTAGCTGCCCATCAGGCTTCACTATTTCCGAACTTTATTTAAAGTCATCATGTCAGCTTTAATATTTTTTGGTTGTGGGGTTTTTCTAGTGCTTCTGTGTATATGCATTTATAAAAATATTGCTATAAGTCACCAGAATTTAATAATAAACATTCTCTTTATCTCCTGCTGCCTGCCAGACAGCTTGCTTGTACAGAAAAAAAAAAAAAAAACCATGCTATTTCAGATTAAATCTGTCGTGTATTTTCAGGGAATGTAATAATCTTCATACAGTAGCAGAAAAATGATGACTTTATAGTGCCATAAAATGTGTCCTTTTCCCAGGATTTTCAAGACTGCAATATGTAGGTTAATACAATCAAATCCCAGCTACGTAATGTGGCTCACAGTGATGAGGATGATGTAAAACCACCATGTGCATTATAGGTAAGGTGGACGGTTTGGTGGCTTTTTTAAGCAATCCTGTCCCTTTTCACTTTTGGGAAGACAACTTGGTCAGTGCACAAATTTTTAAGCCCCTGCCATGTCCCACAGTCCACTTGCTCAACACCCCTGACCACCCCGTTTATTCCAAAGGCTCTGATATATTTCTTAATTCAATCTTGACAGTGAAATTGTAGCTCATGAAAACAATCCATGGTGGTTTGTGAGCCAGTGCCTGTGCATATTAAACCAGCACTTGACCAGATTGGGTTTTTTACAGTTCAGTCAGGTATGCCTTGAGAGCATTATCAGGGATAAGTGGTAGGTATTTGAATAATAAGCACTCTATGTCTGCCTCTGGGATGAAACACAAAGCTCCTCAGGCAGTCTGCAGGGCTGTAAAGCTCAGTCAGAATGTTTGGTATTTTGTTCTGCTGCAAGCAGCCACAGTTTACTTAGACACCAAGCTATTTTTCTGATCCTTTTTCCCTGGCAGCAGTGGTGCCTCATCAGCCCATGTAGCCAGAGGTGTTATTATTCCCATTCTCTTTAACTCCCCTCTCTGACCTATATTCACTCATCTGTTTGTTAGTCTTTCACTTATAAATAGACTTTAAATGTTACTGTGTGAATTCAAACTTATGTTAATAGGTAACACCACCCACTCCTACTAAATAGAAATACTATTTTTCACCATCTTACAAGCTTAGATCCATAATTAAGATAAATTTCAAGCACACTTTAAACATCTCAGTCCCAATGCATGCACATTTCAGAAGTGCTCTTATCAGTAACTTGGTGATAATTATTTTCTTCTTGCAGTTACAGAGGTGAATTTTATTCCTGAAAAACAGAGTTGCTTTTCAAACGGCAAAGTTAATCTCCCCATCTATTTGAAATCCTACTTTTCATTTAAAGCAGTGACAGTTTTGACCTTGCTTGCTCTGTGGTGACTCCTTTACAAAACCAAATGCACCAGTCAAGCCAATGTTCAGCAGCATGTAAGAAGCCAAAGGGTTTGGAGGTGTAGTACCTCAGTTAAAAATAGTCACTAGAGGCCAAAGTGCAAATTAACATGGAAGTTACTTAAGGGAAACCAGGACTTCCCATTCCAGTTTAAGATATTCCTATATACAGAGGCATATGCCATTTTCTACACAGGAGACACATGTACATGTAGCATTTAGTCTTCATTCAGAAAAGGAAAACATTAAAATTGTAGAACAGGCACCTGAAGCCACATAGAAACTGTCTCTGTGCAGCACACCAGCAAAAAGAAGCCCAGCCACCTAACCAGGTGGTGTAGATGGTATGAGGCTGCTCAGACCTGGCACCCCCTGGAGCAAACATAATTTAACAATAACTAATTTTTTGGAAAGAAATTCATGGAAAATTGCTGCATGGCCAGGATGTTCCTGAAATGTCAGGAGAAAATGAGGTAGACCAGAGAACTTCCAGGAGGAAGTGCTGCCTGCACTGCATTTGTACACATATCCATAGGCATTGGGACAATTTTCTGCCCTTTAGTTCTTATCATCCCTTCATTTGCAAGAGCCAAGAACAGAGGTAAAGACTGTCAGTATGAGTGTGCTCAGAGGACAGCAGCTGGAATGAGACAATTCTCTAGGAAGGCACGATTCGTCACAGCAACTCATTTTACTCAGTTTCATGGTCAGCAAAGGAAGCCAACCCCAAGTTTGAGCCCCAGACCAATCTCCAGTGTGCTTCCAGAGCCAGACACAGCACCTGCTGGGCCAGTCCATTTGCCAGTTTTATATAGTGGGAAATGCTGCAGCCATGACCCACAGGCTGAAGCAATATTTGATTTGAGCCTATAATCACCTCTCAGAGATGCTCCCTCAGGTTGGCAGCCCTTGTGGCACCAAAACATAGTTATTGTATATAATTCTTATCACATGGTTGGGGTTTTTTCATGTAAAAGCTAAAAAGATGAAAACCCATGTCCTAGCCTGATGGAGTAATATTTTCACACCATAAACCCTTGAATTACACGGCTGTAATATGGCATGTCAGAATTTGAAGATACAAAGGATGTTCTTGGAGGGGGACAGATGTGGTGCTGCCCTGTGTGATTACTCCTGCTTTGCAGCAGGCTCAGGCATAAAACCTCTAGGCTTTGGTGTTCAGGTTTGTCATGCTAGAAATTGGCTTGTTCTCTAAAAGAGAAAAATTTAGCCCATGAACAGTGTGGATAATAAAACAGGAGGCAAAAAGGCAACACAGTCAGAGTGCAAGGGCAGCATCTCCTCAGGAAAATGAGGGAAAGAGGGAAGAGAGCTTGAGTGAAACCTGACAGCAGAGGATTCATGAGGCATAACAGTTCACAATATCCCACAGCCTTTTCTAGCTCTCCTAGAGGAGAAATGGAGGTTGCTTTTACACATTGGGATCAAAATTTAGGAAAGAAACAAGAGTAGGTCTGGAGGAAGTCCTCTCCCCTGCATCTCATAGCTAATGGTAGCAAAGTCAAGCAGCCATTCATCAGGCCTGTGGGTAAGACAGCATTAAATAGGAAAATTGTATATCTCAGATTAATTCCTATAATTTTAAAATATTATCCTGCTAGTTAAATAAAAATAAAATGTATTCTTTCTGAATCAATTTTTTTTTTCAGATTTTTCCAGGATTCTAAATAAGATAACAGCAAAGGTCATAAAATGATATGTATTAATATTTATACATATAAACGATAGCAAGACTTTTAAGAAACACATTTTACATAGAGTGCAGCCAAAATTTAAACCATAAGTTTCCTTAAATAAGTGTAACAGTAAGAGATGGTATTCAAGGAGTTTAGACAAATTATCAGACTGATATTTCTAGATGCAAAGTCATTAAAAATATCTTGAGAATGATCTCCAGATTAAAAGTGACACACTGAAGGATGACTTAATTTATTCTCTGACATTGAGTAAAGTAGGTTTCTCTTGCCCAGAAATATAAAATAAATAACTGCAAACACCCAGAGTGAAAATTCTAAAGGAAAAAATGATCAGATTGTAAAAACACAAAGGTTACATAAGCAACATTTTTAGACATATTTGGGAAGGTATTACTTTTACCCCACAGCGAGTTAGAAGTGCTCATGGTGTTTTTAAGTGGTGTTCATCACCATAGATTTTTTTCCAAAATCCAGTGAAGGCCTCTGCCCCAACCCCCACGGGCAGTGGCCTTAGGTGTTAGCAGTGCACAGCCCTTTGTTTTTGCTCTTCACCTTCCGGATATCAGCTTTTCGCATCATCTTATCACTTCTGTAATTCAGAGATGGGCTCTCAAGTCAAGAACAGAGATCACACAGAGGGACAAGACCCTCACTTAAATGACCTCAGAGAGTTCATAACTGATACTAGAACAGAAAGAGGACTAAAACTCATTTTAAGATCCAGAGGCAAGTGTCTAATCCTGAGGTCTTTATTTTCCTTTCCCTTTCTTTACCAATTCATCCTAAGGCACAAAATCAGCATGACAACTCTCTTTTGTTTTGGTTTGGTTTTTTGCAAAGCTACAGGAAGTCAAAAATCACAGAGTGGAAAATATGTGGATAGATTTAGGCATCGGCACCTGAATGAATTTCATGATGATTACTTTCCTCTCTAAGGTATGAAGCAGTAATTCTGTTTCCCTTTTCACTCTTCTTTAGCAAACCTGGAGATCCAATAATGTCATACAACATATTGCAATGTGACAACAAGAGTGCTGATATGTCCTATACAGGCATTTGTCATTTTAAGTGTGGGATGGTTTTTCAGTATATTCAACAACACTTAAAAATATTTGCCTAAATTAGAATTTTTTACCTTCTGCCGTGCAAATCTAGATTCTTTTCATCCATACAGGGACAGTCAAGCTAAAAGGAGCTGTTATCAACACTAACAGATATATTCTGCAGGAAATAGAAATCCCTATGCAAATGAACAGGATGCAGAAGGAAGATACTATATTCTGTTGCATGTACAATAATAGGGATGCCAGTTTGACCAGATGTTTATAATTAACTAAAGAACAGCCAGACTACTACAAATATTGTAGTGCTCCCTGTTCTATTCAGAAACATGCACATTCAGAACTAGAATACTCTGTTCATCCATTCCTTTTGAACACAAGAATTAACTAGTGCTACAGGAAACAGAACTGAAGGGATACCCCCCAAAAAAAAGGTTTATAGACTCATGTTAAAGTTTATCTTATGTTTGGAAGGGAGTAGTCTGTAACCCAGATAATGCTGTTATTTTCATGTATTGCTCCCAGGGCTTCTAACAATGCTTGGGACACATTTTGAAGAAATAACTAATCTAGAATATTAGGCATGCATCACTTTTCCCTGCTCAAAGCATCTGGAATAACTGCAGTGCTTCTACATATTTCCAGGTTCGTTGTTACTAGTGACTTCATAGCTTAGACATGACAATGGCTGGCAGAGAGAGGGAATGATTCCAAAAGTAATTTTGGAAGTGAAGAAATTGAAGGTTCTATTGTATGTTTGATAATGATGGCCATTAAGTCAGAATTTAGTAAAATTAATTATATTTTAATTTAGTAGAATTATCTACTAAACAAAGCGCTTCCTTAACTTTTTGCACAGTTTACCCTTTGGTTTTTTCCTCAATGCATTACCTTTAATCCCTGGTGTAGAACCAGCCTAATTGTTTATATTTAACTTATTTGAAACTTGCCATGACTTGTAGAACTGAAAAAAGGTACTATTTAAAGACACTAGGCACTGAACCTGACTTTTAAAACTATATACTCATTTTTTTCCCTAGAAGTTTCATTTGTTGGGTTTTTTTCATTTTTAACCCTTCCTGAAGGTGTCAATATCTCCTGAGCTGCAAGTCCTTTTCTAGAACAACGGTTCAAGAACAGACAATTGTAAAATGTGTTCTTGATTGTGGCACAGCCCTGACAACTCAGCCCTAAACCCAGAACATCTCTGGGCAAACTGGAGGAACAGCCCATTTAGAAAGAGAGAGCCATTCATTGTCCAGAGTGAATTTCAAAGCACTACATTGAGTTAGGAATAATCACCTGTGTAAAGCAGGGCTGTGAGGGACTCTGCAGAGAAGGATTTAAGGGATCACAAGCTGGACATGAGTCAACAATGCCGTGCTATTGGAGAGGAGAAAAAAAAACCTAAAATATTATAGTGTAATGCATAAAACATCACCCCAGACCACTTTGTTCATTTTTGACTGCTTTAGCAGGGTCAGGGACATACTAAAAAGCACCCAGAAAGGAACAAGGAAAAAATTCAAATAACTAGAAAATGTGGACTAAGAAGAAATATCAAAGAGATCAAGTTCTTTAGTCTAAACAAGGGAAGCACTGTTGGAAGCCTGAAGGCTGGTGCAGTGAGGGAGGAACAGAAGCAGTCTCCATGCCCACCCAGAGCGCAGCGTGCCCGGCAACAAGGAGGGTTTGGCTCCAAATTCTCACTGTGCTGGGACATGGTGCCTAGGAATTGTTTCTTTCTATTGCTGGAGTGCCTTTAGCAAGGGAAATGTAAATATTTGTCAGATGTGACAGTAACACTGACTGGTGTGGTGAAACACTCAAGATTACTGCTCAAAACCAGTTTTCTATCAGATTATATTTCTGCCTCACATATACTATTTTCACAATGTGAGTTTTGCCTTCACAGAAGCTTAAAGCTGCGACACATAACTGGGTGTTTGGCTAGTGTAAATAAAAGGCTTTAAGAGGTAATAACTCCTTGAATTTTATTTTTGTCAACAGCACAAAGACTCTTGCCAAACACCAAAACCCAAACTTGCAGTCCTTGGAAGTCTATCTTTGCTCTTTTCTGGCAAACAACAAATACTCAGAGTTTCACATAAGCTTCTATTTAAAAGATAATCATCAAGCATACTTACACCCTTATTTGTGTTTTACCTACTTCATGTCCCCTTTTTGATCCCCTAACACTTCACACTCAACTCATTGTCTGGGGACAAAACATCCTCTGCAGTTTACCAAAGCTGAGGTACCTACTTGTCGGAAGAACGCTCCTGCAGGAAGCAGGGAATGCTTTACACTCAGGGCTGGTTATTGGGTTTCAGAGAACATAATTCCACACTTGGGAGGCAGTAACTTCTTAATTACAGTCCTCTGGGGAGTGGGAGGAATCAAAGCATGTCTGAAAGGGACTTGACACAAGTAGCCAGAGCGGCCTAATCCCATCAGAGGAGAAAGCACTTGATCTGTGCTCCGGCAAGCGCCCAGCCTTCTTCAGGCACTCTGTAATTAAGTACTTAAGATTGCTCCCCTCAGTGCACTTCTCTGCTGCTGCTCTTCTATCAGCTTCATCACTGAAATCACCAGCCTGGTTAACCAGCCCTGATTTCTGCTTCCTGCCCTGTGCACGCTCCAGTTTCAGTGGCTGGGGGTGGGATGGTGGCTAAGGCACCGGGCTGGGGGTCAGCTCTCAGCTCCTGCACGGCCCATATCACACACACTCGGGGTTTTGGGTGTCTATCATGAGGCACGTCAGCTGAATGCCCACAGAAATTCCGAATGCATGAAATTATCCTTGCAAGAATCACTTTTTTTAGAGTTAGGGACTTTTAAAGGCCTGGACGTTGGAAAGAACTCATGATTAAGAACAGTGTTGAAGCACATGTTAGTTTCATTTATTTCAAAGTATCATCTGAGTTTAAAAAGAACTAAAACACATTGCTGCATCAGGACATGTGACTGACTAAAAAAAGGGAATATCCACACCACTTCTAAAGTGTGTCAGTTAGAAAGGAATGCAATTATTCATTCTTCAAGCAGCAGCCAACCTGCAGCTCATGGCAGTTAGGAACAGGCACTTTCTCCAGGCATACTTTTCCATGATTGTCCATGCATCCATTTCATGCACTTTCCTGCTTATTGCCTAGCCCGAGTGCCAAACAAAATAAGTATCTTGGTGTTGAAAGAGAAGACACTGATAAAACCAAGGGTGGCTTCCCTTACAAAGCAGTGTGAAGCAGGCACTTGTTTTAGCTGAGGAACAGAGTGCTGCCCAGCCCTCCAACCACCACCAATCCAGAGATCACTTTGTGAACCACTGTTTCAGGTCATTTTCCCTACAAAGGCCTCATTTCACAGTGGGAAATAATGTAAGAAACTTTCAGGGTTATTATCTGTAAGTTCAGCTTCTGGGAATACAGCAAACCACCAAATCTATGAAAACTAGGTACCATTAACACTGCCAGAGATGTCCTCTGATGTGGGTAAACTCATCCACAGCTAAAACAGCATGGAAGGCAAAGAAATTGCAAGCACTTAACATCTCTTTATATAAAATGGGTCATTTTTAATGCTACGACCAAGAAAAGAAAAAATGAATGAAATAATATATTTTTTTTTTTTAATTATAACCTGCAGAAAACTAAACATTTTCAGACATTTTTACCAGTCTTGAACTTTGGCACTAGAAAGACACACTCCACAGGGCCGGTGCCTCATTAATACAGCCCCAGCACTGCAATCCATGAAGGAAGAAATGGGGGAGGAGGACTGTGCTAATTTAGCTCTGAGTTCCACAGAAGAGAATGTCACACTCACTCCCCCTCAGCAGTGGGCTTTTCATATGGCTGCATCCAGGATGGCTGGTGGCTGAAAAGAGAAATTGCTGCTGCTGAGAGAGAGCAAGTCAGTTACTCATCAGCCCAGTGCCTTTTTGCTGCTGTCCTTAACAATAGTACACCTCTTGCCCTGTTAAAATACTGTCCCTATTACCTACTCCAGGTCTGGGTTGAGATAGAACAGAACGATTGAACATGTTGATTTCATGTTGTAAGTTTTTGTTCAAGAGGTCTACCAAAGTGAAAGATCTTTGTGGTTTCTCAAGAACAGGTTTTGCTTAACAGCCCTTTATCCTTTAGTGAACAAAGGGAGTCAAATATGTGTTCTGCTGTGAAGCTTGTAGGCAATACCAGCCAGATATATATTACCTGTACTTACCCTGTGCTGCTTTCTCTACTGCAAGATACAGCCTAAGATTACTCCTTTTCTATTTTCCCATCAGATAAAACAGAATGGTTGTTTTCAGCTTGGGGTCTGCAAACCTTTTCGTGAAGAACTTCTAAGAGATCCACTCAAAACAATTAGGCAAAAAAACAAACCCACCACACTACTAGTGCATGACATCTGTTATCACATGGGGACCTGCATTTCTACTGAAAGATTTTTAGTAGTCTACAAATTTACTGGAGAAAAAAAGAAGTTTAAAACCACTGCAGAAGATAAATACACCAAAAAAATATCTGCATGGTCAATAGCAGAGAACAGATAATCCTTGCGAGAGACTATGAAAATGAAAATTAAAATAAAAGAATATGCACAGAAGTACATCCATTGGGATCTTATTGTCTAAAATAAAGTGTCTAAAATAAAATAAAAAGGAGGTCTGATAAAAGTACAAGAAAAATTGGGGAATATCAGATGTTAACAGGAAGATTAACAAGGAAACCACGCCATGGGCTAACTGGCCACGAGTTGCTCTATTTACAAATAATGGAACCTTAACAGAAGGGAATAGGCAGGAAGGCAAGCCAACATTTTATACCAGTTATTTATATCAGTTATTAATGCACTGACAGTCTGAACATTAAGTTAAGGTTCCATAATGAGGCTAACAGTCTGTGGAGATGGTTCAGTCATAAGACTGTTCTCAGCTTAATGGGTGCCATAACCATTAAAGATGAAACACTATTTGGAAGGCAGAGCAGATACAAAGCAGAAGAACATCACAGCAAACAAAAAAAGACTCTTGTTCCATTCAGGCTTGGCACTGCACAGAAGGATGAAAAGAAAACACAATACTAGTTTTCTCCATATCTCCCACTGTTCTCACTTCTGAAAACTAAAGCTGAAGACACTCAAAAGCCAACCATAGCTTAGGGAATAAGTCTTCCATGGTTCCCTCTCTAGTTAATGGATAGAGAAATTTCCCCTGAAAGAATAAATCAGAGCAGAAACTTGCCTGCAATTTTTTGTATCCTCTAGGATAATAGATTAGAAGTTTCTGACGTGACAAAAGACAGAGCTTCAACACAAAGGGACCTGGCCATAAATTTGAGGACTGAGCAAACAACATCATGGCGTTCAACACAGCCAAGTTCAAAGCTGTGCACTCAGGGAAGAAAAACCCCAGGCCCCTGCAAGGACAGGAAACCAAATGGGCTGATATTAGCCCTGCCAAAAAGGTCCTGGGGTTTCCCTGGGTGCCAGATTAATATAAACCAACACTGCACTTGTGTCACAAGTAAGGCAAATGACCTCATTAAAAAAAGCATGTCCAGCAGGTCTGGAGGTTATCATCCCACTCCAGACAGCACTGATCAGGCCACGCTTGCAGTACTTCAGCCACTTCTGGGAAGAAGGGTGAGATCAAGGTGGATGTGGAGAAAATGGAGATGGTCCAGTTGCTGAGATGGTCAGGGCTCAGGGCACATGGCCTGTGAGGAGAGGGTGAAGAACAGGGATTGTTCCATCCTCAAAGAAGGGGTGATCCATCAGACTAAAGAAGGAATGATCTAGTACAACTATTTGTAAGGAGGTTAAAGGCCACGAAGCCAAACTGGTTTTGAGAGTGGCACGCAAAATAACGAAGGATGACAACATTCACAAACATTGCCTTGATAGGTTCAGGCTGGACACTAGGAAAAACTTCCTCACTGGCAGGACAAGGCAGTGCTGTTATCCACAGAGCTTGTAATGTCTCTGTTTTGGGGGATTTTCAAAACTCCTAAATACAAAGCCATGGCTGACCTGTTCTCCAATGGCAGCAAGCCTCCAGCCACAAAGAGGAGGCTGGATGGTGGATGAGGCAACTTCCAGCTGCCCTGTCCAGCCAAGACCTCTGTAGGATCTGTAGGATCAGCCTCATACCTCACAACAGGAAAAAGAAAGCCTTTGAAAATAACGTGGCACAGAATACAGGTATTCATCAGCTACAATAGGAGTCTCTACGTAATAACCAAGTGAATGGTGGCAGTAAATTTCGAGTGGTTATTGCAGGGGAACAAACTAAGCATGGGGGATGGTTAGCAAAATAGACCTAGACATCACATGACTGGTAACTGTAGGTCTCAAGTCTTTGGCAGTATTTTTTTTAATCGTTTTCAATGGTAGAATATGAAATTTAAATGAGATTGGATTTTAACCAGCTCTGCATGTCCACTATAGGAGGTGGAAACTGCATATTTAGTAGTAAAGTAATCTGAATACATGCCCAGAATTCAAAATAAAAGAGGGGTGCTTGAGGTTTTTTGAAAATATTTTAAAGTTTATTTAGCAGAGTCCTCACAGTCCTCTCCCATATTTGTGGTGGGTTTTTTGTACTTCTGCATTGCTTGAATAACACCAGATCCAGAAATGTTGCAAAACAGTAAGAGACGGTATTTCCAGCTATTGGACTTAGCTTAAAGCATGAACTACAATATTTGACACCCCAAAGAGAGCTTGTTCCTCAGAAAGTTTTGGAAGTTCAAGTGACTTACCCAGTATTTGTTGTGTAAACACCCAAAATTGCCAAGGCTTATCAGAACAGAACTGCTTTGTGACTAACACAACCCTGACCATCCATTTCATATCGAGAGATTGACTGAAGCACAGTGCAAACAACAGACTAAATAATACATGTCCCTCTTCTTGCTTCTGTGTCGCTCTTGGGACTACTGTGGTGTGAAGGTTTTATCAGAAAGACTGCAATAGCTTCAGAGACAAAGGAAGGAATGAGCTATAAAGGCCATTCCATACAAACTCTGCTAAAGCTCATTGTTAGCATCTCCAAAACGATCAGCTTTCATTTCTGAAATTCAGACCCCCCTTCTCCCCCCAAGAGTACATTCTCCTAGGGTGAATCTCCGTAGTAGTGCTCCTGTTTTTAAGCACTGCAGGGTAGAGTAGCATTTCTGAATAACCTCTCAGGAGATCACAGCAGGATAACTGCTGCCCTGTGTTTCTGATCTGTACAGCTGTACAGGGTAAATGAAGTGGCAATTGGTGGCTTGCTTGGATGTGCCAGTATGGGCAGTAATATGGGGATAAAATTGCTCTGTGCTGACCAAATTAGAAATGAGTAGCTGAACGTACTTGAATTTATGCCAGTAGTCTTAGTAAGGTAGGGCAGAAACTGAGCAGTGACTTATGAGATCTGTCAACATCACCCAAGAGCTTGTTTTATAAATAATAGTTGATTGGCAGCATCTCAAAGAGTAAAAGACAGAAAGATTAATCCCCAGTTAAAGGACTTAGCAGCGTTGCTCCTTGTGGAAGAAAGGATCAATTACAAGCGACGAGGTGCCTGTGCAACACGCTGCCGGGAAGCTCGTGGTTGTGCACGCTTTGGAGAGGAAAGGGCTCTGGGGTGAGAAAGGCACCTCACACATTTATACTGGGACAGGCTGGGAGAGGGAAGTGAGGGGGCTGCTCAGCCAGAGGCACCGCACTGCACGGGAAGCAGCAGCACACAAACCAACCCAGAAGGGCTTTCTGAGCCAACGTCAGAGTTTCTCACACCGTGAGTGCAGACAAGTGCTACAAACAGTGAGCAAACGTCCACAAAGTACATACACTGGAGTTCTGGCTGACTCACTTTAACATATAGAACATGCACCTTCCTAAATAACTTCGTGAGGCTCATCCAGAGCTGTAGCAAAATCCTGATCTTTTATGGGGAGACCACTGTTGGGAGAAAGACCCAAAAGGCCTGCAAAGAGAAGTTTCTAGTGACTATGAAGTACGCACTTCAAAAGAAAGAAATCAGATTTCTCCATCTGTTTTTACCTAGCACACAGGAAACACGTTCTTAGGTAATGCACTGAATGATCAGGAAAAATACCCTGACTATTCTTCCAAGCCCTACAGCTGTCAGAGACAAAAATACTAATTTTGCCTTCACTAAATAAATCAGCACCTTAAATAATTCAATCAATTAACAAGACAAGCCTATAGCTAAAGATAGCACCATGAACAATGGGTAGTAAAAATTGGGAGAATTCTCTTTTCTTCCCTCTGAAGGTCTCTGCTGTAAATGTCAGGTGGGAGGCATTATTGTGTTATACGCAAATAGCTTTCCTCACTTAGGAAACGTGCCGATACAGATAATCAAATTCTAGCTATGACCAACCCACTTCAACACAGAGGCAAAGCCTCCCACAACAGGATCCCTCCAGCTATAAATTTTTATACCCTGTGATGAACAGCAATGCTTTATATCCAGAGATCCCACACTTGATCTATCAGCATAACTACTGGTGTTATTTCTGAAAGGCCTAACTGGCCTTTATGAAATTACACAGCTGTATTTCTGCTTATCAGTGATTAACTACCAAGAGCATTGCAAAGACCTAGGTCTTAATGAAGTTCTACAGTCTACCCACTGATTTGCTGAGCACACAGGATCCCCAAGCAGCAGATAGGTGTTGTTTGATGATAATTTTGCAGAAGCTCAGCAATAGTTTAGCAAAGCATGCACAGCATGAGACCAATGCAGGATAGATAAACCATGGATCTATCAGGCCATCTATTGCCCAAGAACCCAAACTAATAATCATAAAATCACAGAAAGTTCCATTTTCTTTTTGTCATACCCTAAGGCAGATTTCAGCATTCGCCTCATCCTGCTCACGACAAAACTCAGGTCAGCTCTCTTTTCCCTTCTTGTGCCTTCTCTACCTGAGAAATGAGGATGAGTATAGACAATCTGGGCTCCAGGTCTTGCATTAGATAGAAGATTAAGCCCTACCTGGTGCTAGAAACATTTTGCATGCTGGAAGACTTGTATCTGCCAGCCTCTCACAATCTCTTTCCTACCAGAACTAGAAGAAAGAGTTGTTATGGCACCAAAGGAGAAAGGAGACAATTTGCTAAGTTATATGCCTGCTTATCATTTCAGTTTAGTTTCCTTTCAGGCTTTGTCACAACTTTGTCATTACTCTCTACAATTTTCTAGAATTGCCATAAAAAAGTCAAAAGTTGCTGCTTTAAAAGAATATTTCAAGGTTGAAGCAATGTTCTAGAGTGAGACACTGCACCCTATAGTTCTTCTTTAGATGCCTGCAATCACCACTGACTCAATTTATGGAGATGGTAACCTGGGGAGAAGAGCCATCAGCTGCAGTGGTCAAACGACCTTTTACTCAGGGAGCTGCACTTGAAAGAAAAAAGGTACAGAAGGGCTGCACATCTACTGTCCTTTTCCTTTTCTTCCAATTCATTGAAATGTAGCCCCTTTGGGGTTTGTCCTTTGCAAGGCAGATGGTAAATCCATGCAGCAAGTAGCTACGCTGTGCCTTTAATGGTAAAGTACAAATAATCACTCATTATCACACGTATCATGAATTTCATGAATATCATTAAAACACTTTGTCTATGGACTAACAGATTAACAGAGATTTCAAGCAACCTCCTGTTCTGTTACTTTCTATTTAAAAGTAAGGAATCTCTAACTCAATTCTGTTAGTCTCCCACTCAACATTCCCTTAAGCCAGGAGCAATCCTCACAGGGACTTTTAGCCAGGGTAAAAGAATTATTTTAAGAGAATAGATAATCCAGCGTGAGATGGAGATTTCCTCCATGGAAACGCAGAGGGAAGAAACTGTGAAGTTATTTTGTGAAAGCAGTTTGTTTCATTTGTATTGAACATGAAATTAAATGCTCCAAGCAGCACTGAAAACAGTAATTATCTTCATGTAATATCAGTGACATTTTTCATCGCAGCATGCATGGTGTTGGGTCTTGAGCTACAGCAAAATAAAAAGCAGCCGGGGGGACTGGCTGAGAGGGAAAGGGGAGGTGTTTGATTTGGCTCCATTGGTTGGTTTGGGTTTTTTTTAATAACTTAAAATTTCAAACCCCATCACCTGTCAGGTATTCCTGAACAGGAATTAATCTTCCTTGATGCCTTCTGGTTTGACTCAAGCAATTTAATTCAGAATGCTGATGCTCTTGCTGTAACCAGGCTGGTAGCAGAGCCTTCCAAACCCGTCACCAAGACATTACAGTGATACTGCATCTGATTCTCACCTGAGGTTTTTGAGACACCACCCACTCCAACTGGAATATCAGTCTCTGCAAATTCAGACCTAGACACATCCACTTCAGGGACTGTGCCCTGCACTCTTCTGCACAGTCTGTGGCATTCCCAGAAGAGAAAATTTCTTACTGGAGGCATAGGCTGTCGGAGAACAAAATAACATTTAATGAGTTGGGAATAAGAAGTTTTGCAACATTATTTAAGTATTGTTTAGGATATTTTCCATTCCAGTGACTTAGAGGCAGAGATATAAAGGCAACTGATTTACTTAAAAAAATGTTTAAATCTACCAGACTTTCCAGAACACAGAACTCTGGCAACTTTTACCGCTCTTTTCTTTATCCTTCATTTCCAAAGATTTTACAAGCCAAAAGACTTTCTCCTCTCTAAGAGAAAGCAGCTGTGTGCTTTACAGGACTCGATAGATTACCCTGCCATGTTTTCTAGGAGATCACAGTGGTTTCAGTGTATCAGGCTGTCCTCAGCTGACAGAAGGCCATAAATCTCCTCTAGATTTACTGCCTCTCCCTCCAGGGAAGGGAGAAATCACCACGAGAAGAAAAGGTTCAAGCACATAAAGGGGAAAATCCATCCAAGCAGGTTCAAGTTTCAATATTCAGGACAGTATGGGAAGGGAGGGATCCCTCTGGAGCTCATAGTACAGGCTGTGGATTGCAGGAAGGACATGCTTGCAGCACCTCTTCAGCAAAATCCGTGTTATTTCCAATGGTTTGGTTCCTAAGGGCAGTGACATGAATGAGACAGCCTCATGCTGTGCTGCACTTTCAAGAGAGGTTGCATTTATTTTGTCCATGGGTGGATAGTACTGCTTCCAGATCCACACACCCAGTGGCAGAAGTTCCATCCATTTAAACAGAATGGAGCAAAATACATGTTTTTAAAGAGAAAAAAGTCACACACGGCATGGGTAGGCTATGTCCTGTCTCTGTGAAAGCAGAGAAGTAGAAAGAAGGTGCAGGATCGTTGACAGTAGATTGCCATTCATCAAAGCACAAATGTTTACAAACTCAAATTAATATTTTCAAAATGCTAGCACATCATGTAAATTAAGATGGAGCTCTAAGAGCCCTCAAATTTGAAGCCTCACAGTAGGCCGTTGCAGGATAGACAATCTGGTTATTTCAAGCAATTGAACCCTGCCAAGATTAACAATATTCGACAAATCAGAGGTGGAAAAGCAAGAACAGGATCAGCACTGATGCTGAGAAAATAGTTTTGCAAACTCTTGCATGATGATGAATAAAAGCACTGCTCCGAGAACAGAGCTGTCTGTAAGTCTAATGCTGAACGAGTACATGATGCTCTTAGCAGACAGCACATATTTATTTACAGAAGCTGCAGGAAACAGATCTAAACCTTGACGTGACTTCAGGCTTCCGGCAATCGGTAGTGCCAAATTAAGTTTGTCCTACAATGAACAAGATCTTGGCAAGTTCCCCAAGACACAAAGTGCTGAGCAATGGCATCCCTTCAGAAGGGATGACCACAGCCCTCAAGCAGAGATCTGCACCTCGAATCCCCTTGGATCCCAGTCAGTTTGGGACCCCCATGTCCGCCAGGTTCTCATTACAGCATCTGTAGCCCACAGAGTGATGCTCATTTCTGCTCAGTCAGTTCTAGCACAGGGGAATCATTAACTATTCTCCCTGCCCCCTTAGGACTTGAGCAGGCTCTCCTTGCACCTTTGGTGCACAGCAAGAATTAATAACAAGCAGAGCAGAGCCAGAGAGAACCAAAACCCTGCCAGCAGGACCTGTGGGAGGCGCTGAGTCTGAGATAAAGGTGGTGGATGCTCACCTGCTGGATCTACAGAGGCCTTGGAGGAAGACAAGTGCCCTGAGGGTGGATTGGGTGCTGTCCTGCTGCTAAGCTCTTTCTTCCCGATCAAAGTGGCAGTGAATGTTTTGGCAATTTACAGTGTTGGGCAGACTCCATGGAAAGGAAAAGGGAACACTATATCTCTGAACTTGACTCTCACATAGACTTAGTCTTCCCATTAATTAATAAACTAGGCTGCAGCAACCCTACCCTCGATATTTAAGTCGTGATGGGCCAGAGAGGTCCCTTTAGACTGGAAGGGCAGCACAGGAGAAGCAAAGCAGCAATCTTCCAACTGCAGTTTTCAGTAAGCACTCTGTCTGTAGGTTACATAACACATTCACCTGGACAGATAGATTCCACAGCTAATTACTACAGGCATGTCTTTATGCATACCCAAATTTAACTATCAGAAAAGGAAAGCAGCAAGTCTCTTAAAAAAAAGTTAAGCCAGTCTCAGTTTTTAAATTGCTATAAGGCTGTTTAAGGATGCTGTTCCAGTCCAGAAAGCTCTGGGGGGGAAAAAAAAAAATCAACCAGCCCTATCTTCACTTGTAACACAATCTAGTCTTCCATGAAGGGATTTGCTCACAAAAAAAAAAAAAAATTAATTTTTGTATCTTTCTCATCTCAGAATAAAAGAAACAAGTTCTTACAAGCATAACGCCTGACCACCAAGATTTTGTGAATAGCTATTAAATGTATCCACAAATTGCCTCTTTCATCTGCAAAACACTTTTAGAGCCTTCATTTTCTTACACATTGCTTCCATTGGCTGTTTGGTACAGGTCATTCTTCCTCCTCTGGGGCAGCTCAGCTTTGACTGCTCTGATGAGTAACTCCTGCCCACAGGAGTTTGCTTTCGACTGAGCTCTGCAGAGCAAAGTGATAACCAAAAAAGTAGACCAGCAGCTCATACTGTTCTACATGCTAGGTGCTCTCCCCCCAGCTGCTGTTACCTCCTGAGCACACAACTGGGATAAGAACTAAGAAGCCTCTTCCTTGCTATCTGACCTTCCATAATACCCTCCCCTAGCTCTATTCATGATGGCGTGGATATCCTACATTATTTACAGCTGAAAACTGTTTCTTACTGAGCACTTTATTCTTATGGAGTATATCCTTTGAAACTGCCAAAATTGTCTTCTGAAACAAATTAATTTTTGTAGCTTTGTAGTCTGGTAGTGTAAATCAAGGTAGTTGCCAGTTTTGGTCTATCAAAACAGTCTTAAAAGATGCAAGTTAATTTCTTTCAGGAAAACATATGCTATTCTGTGTTTACAGCAAAACCAAACTGCAGTTACATTCACTTTGCAGACCATGTGTAACAGCTGATGCCCAGCTCAGCTATATTCCCCTAAGTAAAAGCAAATCTTACAGGAATAAGGAAACACAAGGACTTATTTCCCTTTACATTTCTCTGAGATATTTAAACTCAGGGAATGCTGCTTGTGACAGCTGTCAATGGCTTCCAGGAGCTGGCACCCATTGTATCGAGCAGAGAACAGCATTTCTATGGCAACTGTCTCATCACATTTCAAAAAATGGACAAATAAGAAATATTCATCACCTCCTGCATTTTCTATTTTCTCAGTACCACCTTGTCTTTCCATTCTCCCAACTCTTTAGAGCCAAGATAGGAAGAGAACACCTTTCAGTCAAGCTCTATAGAAGTTTCTGGCTGTTTGGCCACTTGGTCATTAAAGCTCTGAGCTGATGCTGCCAGGAGATCTGTGTTATTACTCCTGCCTCTCCTACTGGCCACAGCAAGGCACAGACAGCTATAACTTTGAGTATCCCCCTTTTCCTAGGACATCAGGCTGCCAAGGACATCCAGTTTATCTCTGCCAGAGGTAAACATGGTCAATGCCATCCTAGGCTGGCTGCTACCAACAGCTGCATGGAGGAAGGCTGTGGTTCATCATCTTTTCCCCATTCTGGAGAAGCCTCCAGAAAGGCATCAGTCATGCTTGTTCTGCTCTTCTAAACACTCCTCTGTAATGCAGCTCATGTAACTCTGGAGAAATGGCTGTATGAGAAGTGCAGTCTGACAAGCAGGAGGGGCTGAAGAAACACATGACAGCAGCAGCCCCAAGGGGACTGACTGGCCTTTTTTCTGCATATTTGCACCTGTGCTTGCTGAGACTTCAGTGATTTGAATGCAAGGCAAAGCTGCTCAGATTTTATTCTGAGGAAGAAACGTAATGGTTATTTTTAACAAGTACTTCTCTGAAGTAGGAAAAGACCTGAAAATCTGGGGTTTTTTTTCCTTTTCTTCCCAAAATGGCCACTTTAGTATCCCCAGAGAGAGAAAAGTATTTAAAGCATCATGTGCATATACTCCATTCCCCTTTGAAAAGGACTATAAACAGCTACATCTCGTTCTGCAGCTCAAACTGGCTATCACAGAAAAGACAGGCAAACAACATGATTCAACCATTCTTACTTTCAAGGTCTTTTTTGAAAGATGTTCAAACTTATACCATTTTCAAGACTGAAACCCGTCAGTCACAACCCCCACATTTCTTCATGCTCTGTTCAAAACACAAGATATGTGATTGCTTCTATTAAGGAACTTCTACTAATTTTTTCAAAGAATGAGCAAGTTCTGTCTTGTTTCACTCTTTTGTTCAAGTTCTGAATAGTATCAGTGTGCTCAGACTTAGAAACACTGCACTGACCTGCTCTAAACATGGACAGGCGTTGGGACAGATTTTGTATTTCCAGACTTGCTGTGTACCACATGAACTCTGTTATCAGCTTTGCATACTGTATTTGTACTTGACTTACTTGGCTTACTACTGAAAATGTCATTTAAAAATAGTTGTTTTAAACATTTCCATTAGATGCATAATGGATCGCCTAAACCATTAGTCCAGCAAATTTAAAAAAAAAAATCATCAAGCCAGTAAAACATATTTCCTTAAAAAATTTCTCTCCTTATTTGTCCTTAAGGATCACTTATTTTGTATATGTGCACAGAAAATCTTTCAGATAATCTCGCTTTCCCCAATCATTTAGCATTAGCTGTATGCGAGGTTATATTCATTGTATCAATGAAATTGGTCGTCCTTTAGTACTTCCCACAAAAATTAAAGCAATAAGTCTTGTAATTGCTGCTCTAAAAATAGCTATATATTTATCACCAAAAAAAAAGGCATTACTAAGAAAATGCATAACACATTTATTGTTGTGCTGCAATGTTACTGCTTCACGCTGCAGCATTATGCTAATCAG
Organism: Corvus kubaryi; assembly: GCF_017639235.1. Taxonomy (NCBI): domain Eukaryota; kingdom Metazoa; phylum Chordata; class Aves; order Passeriformes; family Corvidae; genus Corvus; species Corvus kubaryi. Next base: position 6,620,261 of record NW_024581130.1, read on the forward strand.
CCTTCTTGCACAAATGAGGTTTATAGGATTTGAAATAGAATAAGATAACTGGAGAATGGATATTCTATTAATGACCAATGCCATTATTGCAGAACTAACATGATTATTGCAGAAACTAGCTCATCTATGCTGCACTGTGGTATCCCAGATGGAATTCTAGAGGATTGGACTGTTCTCTAAGGAAAAGAATGTCTGAAGAGGGCCTCCATCATCCTGTAATTCTTAAAATCAGCAGGGAATTCACAAGAAGTTCATACGACAAGGTTTTATACATATATATATTTCTGTATTTATATAAATATAGATATAAAGTAAGGAAAATTAGCATCAATACTCCAGTGTTGTTTGAGAGCACCCACTTACCTGTTGGCTCCTGAGGGCAGGCGATTCTGGGAGCATTTTGAAAGAACTAACCAGTTTGAGGAAGGCCAAGCAGAGGCTGGTGCTCAGGTACAGCAAGGTGGGCAGTGACACTGTAAAAAGTGAAACTTCCTCTGTTTCTGGGTGCACAGGTCTCAGAAATCCCTTCCAGCCATCCTTTCTAAACATGAAATAACTGCACAGTAACTCCCAAAGTTCTCCTTCCCCATAATACAATGCTGTCACTGCAATGCAGGAGCTTGAGGATGTATGGAGCAGCAATTTGAGGACTCATTAGATAGAAACATTCATTTCATTACTTGATAATTGGGAAAAGTCTTCTGCTAACCAATATTATCAAAAGTGCTATGATGCAGGAAATATTTATGACTCTCCTACTAAACCAATGCTTCCTACTAGCCTAGTACTTATAACCTTTAAATCCCAACCTCTAGGTCAAAGGAAGAAGCAGAAACTTGCAGTAAATTGTCAGGCAGCACAACTGAATGAACAAGACAACACTAATCTGATGATGAGGGGGTAAAAATTTGATAAGCCTTTCAGAACAGATGTTTCTTCAACAATCCCCCATTATGCTGGCAAAACAGTTAATGAAATTTTGCACCTGGCAAGAAACTTTAAACAACTCAATTGGACATTTCCTGCAGCAAAGTTTATAAAATACTTCTGCCTGAACTGAGGAATAAACCTACATAGGATGCTGCTTGACTTAATAAATTTTACAGTGATATAAGAAAGCTAGTCTTAACTGAAACTACGGGGAAGCCAGTCTAGCAGCATTCATTACCAAAAGTAACTTTCTGTAACTGTGAAATTACAAAAAATGCTTGGAACAAACATGACTTCAAGCACAGATGAAGTGTCAAAGTCCCTTGAAGCCCATTGCAAGCACCAGCAAATTGAATCAGCCAGGTCATACAGAGAGTGCAAGACACTGTGTACCAGCTTCCCACGGCAGCATCACTCACAATTGCCAGTTTAAAATAATGGCCCAAAGGAGCTTTTCCAAGTTATTCATGGATCACTTAGGAGGAAGGATGTGGCAGTTATTGGAAATTACTCCCAACGGCATTGGTGTGGGAGGAGTGAGGTAACCAAAGCCCACAGGAGGAGGATGGCTCCAAGCCTGCCCCATTAGACCTCCCCAAAATGCTGTGGGTACAGCAGGTGGAGGCAGCAGGGCAGGAGGAACAGGTGCCTCCTCGCTGCACCTCACCTGGCCCAGGGAAGGCTGGAATCCACAAGCTGGAAACACCAAGCCATCGTGTCCAAGAGGACCACAGAACAACTGCTGGGGGGAAATTCCCCACTCCCCTCCATACCTGACAGCTTTTGCTTTCTCAAGGACCCATGGCATGCACCAAACTCTCAGAATTCCCACCAGTAACGCAGGAGGCAGCAAAGGGTGATTTTATGCAATGTGCCCAGCCCTGGCATCAGGGGTCCCATCTCTGTTGCCAGGTGTCCCTTTCGGGCTGTGCTGTTTCCTCACAAAACCCTACAAGAACTTCTGTTACCACCTCCCCTCCCACCCACCTGTGCTATTCAGAAAGATGCCTATTCCTTTTTCGGGGGGGGGATTGTTTTGGGATGTTTTTGTGTGTATAAACATCCCTATATATCTGTATGTTTATAGACATTCTTCAATGTTATACACACACAGCGTTTGCACACAGACACCTTCCTTAGAACTACCAAGCAAAGGCTTCACAGTTAAAGTTCTCTGCCTTCAAATGCCAAGGTCTCCCCAGTGATCCCAAATACTCACACATCTGCTGCAATTTCCTTTGAGAGGCACTTCTCGCATCCTGGAGGAAATTTATTAAAATGCTGGCTTTTCATTTAGGACACTTTCTAATTAAGTACCAATCTTTAAAGCTTCTACCTTCTAAGACTTATTGTTCTTTGCACAAGATGAGAAGGCAGTCACAATTCATTGTTTTTATAGAGACACATATTGGTTCAAAAAATATATATATATTTAGCAGCTTGCAGTTCCATGTCCTTGAAGTTAGAAGTGCTTTTACAGTTTAATATAGGGAAATAGCAAACTTTTGCTGAGCTAGACACAGGCCTTCAACACATCCCAATGTCCATGATACATTTTAAAGATATATAAATTCTTTGAGATTGTAATTATGTTGTTGAAGACTCACTGAAAGTTCTTTAGTTCCATAAATTGGGCCATTGCCTCACATCTTGTATTTCCATATTCCCATTTATGAGAAACTGATTATTGCCAATAAGATAAAATCCAAGTGGCACCATATACAATTTTCCAACTAGAAGAGAAAGGGAAAAGGAGAATTTTAATGCCAGAAGTATTACAGGAAAGCACCTATCTCATAAGAGTAACACAAGCAGGCTGAAATGAGCTGAAGCCTAAGTTCTCTTGCTTTTCCACTGAGTTGCCTCCTACAAGGGTGTTAAGACAGCTGGTGAAGCCCAATGGGATAAATTCCCCAGCGATGTCATCTCAGTGTTGACATTACTACAAACATCCTAAAAAGTGCTCCTTGCATGCCCTGCTCTGTTGGTTATCTTCACTGATGAACCACACCTCAGCTCTGAAATGTTCATGTCATTTCTACAAACTTCTCTGGCCACTGTCTAACACCACAGTGGATATGATAAATGTTCTGCTTGGAAATCTTATCTGTCAGCTTTCTACCATTGATATCTTGGGCAGGGTTTGTTTCCTTTAGCTCCAGAGGGCCACAGTGCACACTGCTCTATCTGAGTCAGTCTTCCCAGGCTCCCTTTACAATCAGTGTGGAGCAATAAGCACCCCCAGGCATAATTCACCTGACTCAACTGAGACAGCTACTTCAGGCTGAGAATAACTCTGCCCTAGAGATGACTGCTTCTCTGCGTAGGGTGAGAATTCAGGAGTAGATGGCTGGATTTAGTCAGTTAAATCCCACCATTTGTGGTTTAAAATGTTACTTGCTCCCAATGCGGAGCATGACACACAGGTAGTGAAATCTCACATAGTCATAAGGGAAGCCTGTACACAATAACCTGCTGGAGAGTTTTTCCTCTAAAGAGCTGCTTTTCTTTTGAGAGTACAGACTCAACATTTCCCAGCAGAAGAAAATCATCAGTTTGCTCTAATTAATGTGGCTGAACATGTGTACTAAAATGGGCTTCCTCCATTTTTCACCCTTATGTTCAGTGATTTGACAGAATACTTCATGCTCTTAGGTGCTTATTTCAATCCAAAACTCTCTGAATAGCACTTGTAGCTAATTGATTTGTCGTAATTTACTTCCAGCTTGCTCTCTAATGCTCCAGCATGGTACTTTTTAATTTTGAACACAGCAGAAGGCCCTCCTGGAAGAAAAGCTTCTCTGAGCTTCCCCATGGGGTTTTCAAGCCACAGTTCACAGATGAAGGAGCAATGGACAAACACCACCTCCAGCCACACTAGAGGTGCATGAGGCAGCTGCCACTCCCACACACCTCCTGAGTGACTGCTTTTCATCCTTTTGACCAGTACAAACAAGGAGACAGGGTGCTCCCTGAAGCCTGTCCCTTTGGGATTTATAATATGGGTGGCTGCTAGGGCCATTCCTCTCCAGCTTATAAATGGCGGTTTCCCAGAGGGAACAGAGAGAGGTCGCTTTGGGAACTATCTGACCTTCCCAATTCCCAAGTCCAGTGCCAGCAGTGCAAAGACAGACCCAGACAGGTTTTGTTTTGTCCATACACTCAAGCAAGGTACCACTGTGTAAGAATGAACGTCAGCTGTGGATCTTTTTCCAATACCAGGAGCTTAAGCCTAGGGACACCTTTCTCCAACAGAAAAAATTGCTGTTACTTTTAATCCTTCATGTAGCCTCTGCTCAGAAACACGAGCTCAGTGTGCAGCATGGTGGTAAAGCTCAGCCTAAGAGAGGAAGCTGACAACGTTCAGTGTGGTTGAAGGCAGTCTACCAACTACACAGATTGCTCCAACTTTCCTTCCTGAAATTCACATGCATGCTTTGCGCCCTGAGGTGCCAAGTTCACTAAAGATAATGCCAGATCCCTTTGTGGCAAGGAAAATCTAGCCCAGAACAACACTGGTGATGCCTCATCTGGTGCTGGGTCGTCTGTCATGCTTGGCAGAAAAGCCTCTTTTCTGGTCCCACTGCATTCAAACAATAGCTCTTGCCAGCAGCACTGGAATCAAATATGTGCCACAGTTTAACCTCAGCCATGTGAAATGGAAAAGGGGTCAACTTTCGAGTTAAGCCCCAAGTTAACTTGAGAAGGGGGAGATTACAGCCCTTTGAGGCACAGTTATTTTCAGCCACACTCTGGTTTCTGGAAAAAAAAAATTCTTAATAGAAAATGTAAGACTTGGAAAGAAATTCTACAAAAATTATCATTCTCAGATACATCCTTGCGCTACACCTTTTTAGGTAAGAGATTCTCGACCTGTACCTCTGCCTTGGCTAGAAGAAAACCCAAGGGCCTCCTTCTGCCTTATTACCCTGAAGCACACAAAGAAGTACTTAGTCTAAGAATTTTTCCACTGGCTTTACTTGGAGAGAAGTTTACAGCTGCTGGCCAGCTAAATTATCTTTAAGTTACTTACACTCTGCTCTCTTGTTCACTAGCAACTAAGAAAATTACTGCAGCCTTATACAAGTCATGGTGAACATTTTGATTTGCCATGTCTGAATCCATGCTCTTAGAATTTTAAGGCACTTAGATGGATTCTCCTGGGAGGAGGCACCTTTTGGCAGGGGGATTGTGATGGATCTATTAACAGGATCAATCAGCATGTGATTTCAGCTCACCCTGTGCATCAAGGCTCCCAAGCACTGGTACAAAGTGCTTGCACCCCAGACTCCAGCTTGCACCTTCAAAAACCCTTCTACACTACCACACCTGGGTGAAACCATAATTGCTTTATAAGATGATAAACCTTATAAATGCAAAGTGCCACTGACACCAGAATGTCATTCTTAATGGTAAGCTCCCTGTCTCAAACAGATTCTCAGCATCCTACACACCCATCACGTTTCCATATGGCTCTCCAGGCTTAGTAAATCACCCCGTGAAGTTCAAGCAGGAGCTCACAAAGTCCTCTGTAACCTTTCAGTGTGTTTAGGCTGGACTTCTACCTGACAGATCAGAAGCAGTGGACCTGAGAAGCAAAGCTCCTCCCCAGGAGATGCATCAGGAAGGATTTGCTGCTGGGTTCTCTGCTGCAGAACTAATGGATGGTGCTCATTGCTCAGACTCCTTGCAGACTGGGAAATGTGACCAACTCGCTGCTGCCAAGGGGTATGGATTGGGGGAAAGGCAGCCAAATGGGAGCATTTGGTCAAATTGCAGGGAAAGATGCCCTAAAAGCTCTATGAACCAGGGGTCTGAGCTCGGCTTTACTTTAAGACACTTTTGCCACTAGAGCAAAAGGAAAGTACTTATTCTATCTCTCCTGTGGCATTAGGTCATCCATTTTTTACATTTCTTTGCAGCTAAAGCAAAAAGGCAAAATCTTGTCTTTAACTTCACTGGTGTCTGTGTTTCTAGTTGATGAGGAAGGAAATGGGAGGCCAGGAAATGTACAACTTCTCTCCCTACTTCTAGACACTGTATTGCTGATATTATCAAACATCTGAGTGGTTAATGAAAAAAAAAAAAAAACAACCAAAAAAAAAAAATCAATTTAACTGCCATGGTTTGCTGGCAATCCAGAAGTCCAAACACATGAAAAATGAATAATTAAAATTATATGCATGTGAATTTTCTGTTGCCACTCATCAATAGTGTCATAATTCTATGTGCTGAAAGAAGGACTATGTCTCCTCGATAGAGAAGGTTTATTTCATTAAATCCATATAAACAGGTAGGAAAATTGCTGTAGTGTCTAGATGAACAGGTGCACCATTAAGCCTAAGTATTGAAAATACAATTAAACAGGCAAATACAGTTCCTGACACAGTGTTTGCAATATATTAGAGAAGGCAAATACTATTTAACTACACTTAATTCCTTTAAATCACTTCCATTTTAGATACTTAGCGATAACATTTCCTAAGGTTGCAACTCATTTGATTTAAATATCTAGGCAAGATGAAATGTTCTTTAAAGGTATACAGGAAATCACCTAGATGTTGAAAGGCTTTCTCAAGAAATTGGTGCATGAGGTTCTTTATCCAGTTTCATGGAGAATAGGAGATCTTTATGAGCTTTTCTCTGGTCATAAACAGAGTTTTAGGAAAAGCAAGCAGCTGAATCTATGACTTTTGGCTGAAGTGAATAAATAAGGTAGTATGGTTCTTGTTTTTTGAAAAACTCTCCTATATATGACTGCAGCATTAGCACTAAAAGCTTCTTTATAGCCAATAAAATATAATTTCTAACCACACAAAACCAGGTCCAGAAGGAGGCATGTGGATTCCTCACTCCCTACCAACTGAATTGTTAATTCTCTAGAATCTGAAGCATGCATATAGGAATAAAAATATCCTGATTGAACAGGACACAGAATTTGAACATGCCTTTAATGTTCTGATCAAATGGCAGTAGAATTTTAAATGAAAAGCAAAGGCTTGAAACGGCAAGAACTGCTCAGAGTGACATTTTTACTGTAGTTAGAAGAAAGTTCCTGTGCTCATCAGTCTCTTGTTTTGATAGATAAGTGATCCAAATAGTGCTCTCCCAGCAGCCCCAAGCAGCATTTATGACATTCTTAAAGGCAGTTACTTTTTAGACTACCTGCTCTGAGACCACACAGATAAATACTTAATAACACAGCTTATGAAAAGTTTTCAAAGTCGATTGCCTTTCCTCTGACACACCTTTTGCTGGTTTTACATAACTGCTTTTAAAGTCCAAGTGCAGTAAACACCATCCATGGTGAACTAAGAATATAAAAAGACCTATTCCCACATATAAGCCATTGCAATCTATAACACCACTTTTATTAGCAACCTGCAATGCAGCCAACACATGGAGAGGAAGAAGCCTGAAGAAGTAACTGCTGTTATTATTATTGTTCTTATGAGCGTCTGGTACAGTTGCAGTCAAAAATCCAAATACTTCCTTCAGTTTCAGACTGGAAAATAACTTTGTCGTGCCACAGAGTCAAGGAAATTAAGAGCCCCCTGCTACCAATTTCCTAAACGGATGTCTCTCCTCAGCAATTATTCTGCAGACTCCTGTTAGCATAATACTGTCACTGACGCAGCCCAGCTTCCCTCTCAGGCATACTTCTCACCCACACAAAAACTCAAGAAAGCACACTCCCATCAGTTAAAAAAAGGTCAAAAGCACCTCTTCCCTACTCTTACATGCGAGCAAAAGAGGAGCCACAAAGACACCAACTTCTTGTAATTCAAAGACAGCTCAATATACTCCTTCCGGGTATTCTGTAACAATAATCATGGCAGTAAAAGATGTTTAATCATATTAGGCTGGAAAAAATGCATTACTAAGTAACAATCAAACAGCTCTTATCTTAAAGCCTATTAAGGCTTACAGACCCTAAGCCTTCATCTGGCAATTGTTCAGCCAGACATAGAAAACCATGTACGAGACTGTCAGTGGCACAGGGCAAGGAACACTGGCTGGAGTGCATCTCTTTTTCCAGCTGTAAAGAAATTACTGGGAGAAAAGGACTGATAAATAATTGCCTTGTGTTCAAAGCATCTGATGAACAAACCTCCTTTTAGCTGCATTTCATTATGCAAACAGGAGGGGATGACAGAAGAAGAAAGGAGGACCTGCTGTGTCCCTGAACAACTGATAGTAGCTCCCTGAGACTTCAGCTATTCACTGCTTCAGAGACCCAAACTTCTAATCATCACTTGTCTTTGAAAAGGTTACCTCGAGCAAAGTGCAAGCATTTGACTGTGCTGACACCTGTAAATACTGAGCATTGCTATTTTCGAGTGGTTCTGCAGCACAGCTTTCTGGGGGTCACTACAGGCACTCCACACCATGGCATCTGAGCAACCTTTGATGAAATTAAATGGCTGTAATTAAACCAGCCCACACTCAGGCTGAAGGAAGAAGAAGTGGAAGCTGTAACAGATTATTTGAGTTGGATACTTTCTAGCCTAAGTGCATTTTACACCTTAATTCAATCTTTCCATCCCAGGACTGCCTGCAGAGCTGACACTTTTCAATATGTTTACATTTCAATGCATTTACGAAGCACAAATGCTGGATTGTCCATTTTACACACAGAGACACTGAAGTCATTCACTCACCAAGATCTCCTAGTACCTCATGAAACATGATTTCCTAGCAGTCACCAAGGAACAGCAGGGATCCCACCACCCTGCTTGGCACCAGCTGCTGGACATTGCAGGGCATGTGGGATCCTGGGCATGCCAGGTGGATACCAAGGTGGCAAGGAAGTGCCCTGGTAGAGAAGACAGAAATCAGTTCAGGGAGGCAGGAAGAGGCGAGCATGGTTGCTTGATTTGTATTGGCCTTCCCCCGTATCCAACAAGGACCTTTCTAAAACAGTTTTGGCACCAATATCAGCTCCTAACTGAATATCAACCTCTAGCATTTAAACAGATTCGTCTGTTTCACAAGCCTGAAGAGGCACATTTTGACACAGTTCTGTAAATCAGGCAGAGGTAAACCAAGAAGGGCAGCCAAGTTCTCTGAGCTGGGCAGAGGCAGCTGCTTCTGCCTGGGATTACCCACATGGACAGCAGCTCCACCACTCCTGCTGCAACATTCACACAAAGAACATAATTCCTTCCTGCCACCCAACTCCAGCACTGCTCACTACAGGAAAAGTAATTATCTGTTACTCATCACAGAAGTCAGAAGCCAACATAAAAGCAGCAGTTATATAAACCCCCCCCCCACACAACAGCAGACCATGTACAGTACCCATTTATCTAAATTAAAATCTTTATCCATTTCAGCGTAATAAGGAGCATAAACATACTGATCCCATTAAATACAGCTGAAAAACATCTTACAGCAATGCTTTTCATCATAAAAAAAGGTCAATCTAATGATCCTGTGCCATATTTGATGGTTCTAAGACATAGTCCAATTTTATTTGGGGAGGTTGGTTTGTTGTCGTGTTTTTTTGTTGTTTTCTGTTTGGTTGTTTTTTTCTTAGGCTTGGGGGGTTTTTTGCTTCTTTCTTCAGTGCTCTTCTGCACCTGCTTTCCATAAAATATCTTATCTCCAACTGAGATAAGAGAAACCTTCATGGTATTTAAAGGTCTGCAGCATTTTTTCCACTACTAGCTGAAAATAATAGGGAAGCAAGGACTTCAGGGCATTGGAGCATTTTTACCTCCTACAACACTACCTCGAATCACAAACTTTCTGGGAGCTCCTATACTGGCTGTTGTAGGGGGTTTTTTTCAAACTAAAATTTAGATTTGGACTTAGAATAATTGATGAATAAATGGTTATATGCTTTTGCAGTTTTCTTCCACATAGTGCTGCCTATTATCTAGCAAGTAGAGAATATTGACGATCAATATTGTGGTCAAACCAGGTCATACTGCAGTAATCAAAAGAAAATGTGTAAGTGCATAACACAGTGTTATTTCCCACACAACAAATTCAAAGATTTTAGGATAAAGTTTGCTGCATGGCCTAAATTAGGTCCTAATGGTTTTTTTTCTTTTCATTAGGAGGCATTATCAGAAACAGAGAGAACAAAGAAACCCAAGTAAACTCTTTGCAGGTGGAAAATACTGCAATTGCTTGTCTGGGTCTAAAACAATCCATTTGAATTATCAGAAAGGATAATAATCTTGCAATTGAGCTCAAGTAACAGCAGAGCCAAAAGTTATAGCTAATGGTGTTAGAACTTTTCAACCTCAAATCCCAGAGCTAAGCAAGTACAAACAGATGGAGCTTCCAAGTAAAAATACGTATAATTTCTTCGAATGTTGGCAATCTCATTCATTTTTACTGTTCCAACAGCTGGTGATCTGGCTATTTGTCTTCACTCTTTTTTGAAGCCTTAGATACTCAGGTCAAGTGATTAGAGAGAGCATCCTCCTAATGTATGCATCTATAACCACCTTTGCTTTTCTAAGAAAGCCTCTAAACCTTGTGACTAGGAGGGACAATAATGGATATATATGAACTAGTTACACCCTAAAGATCATGAATCAAGAAACAAAGAGGAAAAAGAATCACAGAACGCAATGTCAGCATTTAGTGGCCAAACATGGGAAAAATTGAAATGAGAAAAAAAAAACCCAAGGGATTATACGGAAGTGGGCACTTCCCTGAATCTGTTCATTGCTCCTCTCCAGAAGGGTTAACATTTTAACATTCTTCAGCTTCAAAGAGCAAGGAAGCATTTTGAACACTGAGGAAATGTAGTTTTCAATTATGACTCCTTAAAATAGAAAATACAGAAGTGATGGGAAAAAATATGATGCAATATACACATGTGCACCTACACAAGGACAAACAATGTGAGAACCTGCACTACAGTTCTCATTGCTTGTCAAGAGTACATTGATGTTAAAAAGTTAAAAGCCTTATTCCATAAGTTTCAGGAGCTTCAAAGGTTAAAATTGAAAAAGCGTTTTTGAGCAGACAGCTTTGAAGTTATAATTTGGTCTTTTCCAATCCCCTGGTAGAAAAATAGTTTTTCATGGTATAGCCCATAGAGAAATCCTGCAGTTTCCCAATGTGACAATTGGGCTGTAAGCAATCCAGGGAAATCCAGCATTTCCAACAGTGTTGCTCCCATACATAACAAACAGGCCAGATCATGCAGAAGCAAGGGCTCACCTTTGATTTTTCCAGGCCTGTTCCAGTCTCTGAAGATCAGCACTTTAACCACTTGCCTCTGTCCTTTACTCTTGCTTTTTACCATGTTATTATGTGAAAGCACATCTTACAATCTTGATGTCTCTCAGAAACGACAGGGGCCATGGAAAGCCTGCAATTGCAGAGAATCCACTGAGGTTTTCTGAACTCTCCTGCAGCAGTTCAGAGCACTGATGTTCCTTCTGTGGATTTGGGCAATTAGACACAGTCTGTTTAATGCTTCTCCCCACCACCAAACTAATATTTCATGTTATCATGTGCAAGTACTGTCAAACAGCTTTTTTTAAACAGTCATTGTGAAATACACTGAGATACATTGGAAGCGTGCACCAGGTTTCCAAAGAAACATTCCTATCATATAAAAACACAAAGTTCATTTTCTCAGCATAAAACTTAAGCAAAAATCACCTGCTAGGATTATTTCTTCTTTATGTTATGATTACAATCTAAATCTAAAAGTTAGATTTGCACAAGCCTCTTCTGAAACTGCATAGATTTTTCTTACTCAGGAAACAAAGAGCTGAAGTGCTGCCTACAAGAATCCCTAGGACAAAGTTGTACCTAAACTTTTATACAGCGCTGAAGGCTTTAAATATAACAAAGTTTCATTTTAGAAGATCTTAGAAAGCCAACATTGATAGATTCTCAAAGGAAAAAAACCAAATCAACAACAGTAAAAAAAAAAAAAAAAAATTTGAAACTTTGGAAATACTTCCTTAGGCTATCATTTGAGATTCTTCACTGCTTTATCAATGAGAAGTTTTGGGGATCAACTGAAGCTGGGTGATCATCTTAGACAATGATAATCTGTACTGAATTCCTGGGACAACTATAAGGTTGGTTTTCATAATTAATTTTGAGTCATCTATTTAAATTTTAAGGAGCCATTCACAGTCATCTGTGCTGTGTGTCAAGTGTCACAACTACATCTGAATTATGCAAAGGAAAAAAGTCGTGTGTGACAGTCTGTTATTTTCCTATCAGAAATGAAAATGAGTTCACAAAGCATTAGAGGGCTTAAGAGCTGATTTAGTAATCACAGCATCTACAACAAGAGACCTGGCAGGTCCAGGAAGCTTCCTAAGGAAGATAAATCCTTATTTCTGTGTTTGGACACTTTTTACACGCTGTCCTGCTGCTACAAGCTTTCTGGAAAGTGTTGTACCCCTAAAAATATACCCAAGACTGAATGTTTCCAGGAATTATTCATCAAGCTGTGATGGCAGCTGACCACAGAGACAGTTATTATCTGCCAAAATAAGATCTTGGGAGATTTTGCTGGGCTCCCAGTCCTGACCACACACAAGTCATTTCCAGACCAGCTGCCAGTCTGGGCTGGTGGCAGCTGCTCCAGTTTGCCTTCCTTTTGTCCTCGCTGCTGCAGACACTCACTGAGCCAAGGAAACCTGCCAGAAATCTCAGAAATCCCACATGCTGACTTCCACTGCCCCGTGCCCTACTTGATACGTCTTAGTTCTTCAAAGAAATTGTTGTATTTGTGTCATTTCAATGCAATTCAGCAGCAGTGTGGGATACAAACACATCCAAATACTAAGCAGTGGTTACTCCAGCACCCCTCCTTCCCAGCCATTCCACTTCCTTCAAGTGCTCCTCACAACCCTTCCATGCGATGTCCTCTCCCCTATCTCCACAGCTCTCCTCACCACACACTTGGATTCATAGGACTTTTCTGCCTAATACCGGTGCTTTTAAAGAGAATCACATTGCAGTGCAATAAGAAACTGAAGTAAAGAGAAAGGCATGCTCAAGAGCTGCAGAGTAGTTGGAAACTCTGAAAAGAAGGAAAGCTAAAGCCCAATCTGCGCTCAAGAAGTTTTGCCAGCCTAGCTGCATCCCAGATCTCAAGACACAGATGGTTTAAACAGCCCTTGAAAAAATGGGGTTTCTGCCTTAGCATTTATGCCAATTCACTGAGTGAACATAATTCTTCTGCCTAAAATATTCAGTTGTGTCAATGCTAGGATTTAAATCCCTAAAAAAAAATAAGTAAAACCAAACAAACAAACAGGGAAAAAGAAAGAAAAAAACCAAACCAAAACAAAAACACCACACAACTGGAAAAGCACATGAAAGTAGCAAACGAGGACTTCCTGGTTATCCTGTGGTGCTCATGGAAAATCTGATCAGCTACCTGTCCACATTAATGCTCTGCCTCCATGCAGGAGAAAGCAGTAACAAGAATAGTTGTCTGTATTGTATTATCAACACTGTGGCACCCTGTGCAGAGTATAGCAAAAACCATGTCCTCTTCAGTATAAACCTATGTCAGAAGGCACAGAATCTGAATCTTAGAAAGACAGCCCCCAGCCTAAGTGTACAAGTCATCAAGGCAAGTGGAAGTCATCACAGCAAGGCAGGCTGGCATCCTCTGGCAGAAAAGCATTGTCTGAAAAAAAAAAAACAAACATTCCTCCACAACAAAATCCTGTGCTGTGGATGCATCACTTTGAGGAACCTTTCCACAAATTCTTCCTGCTTTTCTGGCAGCTTTCCTCTCTGTCTTTCCCGTGGAGACTGGGCAAAAAAAACCCATTCTGAGTTCTACTTCCTTTAAAAGGTTGATGCTCTTAATATCCCACCCTCTTCCAAAATCATCAGCTTTAAGGACTGTTTTGTTTGTTTTGCTTGAAGCACTTCTTGGCCAGGGCTACATGCACATCATTCAGGGGAAACAGCCTGAATTGTCTCAGTTAGTCCTGATAAAGGAAATGTTACAGAAGTGCTGTTTAACAAAATCCAGTGCAGAGCTTACATCTGGTAGGGTTATCCCATACCATACAGATAGTAAGATCAAGGGAAAAAGACCTTCAGCCTCTAAGATTATCAGGTGAGGATTAGAACAAAGACAAATGACACAGGGAAATATGCGGTAAGACAAATATTATCTAAAATAGCATCAGTCTCCAAAAGCTAGTCAGAGATGAGATTAAAGATTAAGTGAATTTTGCCATCTTGCTTAATTGTAAGTAATTAGCCACAGACTTGTGCTGTTCTTGTGCCACACAGAATCCCAGAGGAGGAGCATGGGGACGCGTTGCCTTCACTCCTCTTCCACCAAACTCTTCTGAGACGAATTCTCCCTCAAAAGCTGTCCTGGTGATCACACAGCAGAAAAATAATTCCCCAGCTGTTGGACATGCATATAGTTTGAAAATTATGTTTTCTTACAACATAGATTGAAATGGAGATCATTTCCAGGCACACATTTGAAAATATTGATTGTTTTGTTGCTGAACCTCCTTGTAAAATAGTTTCAGAGGGAGGCCTGTCAGTGAAGGAGGTTTGTGACTTACAGCTGCACACACAATTGTTTTCAGAGGGCTGTCAAAGAACACATGGCCTCAAATTATAAGGATAAGTGGGAAGTGGGAGAAGCAAGGTTGCATTTTATGAGGGTTCAAGCGAACTAAAACTACCTCTCAACCTCCTTGCTCCAGCACTGCGTTGTGATTCCCATGGGTTCCTTACCCAAAAAGGCAGTATTTTGGAACACAGGCAAAGCCATTGTGCATTTTCAACCCTGTGTACAAATTTAGTTGATAACAATGAAAACAAGCCACTCCTCCCTAGTAAGAAACTAGTGGTGCAAACCAGATTAAAAAAATGGGTGATTAGTCACTTCTTTGATTCACTGCCAATCCAAAAAAAAAAAAAAAAAAAGAAAAAAAAGAAAAACACTTTCAGATAAAAACAAAGAGGAACCGCGCTTTTTCTTCACCAGGACTAAAATAAAAATTTTAAACATCTTTTCCTAATACATAAAATTTTTGGTTGAATGGAACATTTCAGGCCATGTTAGATCCAAACTAAACAAAGAATGGATGCCAAAGAGTAAGGGGATAGGAAGTGGGTGGCCCATTTATGATAGGGAGGGCTCAAGTTCAGATCCCAACCACAAGTCCAAGGGGATATGTGAACAGGATGGTGACCACATGTTTACATGGGGTGTTGTCTGTATGGAACACTGGCCATTGTGATAGTGCCATTCTGCTCAGTGTGGAGCTCGCACTGCAGGATGGGGTGCTCAGACTCTATTTCTCACATATATTTATTTATTGACACAGCTATGAACACCATCAGCAGAGAGGACTGCAGGAAGCAGCTCCCATGGGCACTATTGTCCAGGACCTGATCCTCTGGAGCTCTTCCACAACATGTACAACACAACAGACAACTAGCCAGGCCATTATTCTGAGAGGTCTGGACCAGGGATTCAGGCCAGCCTCAAATAAGAGAGGAAACCAAATCCCTTCAGCTAGTGAATCATAAAAACAAATCAGTGTCGTCTCTTCTGCAGAATTATGAATAGGGGAACGAAATTTTCTCTCTCCAGCCAAAAATGATCAAATCATAACAGGTTCACTCTGTGACCACCCAAGAACTGAAGCTGGATTTGGTAGTCATGTGTTACATAAGCAAGTCCATCATCCTGTGTTCTTGCTGCTTCTCCTTCCCTTCCTCCCAGAAGCTGGCTTGCCTCCCCCCCACACCCCTCAGCTAGATTAAAACAGATGGCAGAGGGACATGCAATAAGGAGCAAACATGGGCGAGTGACTAATTTTCCAAAAGGAGACAGAAAGCCAAACCTTAGCTTCAACATTAGAAGCAGCAAGGAATGCATAATTACCCTCTGAACATCACATTCTTCCACATAAGCAGATGCAGTGGTTGCTACAGATAGGATGACAACAAGCAGGGGAGGGATCCTCCTGACAAGCAGCCTGGGACTACACTGCAGTCCTAGAGACACAAGCAGAGAGCATGGCAAAGGAATCACAGCCTAACCCTACCCATGCAGCAATCCTGCTCCTCAGAGAGGCTTGGCTGAGAGCTCTGCTCATGGTTACCCAGCTGAGCTTAAAGCCCAAGGGGCATCTGCCCAGCTGCAGTGACACCTTTGAAATACCAGAGGCAAGGAGGAGCTGCCCTGCTGTGACAGAGGCATGGGAATCTCTGTTCTGTGAGGGTGTCATGTTTGGGCTTGAGGAGTCTGGTATTTTGCAGATGGGAGAGCATGGAGTGCTTGGTAATGCTCATGAAGTAAAGAAGCAAGGACCAAAGCCTCCTGCAGGGAGATGCGTCAGAGGAGTTTGTACAGTAGGGAAGCATGCAGGTGAGTTAAATACACCAGGAAGATGAGGACAGAGCTATTCCAGTGCCCCTCTTTTACCAGAGAGCACTGTCTTCATTCCAGCCTTGCTGGAGTTGGTGCTTGCATCTCTCTTGCTGGCATCCAGTGGCAGAGGGCAAATTCCCCTTCCCTGGCAGCTCGAGCAAGGCTTCAGACTTTGCATTTCAGCTGCTTCAGTGGAAGCACTACCTACCTCTTTTGCTCCAGCAGCAATAACATGACAGAGCAGACATTTGGGGCGGTAATTTTCAGGGCTAAGTCTATCAGACTTTGTCACTTCAGCCATTTGGAGTTATTTCTGCTGGCTGAAATAATTTAAAGAGACATCCAGAAAATTAAAGCAAGCATAACCTTTGTTGTGTCTGACACAAAGCACACTGCAGCACATCATTTTGCCAACAGAAGGACTTTTAAGACTGTAGCACAGCTAAGAAAAGCACGAAATCTAGGGTCAAGGCACAGAAGTGGACTTTCCTTTGCCATTCTGTAAGAAATCAAAGTGCCTGTGCTCAGACCCGGAGGTACCTATTCTCCAGGACTCAGATTTGTTTCCTTCATGTGTCATATTGATATTCAGGGCATGCTGCAAAGCATATTTATTTGCCCATGCTTCTTCTGAGACATGCTTGGGAGACAGAATTCCACATTATCTTTAGTTGATATTAGTTCAATTGATTTATCTATAATTTTTTAGGTATTTGTCACCTGTGTTTCTAGGTCTGTTGCAACGTTTTACAAGTGGAAATTATAAATAACTCCAGTTTGTGCAGACTCATACAGCAAAACCTAAACAGCTTTTAAGATATTCCTCCAGTTGCTGATACATTTCAGGTCCAGAATGTGCTCAGTCTCATGGACTGGACAGCATCACCCAAACAGGGAATCCAAAGCATTACTTCAGCATGCATATTCAAATATTTGCTGACAGATTAAGAACTGGAAATAACTCTACCTCTAAGTTAAGTTGCAGATATGGGGGGGAAAAAAAGGCGAAAAAAAAGGTTTTAAGCATGCAGAAATGCAGACTGGGTACGGAGAGTTGGCAACCTTGTAATTTCTGCTTCTCACTTCAGTCTGCTGACAGACATCCACTTTGCATTCCAGGAAAGGCAGGTTTGCTGCAGCAGCCTTCAGCTGGCAAGGAACTTCTCTTACAAACCTTCCCTGCCTTGTCCCAGGGATGCACTGTGGCTTTGGGAGCCTTATCAAGAGTTATGGGGAGGAAAGAATTTAAGGACACCAAGAATCAAGTGAAAGTGTCCCTCTACCCTCCCTCCTCTATTGGGATGCCAGGGCTCGAGCTCAAAGTACATGTCCCCTATCAGATCCAAGTACAAGCTCGTCTTTCTTAAATGGATTTTTTTAATCCAAAGGAGCAATATTTCCCTCTACTCACACTTAATACGATGGATCAAGATAATTGTCATTAGTACATCACTTGGTTAGTATCTAAACACACACACAGTCACATTAGGAAGGATTTTTACAAGCATATTATAAAGCCCTATAAAAATCTTAAATCTCAAACAAAGCTGGCACTTACTATCCTTGTGTGGTTATTTTAGCCTTATCTTCAGTGAGGATCTGGTTGGCCTATACAGAAACAGGTGATAAAAACAAAATAGCTGAAAACAAGCGTAGTCTTCCCTTTAATCAGGAAAAGAAGTTTGTAGGATCAGTTTGCACAGAACAAGAAAGCTGGGCCTTTCCAACTGGCTTGCAGGTCAGGGTGGCCAAGAGAGCAAGGGATTCCTGCTGGCAAGTGACGTGTTTCATTCCAAAGCCAGCTGAAGCCTGGTGGAAGGTGGAAAAGCAGGAGCTTTCTCTGCCCCTGGCACAACTTTGTGTTTACTTAAAGCACAAAGGTTGCCTGTAGCAGTTTAAATACCCTAAATTCAATCCCTGGCTCATTTTGCTGTCTGACTACTGTCACTGTTTTTTAATTAAGACACATTTTGCTAATGAACCCACGTGGAAAAGAAGCAAACACCTTCTCCCGCCCCTCCCAGTACACTCAGAAAACTTGTATTTGAAGGCAGTACTTCAACCCTAATCAGCAAGTTTTCTCCCTGCCAATGCTTAAAACAATATTAAAAAGAAGATACAGGCCCAAAACTCAAGAGCTGTACATTTCTAGTCATTCAGTCTACACTCGGAATCCCTATCATTGCTGTTTTGTAAATCTTAGTCACAAATGGGTTATGGACATAATAACACACACACATGCTCGGGAAAAACTGAAACACTGACAACATCCATTTTCTTTGAGTGGCCACTAGATAAACTCAGTGTTTACTTTTGAATTTTCACCCATACCTTCTAAACACGATCAGTAGGATGATATATCTGTGTGTTTACAGACAAGGAAGTACTTACATTCAGGTCACCCTAACAAGCCAAATCTGGAAGGGAAGAAAAAAAGATTTGTAGAAGTGGTTCGTTCCTCAAAAATAATATTATTCCTGTGTCCAAGATAAGAGGCATGCTATCTTAGGTGAACAGCAGCTTCCTTTATTTACAGGGCTCTCCTTCAACAATCATAAATAAAAATAAATCATGAATAAAGTAAAAGACACCATTTCCACTAGTCTTAAATTCAGGACAATGTAATGCAATCAAAATTTCAAGTCTTTCCAGAGTTTTCCAACAACAGCTGAGTATTGAAAAGGTAATAATAAAAGACAACACTTCCATCTGCAGCAAGAGCAACTGCCATGGAATTTGAGTTATCAGTGATAAGCTGATAGATTCTACAAGAGGGGCACTGAGCTGCCAGCTCCATAAAAGTAGCCTTACAAACATCTGGACTGGAATAATTCTTCTGAAAATAGTTGCATGCTTAAAATAGTCACCACTAAACCCATTCCACAAGAGATAAATCATGCTGCCAAGAGAAAGCAATAAAAAACAATCTAGGGTTCCAGGGAATTACTTGTTTTACAGTGAATTAGCAGAAGCACTGTAATGAATTTGCTCAAAAATGGACTAGGAAAGGCTAAAGCAGAGGGGCAGAGGCCAGCTCTCCTGCATCCTAATCCGGTGCACTGTTTACAGGACCATCCTTCATACTCCTAAAAGTGGGTTGGTCACTTGCTGAGGACAGAAGCCAGTGATGGCAACTGACTGCACTGAGTTCCACTTAAGAAAAAAATCCAGAATTAGGTCATTCTGGCCATCATCAAAAGAGAGTGAAGCAGCAGTCCTTAAATACTGCCAACACTTCAACTCCACATATTTATAAAATTATCTTTTTCATTAATGATCACGCAGTAAAGTTGCACAAATTCCCACCAGTTAAAAAAGGATTCCCAGCCCACTTGACCAGGAAAGCCACCAAATTTTGTGACTGGCAGTCCCAAGCAGCACAGCCCTCTGCATGGCTCTGCCTCCACACAGAGAAGCCTAATCACTGCACATGGCAAGCCAGCACGTTTCTGCCACTGTGCTTCTTATGAAGAGCCTCCAAACCACAGAAGCAGAAGGAAACTACTTATTCCTACACACCAGTTTCACAAGTCTACCTATACTATCTTCCTTACTCCACGGTCTCCAACTGAAGAATCTTTCAAAAGCAATTAATCAGCTTTCATTAGCTCTAAATTGCTTTTTGCTTGCTTGCGTGCAATTAAGAACTAATATCCAAGGAGTTAGACATTTATAAGGTGATTAACCATAATGAGTAACTGTTTTAAAGTATAGTCAACTGCTGAATATCAACAGATAGCTTAGATTTTCCCAATAAACTTTTTTTCCCCCATGTATTTGTACAAGCTTGCAAAAGAAGATTTATTTAGCAGAGGTTGAACACTCACCAGATAATAGTATATGTGTCTACTCTTTCCCTAGAAGGCAGCTAGCTATAGACAAAAATATCTGCAAATTAGCAATTAGTGTGGATTCAGAAGGTTTTAAGGTGACACTGACATGATGAAAAATCTATTTTTATGTGTGTAAAGTATATTTCAAGTTCAGACAAAGGAACACAGAAGGCACACACATTGTGATCAGCTCATGTACAAGACAAGAATCTGCTCAGCATTTGCAAATATCACCACATAAAATACATTTCCTCTCCTTGTGCTTCTATTCAATTAAATTGGTCAACCAGTGCTAAAAACATTTTTGAGCAGTCAGTAGCATATTAAGCACTGCCCAGGTTAGAATATCAAACCAAATGAGTGAGCTGGGTCCAAGGTTATAAACAGTAAATGAAATTCTTTTTTCACCACTCCAGCATAATATCAAAAAGCTTTAGTTATGTTAATGAGACCAAATTTCTGAAAGAAAAATTATTCACTTGTTTCACATATTTCCCTGCATGTGGCATCCAATGTAACACAAGTGCAACTCACTCACTACACTCAAAAATCTGTCAGAGAAAACCCCACTTAGGTGTTCATCAAGTAGATCTCACACAAGAACTTGCAGGTCAACACTCACAAGAGGATGAAACCTCATTCTCCTTAGAGTAGAGCTTGTCACTCACAGTAAAAGCTGGAAGCTCCAACTCAGCTGCAGTCTGCAGGGTACTCAGAAACGCTTCTTGATAAGAAAGTATCCCCAGAACACAACCAAGGACTTATTTCATCAGTATTTCCCTGCATTTTCCTTCCTGCAGAGCCATAGGAGGAGTTAAGCTGTTTTCATGGAGAGAGTCATTAGCAGAACAAGTAGCATCCAAGTTTTCTGCAGTTTTCTTCAGCAGCAACCCCAGAACAGCAAAACTTGAGGAAAAGTAGAGGTGTTCTCAGGACTCTAACCTATGTACAGGACTTCGATTAGAAAATAAGTGAACCATTTGAAGCTTTAAAACATATTTATCTGCTTCATTTTGGAGCTGTATAAGAGAAAACCCTGAAATGACACTTTCATCATGCAATTTTTTTCTTCTCCTGTTTTTACGGCAATGTTTCACATTTCTATTTTCTCTTCAAAATTATGTCCCAGTTAAGAAATCCCATATTTATCTAATACATGAGGAATGAGTCAGTTATTGATGGAGGAAAATGAGTTTATATGAGAAAATAAGCATTATGCCTGCTGGATTAATGTTTTCAACAGTCATTACATTGCTTAGTGGAGCAGAGAGCATGAGCCTAAAAGCAGTATTAGTACCTACTTTAGGATGAAGTTGTTCACATTTAACCAGTTTCAGGACTCCTCTAAAAACCCTTCAGAGTAAGTATTTTTAGCTGGAGGGGAAGTAAGTATTTTTAGCCACTCGAGGAACCGGGCTGGAAGTGCTGAAGAGCAGTGTCCTCTCAGGCTCCACAGCACACTCCTCTCCCCTGCCATGCAAACATGCCCTTCTCAACAGCGTGGCCATGGAGAAAAAGGAGGCCCCTGTTCCAGACACAGAGCATCCCACATAGGGCTAGCCAGGAAAATCTGTTTGGAGCCAGAATACTTTCTAATAAGTCTGAAGTTCTTGTAAGCTTGGGGCCTGCAGTCTTTCAAGATGACAAAAATCAAGGGGGTACTATCTGAATGTTTTTACTTTTCCAACAGGTAACTGCTACGGGTAAAGATCATCTTTAAAAGGGAACATGGATTTAATAAACTCAACTGAACAAAACAGTACATCAGAAGAACCTTTCAAATGGGCAACATCCAAGATTCTCATTTCCATTACCCTGTCTGTGCTTGCTCTAATGACAACGGCCATCAATTCTCTTGTGATGACTGCAATAATTGTGACAAGAAAGCTCCACCACCCCGCCAACTATCTAATCTGCTCTCTTGCAGTGACTGACTTCCTTGTGGCAGTCCTGGTGATGCCCTTCAGCATTGTCTACATTGTAGAGGAGACCTGGATCATGGGGCAGGTGGTGTGTGACATTTGGCTGAGCGTGGACATCACGTGCTGCACTTGTTCCATCTTGCATCTCTCCGCCATTGCTTTGGACCGGTACAGAGCGATCACGGATGCCGTGGAATATGCCCGGAAAAGGACACCTAAGCACGCTGGTATCATGATAGCAGTTGTGTGGATCATATCTATTTTTATCTCCATGCCGCCTTTGTTCTGGAGGCACCAGACAACCAGCAGGGAGGACGAATGCATCATCAAGCACGACCACATTGTTTTCACCATTTACTCCACGTTTGGCGCCTTCTACATCCCTCTGGCCTTGATCCTGATCCTTTACTACAAGATCTACAAAGCAGCAAAGACATTTCACAGGAGAAGCGTCAGCCGGATCGTGAGGGAGGAGGGGGTGAATGGACAAGTCCTTTTGGATGCAGGTGAAAGAAGCACCAAGTCAGCTTCAATGCCCAGCACAACGGAGAAGACTTCAGATCCCCTGGTGAACTCTGATAAAATCAACATCACCCTACGAAGCCCCAGGTCTGAATCTAAGCACGAGAAGTCCTGGAAAAAACAGAGAATCTCCAGCACAAGAGAGCGAAAGGCAGCAACGACACTGGGTTTGATCTTGGGGGCATTTGTGATCTGCTGGCTCCCATTTTTTGTAAAGGAAGTAGTTGTTAATACCTGTGAAACATGTCACATCTCAGAAGACATGTCTAATTTCCTAGCATGGCTGGGATATATAAACTCCCTTGTTAACCCTTTAATCTACACAATCTTTAATGAAGATTTCAAGAAAGCCTTCCAGAAGCTTGTACGGTGCGGGCAATAACTTTAAGAGCTTTTGTTCGTACAAGGAGAACATAGTCATTGTTTTTTAACCTGTATAAATTTATATAACTGAGATGACATTTGTTGTATTTAAGGCAAAGCACCAGGACACTGCATTTACATTACAATGACTTTTTTTGTATAGGTAATATTGGGAGCATTAATTGCCCAAGTTTTAAAGAGATGGATCATCTGGGTTTGGTTTTGCTCTAGAAAAAGAGGTAGCATACTGTGGCTCTGATCCAGTTGGGATTTGCAGAGCTGCCTAGCTTGAAGCGTTACATTAAATATGAAGGAAATATACACTTGAAGCAGACAAAGAAACAAAACTTTTTTTAAAGTAACCCTCAGTCATCAATGAAATGTTAAGTAAAACAAACATGTTTTAAACCCTACTGATACAAGATAGAAAATATACCATGGAATGACAACATGATTTTAACAGTCTGGCACAGGCCTGCAGTATAGAGCCAAGCCATTCACAGCCAAGGGTAGTAGTTTTAAATATATCTACCATCATCCTATGCCGATCAGCTGAGTGAGCTTCTGTCCTGCCTTGTCCCATGGATGGACATCCCTGGGTAACACAGCACCCCAGCAGCAGGCAAGTGGCTCTCATGGATTACCAGTTTCAGAGCAAACCAGTGTCGGGAGCCCTCTGACACTGCACACCCACAACAGATGTGAGCATAACCCCAAGGGAAACAGCCAAACATCTGGGGCACCTCCAGTGAGCTGGGTACACAGAGTGCCCAGTGCTCCGAGACACCGCTTCTGTGGGCACTGGGGAGGGAAGGCTCATAAAGAGCAGCTGGTTCTCCTCATGGAGATATTAGAAGGGAGAGAAGCATGAGAACTCCTTTCTCCATGTCCTCACACCTGGCCAGGCACGGAGCCTGTGACTTGCAGCACCAAACCCAGCCACAACTCATGTCGGGGCCGAGCACTGCTGACAGAGGGTGGCTTAGTGAGGTTTGAAGAACTGTGGCTGACAGCTCCAGCTTAGCATGCTTAGCCCTCCATCCTCAGTTGCCTGATGCTCTCTGAGCCTTTTCTCGACTGCCCTGAGCACTGGGGTTGTGCTCCCTCTCTCCAAGCAAGTGAGAAAACACCACAGTGCTGGCAGGATGGGTCTCTAGAAAAGGCTGTGCAGCACCTTCTGCAGCAAGGGTGGAGGGAGTGACCTCAGTATGCATTGCACACCTGGGCAGGGGATCTTGTGGGATGCTCACTGGGAAGCTCACCTCTAAATTCCTCCTTCCCCCAGAGCATCCATGCATATTCCCATTCCCAGCAGAGTTAAAAAGGCATTACAGGAACTCCTGCCAGCCCTGACTAACTTATTTAGTCAAAGATAACCTCTATGAACAAATCCCTTCCAAGGCCTCAAAGACAGCACCTTGGTCAATCCTGATTGACAAGCTCTAGATGCCAAGCCATGGAGTTAAGAGCCACACCAAAGCCCAGGGACAGGTTTTGCAGTTTTCAGGACAAACAGATTCAGGCTATGTCACTAAGAGCCCAGCTTCAAATTCTTTGTCAGACATTCAGTGCTGCCTCTGAGGAATAGGGACTTGAGGCTCCTTACAGGGACTACAAATCCCACTGTCGGCAGCAGCAATCCCCTGCAAAGGTGCTCCAGTTTGGAACCTGGGCCACCAGCTTAGGAACACCACAAAGGAACAGAGACATGACAGCACCATGCTCACCCTTAGCTGGGGAAAGGTGTCACTGGCCCTTGCAGTTGTTCTTCCAAGAGACTTTCAGTGGTTTGCATTAGACAAAAAAGAAAAATCACCAGTAAAAAAAATCATCACTGTTGTTTCTCTCTCCCCCTCTCCCTCTTTTCTATTACAAACTCAAAAGTTTGTAATAATTTTTGTATTTTGCTCGCTGGCTACCAGCTGACACAGCTGTCAAAAGGGTTTCCTGCAAGACGACAAGGTTTGAAACTTGAGATATTGAACAAATTTGTTTCTGTCACTTGCAACATACTCTATTCTGCTTTCACATCAAGGTCCAGATGAAATGCTATTCAGAACTACCAGAAACAGTGCATTTGCTTTGCCATGGATTTTAACACAGCCAGGAATCTAATGGAAAACTCACTTGTCATACCATGGAGATCTAGCACAGCAGTGGCACAGCTAAATTTCGAAGATACTAGGATGTGACAGAGTGGAATTGGCTCATGCTCAGTGCAAGCCAGCACACTTTATTACCATTGCAGTCAGAGCACAGCCTCTGCAGCCCCTGTGACCTCAGCAATGCCTGCATTATGCTGAAAGAAAAAAATCACTCTAAGCATCAGCTGTGCTCCACTGTCTCCAGAAAGAGCCATGAAATTTAGCCTTCTAAAAGGATTAGCGGATTAGCAGGAGGCAGCACACTAAAACATTCAATCTTGAAGACCTCTGTTTCCCACATTTACTGAGTCATAACACTGGGTATCTGGGGGAATCCATTCCTCTCCCCCTGCCTCTGCCTTTATGGCTGCTGGAGTACAGACTATATTGTTTATCCTCTTACTCGTAAGATGTTTGACAATATCTTGTGAAATCAAATTGGAAGGAAAAATAGGGGCTGCTTTCCAGGAGAAAAGATACTTAAAATACTCATTTAAATAATAATGGGTGAAGCTCAAAGAAGGAACCATATGTAGATAAACAGAAAATAGCTGTCATTTATGCACTATTAACAGTATTATACTCTGAAACTAATTAAGCTGCTAAACATTTCTCAAGATGCAGGGTGGTTTCTTTTGTATTGTTTTCACTGAGCTGTATCTGCTCGCCCTTCAACACAGTGGTGGGAGAGGCAACTACAAGAAATCTGATCAAACAAGTGGGCAGTTATTCCATTAAAAGCACTTGCGGCTTGTGGACCATCATTTCTTGGTGTCTGACTGCGACTCATCACTCGTCCCCTTACAGAACTCACTGTGCCAAACACCTCCCCACACAGCACCACACAGTATCATTTCATCTCTAGCATTTATCCATGCATGTGATGTGTCCAAAAAAAAAAAAAACAAAACATTAATTCTCCTTTCAAAATGCATAAAGGTTAAGACATCTGCAGGATGCTGCTTTCCCTCCCCATGAAGCATCCACTGGACCTTAGCACCAGGTTCAAGGAGCATGACAGAACACGATTTTAAGCACTGGAGCTAAGATTTTTTTTGCAAGTAGCTGTGTGCCCTGTGAGAGTTCAGTCTCAGCAAAGAGAAAAAAATGTGTCTGGTTTCCCACCTCTGTCAGAAGACTCTGTGTGTATTTCAGGGACAGGGTTTACATCTCCTCCCGAGTTTGCACAGAGCTTCCCAGGTCGCTATCCCTGCTGCAGCTGCCCTCCCTGTTGCTGGTCACTGCCCACCCATCAGTTTAGATTTCTTCCAACACCCAGAGAACTGGATTTGGAGCAGCTGACCCACTCCCACTTCAGCTTTCACAGAGAACGGTTCCTGAAGCAGCTGTGAACACGATATCCAGTGCAGGTGGATGGTTTTTACTAACAACAAGCAGTTAGATACACCTCGTTATCCTGTACTCATTTATTTGCCTTTCCTCCCTGCCAGATGCTTTATTGGTGTCCTTTCCTCCTGAGGATGGCATATCCCTACAAAGAGCTTGGGGACACAAAAATACATTTGTTTTAGTGATGCAGTCACACTTGTTAACGCATGACTGTACCACCCAGAAACACCCACCTCATCCAAATGCGCTTTTGGCAGCCACTGTCTTCAGCTGCTGCCTGATTGTTCTCGGTGCTGGGGAGGTACACGGAAATAGCTCTGTGCCAAATTGTTTTCTCCAGTAGTTACAAACTCAGCACATTATTTCTAGGCAAGTACACATTACTACTCGACCTTTGCATGTCAGATTCCCCTTGCAGAAGAGAAACAGAAAATCATTGCTGTAGCCTCTGCAAAAAAAAAGGGAAAAAAAGGGCTTTTTGGAGCTCTGCACACCAAAGAGTGAATCCTACAGGAAAGTGAGAGGAAACTCTTGTGGCAGCCCTGTAAAGATTAAGAAGAACCCTAACACTTGTGTCAGTCCTACTACAGGGACAGTACTACAGATAGAAGAACCGCTAAAAATCCCCAGCAAGATGTTGGTATCTCCTCCCCTGTGAAATCCTGAAATTAATTAAACTGATTATTTTTTTCAGATTTTTCATTGTCTTCTGGAGATCCAGGGTCAAATTTCCTATTTCCGTCCTCGACCAGGAAAGCTAAGCCTCTAAAAGAAACATAAATGGTTTTTTGATCTAGTGTTTGTAGCCATCATAAAGTAACTCAAAAAAATTAAAGCTTTGATGACACTGATTTTGGCTAAGAGGAAAGATTACAGAGACCAGAACAAACAGAAGTCAGCAGCAAGGGCTGTGAACAGACAAGGTTACCAACCAAATTCAAAACAGCTTTTCTGGTGTCAACTCCCCCACATATAATGGACACAGTGACTGAAAGCAACCTTATATCCTCACTTTGTATCCTAACTTACTAAAATATGAGTTTCATATTTTAGTAAGTGGTTTACATGTATGTGGTTTACTTCACATTCAAGAGAGTTACTTCTTAAGAAAGAACTCTGCAACTCAGGAACATTTCAGAAGGGAATATTTTCAGGCAAGGAAAAAGTACTGTGTTTCATTAGTCAAAGTACATTAGTACAATTATGAATTAAATAACCTGATTGGGGCAGTGTAAAGTCAGAGAGGCTGCTTATCAAATGCCATTGCTTTTTATCCACTAATTGCTCAAATCAAGTGTATCTACTCTTGTTTATGATATAATACTATTATTTATATTATATATAATACAAGCCTAAAATTATTTAAAATACAGTTTTGAAGGTATTCATTGCTATACACCAGATGGGCAGCACTAATAAAAATTAGCCTCTCTTTCCACTTTAAAGCAAAATACCTCCTATACATGCATGATATTTTTCCCCCACTAAATTAAGCCTTTCCCTTTCTTGTACACCCATTCATTTGAAACTCAGTGTATTTCATGGTTTCGGTTTAAAGATGAAAAACATGTTTAACACCACAAAAAGCGCTAACTGCTACGGTAATGCTAGAAGAGCGATTAATCTTCTCACTTTCGGTTTAGATCATGACTGGTGGTAGACATTTAATGCAATAGCTGGTTCTGTGCTGGCAGCACTCCAAGATGCAAAAGCTGTGGCTAATTTGTATGACAGCAAGCGTCTGCTAAGCAACTCACTCTTGGCTAAGCCTGGTTTCCCATCTCTCACAGTACAAAGCTGCACAAAATAGTCCACAGCCATGAAATAAGGAGTCAGCCAGTTTGCACTCCAGTTGTTTCTGGTCTGGCAGTCACTAGAAGGTGGTTGCCCCACAAACACACACCTCTAACCAGCAGCAGCAAAGCTGTGCCTGTATCCACAGCAAAAAAGAAATCTTTCACATTCATCAATTACTTTGGAGGCAGCCTGAACTGACTCATGGCCAGGTGGACTCAACACAGAGCAGCACTGTTCCCCAGCCAGACACAAAAAGAGATCCCTTCAAGGAGGATGCCAGTGATGAGCAAATCAGTGTTGCATTACCTCAACAGCTCTGGTCAATACAGGGCTTGCATTCCCTGTCATCAAAAAGTTCATCTGTGAAGCTTGAGGTGATCCATCACCTTAGGTATATGTAAAAATACTGGAATTTAAGGTAAGAAAAATTCAAGCTAAGTGTTTCCAGGTTGGGGATTTGTCTTCCACATCTACTTTGACAGACAGTAAACTGCGATAATTTGGAACACAAAACAGTTTCCCAAGCCAGATATATCTACAACAGGTAAGCATGGCTTTATTTTTCACACACATAAATCTAAGTTATGTTACTATTGGACTGTTTCTAACCCCCTTCATTGATGGCCTTCTGCATTTTGGCAAGTATTTCTCTCATCTGATTTTCAAAGTTAGTAAGAAATACTAATTAATTAATTATCTCAGGTAGGTCTTCTCTCATTTTTACAGTTAGAAAACCAAAAGCTAAGGGAAATAGGCAGCCAGCACCTCATCCTGAGGTCCTGGGGTGGAGGACAGGAGGAGAGGGGAAAGGAGGGGAAGGGAGGAGAGCGGTCCCTTTGTTAACTGCACAAGGAATCACATACTACTGTCTGAGGGATGAAAATGAGAGCTGTAGAGAAAACAAATCAGGAAAGGGGAAGGAGGAGAACAGGGAGAGAGAAAGACTGAGCAATTTTCTTCTTTTAGAGCCAGGCGGCCTTGAAATAAACTTGCTTGAACTCATCACAGCTCAGATCCAACTAACAAAAGTGCCAGTTCACTTTGGAGCTGCCTAGCACCTCCCGGAGCTGAGAGAGGGAGAGGAGGTGGTTTTGCCATCTCCATCCCACGCAGGGTCAGTACAGCACTGTACAGCAGAGCACACGTGATCCTTCTCCAAGACTGCTGTGACAGCTCCGGTCAGCGCCAGCCGTGCACAGCCAGTGAGGCTGGGGAACTGCACGTACTGAGATCTTCAGGGGTACAAACAGCGGAGGAAAAAAATGAGTAGTAAGAAAGGACATCTTAAAATCTTATCTACATTCCAATGCCCTGCCACCTTCTCAAAAGCCACGTCGAGCACCTGGAGAGCTGAGTGAAGATTTTGTCCCTTGCTTTAGACAGGGCAGGGATAGATGCTCAGCACACTTTATATCTCAGAAATACAATTTACACAGTCAAACCACTACCATGTTTCCTGCTTCTCCTTGTTAAATACCCCAGTGTATGCCAATCCTCCCAGCCCCCTGCCAGCCTGGCTTTTGCCTGTGTCTCCAGCTCACTGAACACAGTGTTAAAGCACGCCATAACAATTTACTCCACCAGTCCTCTGTTTCATTTGACTGGAGAAGAATAACAAAAAGCAACTGAAACATCCTTCAAACTCTAAACCTGCAAGTAAGACATAAAATAGAAATAGAAGGAAGCAGTCTAGATTTAACAGAAAATAAATCAAGTGACACTCCTCTGAACCACCCTTTCTACTTGCCCCACTCCATTCTGTGTTCTCACCCACAGCACACTGCACACCGTGAGTGAAGGGAAAAAGTTATTTCAGTAGCAGGTTTGACTTATTTTGTATAGTTGGGCAAAAGAGCTCTCATTTAAAGATCCTTCAGGGGAACAAAGGATGCTGTGAAATGATGACCCGCTTTGCCTTCTCTCATGCTCAGCTGTACAAGCAAAACCAAAAGGGGAGTGAGGGATCATTGACTCAGGTGCAGACAGGGAAGTACAGCACAGATGAAAGGGGAGAATGAGGAAGGAGCAGGCTCTCACCGAGGGCTGGGTTCTCAAGGGACAGAGCAGCTTTGCCTCAGCCCCCGGACGCTTTGTGAGGGGACAACCCCAGCAAGAAACCACGAGTACACAACCAGCGGGTTGGGAACAGGAGGAACGGGAGGCGACTGGGCGTGCTCGAGCCCTGGAGCCCCGCTGCAGGGCCGGGGGCTGTGCCGGGGCTGTGCCGGGGACGCGGAGCCTTTTCCCGGGCGGGCGGGTCCCTCTAGCGGCACCCGAGCCAAGCGCTCCCGGTCCCTGCCCGCGGAGCCCGGGGACACCCCCGGGTCACAACCCCGGCTGCCGTCCCCACGCACGTCCCTGGTCGGGGTGGGCTCGGCTGGCAGCCAAGCCCCGCTCCCCGTGTCCCCAGCATGGCACGCCGTGCCGCCCGGTGCCGGGCATCCCTGGCGTGGGGGTCAGCACCTGGCAGAACGAACATGCCGACAAGTTGGGGAACAGTCAGCATGGGATCCCTCCCTTCCCAGCAAGATTCTCAGAAACCCCATGCCTACCTGCACCCCCGTTCAGTAAGGTTCATCATAGAATCATAAAACATCCTGAGTTATAAAGGAACCAGAAGGATCATCGAGTCCAACCCCTGGCCCTGGACACACTAACCATCACACCATGTGTCCAAGAGCTTTGTCCAAGCACTTCTTGAACTCTAGCAGGCTTGGATCTGTGACCCCTTCCCTGGGGAGCCTGTTCAGTGCCCAACCACCCTCTGGGTGAAAAACACTTTCCTGATATCCAGACCACTCCCTGCTCCTTGGCACAGTTCCATGCCATTTCCTCAGGTCTGGACACCAGAGAGAAGAGAGCTGTGTCATCCACTCCTCTTCCCCTCATGAGGATGTTGAAGACCACAATAAGGTCTCCCTTCAGCCTTCTCATCTCCAGGCTGAAAAGACCAAGTGACTTCAGCCACTCCCCACGTGGCTTCCCCTCCTGTCCCTTCACCATCCTCATGGTCCTCCTTTGGATGGTCTCTAAGTGATTTATATCCCTCTTATATTTTGATGCCCCAAACTGCCCCAAAGCACTCGAGGTGCAGAGCAGAGCGGGGCAATCACCTCCTTCACCTGGACAGCACTGCACCCCAGTGTCTGCTCATTTAGAGACTTGGTGCACCATACGTGCAAAAGGAAGTAAAATTTCAGTGAAAGGTTGATTCACGTAAGGAATCATTACTGGGACAGTAACCCGAGAGGAGCCACTGAGCAGGTTGAAGACTGGGTTGGTGAACAAGGGAGTTGCAAGACAGCTTTCCTCAGGGTTAATACATCCACAGCATGAGGCTCCTGGGACAACCGGGTGCCAGAGGCAATGGAGGTTTCCAAGAAAGGGAACATGACATTTGCTCCCTCTCATGGCTGCTTCAAGACTGAGGTAGTAACATTTTGTGAGCTGAATGAGACTCCAGGGCATTCCAATTAAAGTTGGCAAGTCTGGGGAGTTCAGCAGTGTTTGTACAACCTTCCAAGCAAAGGTCAGAAAGGACTGTCATTTGAAATGGTGTGCAGAAACATCTAAGCAGTTGGAAAATGTACATGGGGGAGAAAAATTGCAAATCACCAGAGATCAGGGGAGCTGATAACACTTAAAGGCCTCAGTGACAGCTGAAAGTTTCTAAGGTGGTTTCTAGAGAAGCTATTTCTTGATGTGTTGTCAGGTTTATTTCAGGATTTAATTCCAAGTAGCTGTGAACAATACCAAGCACTACAGAGATAGCAACTTACCTCTCTATTTAAAGTAATGATACTAATTATAATAACTATTTTTGATTTGGACTTGTTTGTGGTTACCAGAGTAGAAGTTTTGTTCACAGCTGCTCTTTACCACCTTTTGCTATTGCACAGTACTTTGTGAAGTGGCCAAAACTTCCTCATTCCTAAAATCTGTAGCCCCTCTCATACCGCACAGGGACAAAGCAAATCACAGGGTGGTGGAGAATTGTGCTCTGGAATTATAAACTGGGCAATGACTGGAATTTCATTCTAGGAAAGAGAAATCATGCCGAAGCATGAATAATTTGACTCTTACTGTCTTCATACATTTTCTGTGAAATTCTACCAAGAGCATGTCTGGATTTGATGGCATACCGGGCAGCAGAACATCAATGCAAACTCTGGGTATGGAGGAGAGGAGCTCTAAAGTCTCAACTGAGACCAGAACAAGTACACAAAGAAACACACATAGGCCACACAAATATTTGTACATGAACATGGAGCTAAAGTGTCACAAACAATCCTTTTCAGAGATAGAAATTACCAAATATAGGGGATTCATAATGGCAATTTTTTTCTGAGCAAGAGAAGAGCTCAGAAGCTGAAAGGGCTCTTTCTAATTCCCCTGGAATTTTTCATGTTAAGAAATCGTCTCTCTTGCATTGCCTAACCATTGATTTATACCCAAGTGCTTCAGTTGGTTCCTGTCAGCTGTCCAACTCCATTCCTGTTTCTGGAAAAGTGAATCTAGAGTTGTTTATGCAATTCACTTGCAGCTTGAATTTTATGTTTCTTCTTTTTTTAAATATAGGCAGCACAAAAGCCAAAGAAGCACTTGAGCTCATTTCAAAGCAAAGCAAGAAAAATTATGACAGATTTTCTGAATCCTGTGTTTCTGTCAACATCTTTTTTCTGTCCTATATGCTTTCTTCACTGTCATACAGACACAAAACAAAATGAAGAAACAAATAAACAAAACAAAAACAACCCCACACAAACAACTTCACCAGACCTGGAAATTTCTTTCCAAGTTTTGTTGGATTCTTAGGGGGAGGGGAGGAAAATAAAATCAAACCAAGTCTCAAAAAAATCAATCCAAATCCTTCATAACAACTGTGAGGCCAGTTACAGTTAAATATGCTGCATTTCCAAGGGAATACGCAGTGGCAGTATGATCACATCTGATTCCCTTCTGCTGGGGAATATATTGCTATAAAGGTGGTAATTACAGATATTCAGACACCCTAAAGACAAGCTAGTTTTACATAGTAAAGAACTCACATTTTCAGGTTGTTTAGGGAGCGGTACAAACAGTAACCCTGCGTTCAGCATAGTCATAAGGTGGTGCAAAACCACATCCTCCTATTCAATTGCCCAGAAATATGTCAGTAGGATTTCTTGCCAGATAGTGCTCTTTACAATATTCAACATTTGTTTGATGTAGAAATACCATGGGGGCTCTTTCTACCTGCAGTAGTTCACCATATAATAAGCAAGTGCAGAGTAAACTCCTTCCCTTATTCCCCTATCTCAGTTTATTTCATTCTGTCACTGCATGACATACCCAGACAAATGTTCTGGCATGGGAGGTCTCCTCACTCAAGTGTATCTCCTGGAGTTTCATTGCTGTAGCAGGGAAGTTCACATATTGTCATCAACATCACAGGAGATCACAGATAAAAAGTGAGTGATCGTCTCTGCATCACACAAGGTAACTGCCAAAGGCCCTGAGGTCAAACGGAGCAAGTTAATGATCTGAAACAAATAAGGAAAGGAGCTTCCCCAGGCCCTGGTAAGGAAAAGGAAGACTGATGGTGAACCAGTCTGCTGAATGTGCCTTGGAGCCACAAAAGGAGGGAAATCCACAATCCAGCAGCCAGGGAGAGCACCTT
Source organism: Corvus kubaryi (assembly GCF_017639235.1). NCBI lineage: Eukaryota > Metazoa > Chordata > Aves > Passeriformes > Corvidae > Corvus > Corvus kubaryi. The sequence goes on from NW_024581130.1 coordinate 6,654,142, forward strand.
CCCAAGAGGTGTCTCTGTTCAGCTGAGCTGGTGTCCCAGCAGCAGCTGCAGAAGGGCAGTGTGGGGACATGCTGGCTCACGGGTCCACAGGGCTGAGGCCACTGCAGGCAGGAAAAGGCCAGCCCAAACACACAGCCAAGGAAGATGACAGACCTGTGTCCCTTTAGTCCTCCCACTCAAATACAAACCCTGCTTGCTAGATAGCCTGCTGTCATTAAGGTATGGTCACTTCTGAGCCTTTTGAGGGCCTTTTTCGTACAAGGAAATCCCCTGCTGACCAATTAGTCCAGCTTGCCCTTTGCTTGGCATCCCGCTGAGGAAACAATGCAGACTATGAATATGCTCCTGATGACTCTGATCTTTATTGCCAGGAATGGAGTGAGGAGCATCACTTCCCTCAGCACTGCATTTTCTGATCTGGCTGTCGATACATTTAAAGCCTTGCATAGTGACCCAAAACGTAAATACAAAATGATCCTTTATTAATGCGGCAAAAGACTGACACACGTGCTACCATTTCCTCCCTGGTCTTTAGAGGTGTATTTCCTTCTTTCACACTGCATCCCCCACACTGTGGTCATTTTCTTGCTCTAACCCCATCATCATGACCTTCTCCTGTATCAGCACAACCCACTTCTTCACAGGTGGCCCACTGTTCCGAGAGGCTTCACAGACCACAAGGCAGCCAGAGTCTGATATATAGCTTCTATGTGCAGAATTACTGCCCACAAGCTCATGGGTTTTTCCATTTGCACATTTCCAAATGTGTCAAGAGAGCAAAGTCAGGCACCTGGAAGTTTTTTTCAAGTACAGAAACACAAATATTACCTTGTCTCAAAAAGGCTAAAAAGTGCTCTCCAAGCAAATGGGGATTTAAAAAAAAAAAGAATGAAAGAAACTGACAATAAACCAGACATTCATCTGAATGACAGCACTATCAGCCAACAGGTTTTCCTGTCCTCTTTTGTCCAGAGGTTGGAGGGAAATTCCTTCTTTCCAGGCTGCTTCTGCCTGAAGTTCATCAAATCCAAAGGTATCAGCCAGCACCATTTGTGGACAGTCTCAATAGCTATGGCATATCAAAGTGATGCGCCATATCCTTGCTGATCAACTCATCTCCTTTTCCAAGTTGGTTAAATGTGTTAATAAGCCCAAGCTGTAGCAATCTAGGCACAAAAATCAAGTAGGACAAGAGCAATTCATTAAGTGCCTTATTTTCTACTTTAATAACAACACCACCAAAAAAACCAAACCAAAACAAAAAAAAAAAAAAACCAAACCACAAGAAGAACCCCATAGAAGAAGCCTTTCCATCCTACACTTCCATTTCACAGGTGAGTGTGTTTTCTACAGTCTTTTTCAACATCGGAGATTAACAGCTGAAAAGATATTTGTAAAAGTAAGAACAAGGTTTGAGTTGGCAGCAGGGTTCGGATCTCTAACCCAGTAAGGTGCAGATGTTGTTGGTGTCCTCACTTCCCATGTTCACAGAGGGCACAACAAACTGATAGAAATATTTTAAAAATCCAGCCTTAAGTCAGGAGCCTCAGAGTGGCTTTTGGGGGTTTTTTCCTCTATTGTTTTTAACACAATCCCTTGCTTTACTGTCTGAGCTCTTCATCATCTTTTATAGTAATTGAAATAATACATCTCCAGGAGAAACAAGAAAGTTTCCTTTGTTCTGCATCCTCAGTTAGAGATAAAAAGTCATACCAGAGAGAGAGAGAGAGAGACAGAGAAGGAGAAACTACTTGGCCAAGATCAGAAAACAGCTGCAAAGAATTAAACCCAAGTCTCCTCACTTACTATGACATTGTTTGATTCTCTCCTTAGGCTGCATTATATCATTTCTAAATTCTGTAAAATGTTAAAGTCAGGAAACAAGCAAGGGGAGCTCCTTTGACATAAACATGCAGGGTCTAGAATAGAGATTTGATGAAAGAATATAGAAATTTATTATTTTTAGTTAGTCTCTTTGTTGTTAACCCTTACTCTTTGAAACCATGGCTAAGGTTTCAGAAAATAGTAGAACTGAGATTTGCTTAATTTGCCATTAACAGCTGTGGTGTCAGATCCACTGGCTTTTCAATCATTTTAAAATTCAGCAACACAGAATAAGCCAAACACCAAAACTGGGACTCAAACAAGTGGGATTTTAAGGTAAAACAAAGCAAAAATCATCAGAGACTTTGTGAATAATCAGTGAAAACAAGCAAGGCTATAGTCAGCTTGTGCTTTCAGAGATGTTGGAAAGTGAAAAATTACTTCACATGAGGAAATTTTGCATTAGGCCAGTAAAAAAAATGTTAAGCAGGTTTGTGTGGAAGTCCACAATCAAATTTTCACTCTGTCCATTCAACATCACACTGACTCCTCAGGCTGCCACTTGGTACCCTGAGGAAGGGGTGTGATCTTCCAAACATCAAGCAGATGTCAAGTTCTTCCCATACCCAGCAGTTTCCTGATCCAGATACAGCCACCACAGGATTTGAGGAGGGGCACATCCTCCTTAGGCAGGTGGTGATTTTTGGTGTGTCCATTTATCCCCCCATATTTTTTTATGGACGCAAAAAACATACAGGAGTCATCTTGAATGTCTACCTTGCATCACACAGATTCATTTCCATCTCTGCCCAAACACCTGCTAATCCTCTGATGTGAAGCCATCACACATCAAACTAGCGATGAGACTGATAATTAAAATTTCCTAACACTTTGCAATAAAAGACTTTGTTGGTATTACTTCTCAAGGCTTTTCACTGCTCAGACTGAGCCCCTTCTGCCCCAAACAGATGCCTCATACCACAGGCATGTCTGGGCCAACACAGAACCCTGGCCTGGCCCACCTTGCCAGGTACCAAAAGCAAACTTGGACCAAAATGCTCCCCCTCCTTACAGAAAAAACTCCAAATGTTTCTCTGTAGCAGTCCTTACCCCCACACCCCCTTTTTCTACTTACAGAGCATTGGTTGTGCATGACTCCAAACACCAGTCCCACAAGGTCTCCTGGCTCTCCCAAATTGCAGGAATACAACAAGAGCTTTGGGGCTCAGGGCTGCTCCCACCCCAGCTCTGCTTGCCCAAAACAGAGCAAAACCCCTGCTTAGCAATTAAAGGTACTTTGCAAGACCAGCTGTACAATTGCACAGCTGTTGGCAATTCCCATTTTCTCCCTGAGCTTCTTCATCCTTAAGACAGGCCTTTTTGGAGGACAACCACCTTTCCCCATCCTTGCAGGGTTTCCCTGTGTTCCTAATGTCCATTTCAATAGAATTTACCTTCATTTTCAGAGCTGGCTGGGCTGATGTTTCCTTTGGTTTAGAAGAGAAGTCCCCAGCATCTCTACATCTTTAACGTAAAGAAATTCCTGGCTTCATTTAAATTAAGTCCTGAGCTTTTTGGACTGTTCTTCACCATTTAGGTCCCTCCAGTTATGCATGATTTTCCCTTTTTAAACTAAGATCACATGCCCATGTTCCAGGTCACATCAACTAAATCAACCTCACTTGTTCACTCAAGGGTTTTGTCTACAACTGTCTCCTCTAAGTTGTTGATGCTAGTCAGAAAAACAGAGTTTTAAGTCATGTCAGCCCCTGGTTCATTGACTGTGGAGTTAAACAGATCTTCTGTTGTCACTCCCATGGCATATGATTGCTAATGGTTTTCAGTGTGGATGACTAAGAAAATTTCTTGTGACACAAATCTCTGGAGTATTTCACTCTCTAAAAGCATTCAGTAATTCTTTATTTGCATCCAAATTCAACTCCCCAGTCTATCCCAGGAGGGCCTCCTTTGACATCTTTTCCTGGAATAATTTTGATGGAAACTAATCTACTTTACCCACATTACCACACTTTTTTCTTAACATCTTTAAAATATGTTTCTACCTTTAAAATCATTATTCTATCATTTCTCTACAGCCTATTTCCAACATGATTGCTCCTGTCATGTAATAATCACTGCTGCCCTTCCACCTCGATGTAGTTGGTGATGATATTCAGTTTCCTGCTCTAACAACACCTGCAATAAACACTCGCTTGCTGTGAACACCATATCTGTTGTCTCCTACTGACCGTACTTTCTAGCCACATAAAAGTCAATAATTTGATATTGCCTACTTAACTACAGTTGGCAGCAATTTTACTCACTTTCCCCCTTCTCCTTGTATTATAAAAATAGCTGTAAATATTTCACTACTTTCCCAAACAATTTCATTCATTTCTTAATTTAGATTTCTTCTCACAAGCCTTCTTAAGCGTGATCCCAGGAGCTGTGTCTTCAGCATTACCCACCCTCAGATGAATCCCCTTTGCATGGCTTTTGCCTCTAACCACACTCCTTGCACTGACTGCACCGATCTGCAGGAACTTTTCTGTCCTTCCTTTCAAAGTATTTTACCAAAGCTCACCTAAACCAAATCTTTCTTGAATATCACTTTCACACAGCTATTTTTTATTCCCTTCAGGCACTGACACTTGCTTTAACAGGGAAAAATCCACTGTTGATCCTTCCCATGACCTTCAGAATCTTTTTCAGCCTCAACACCCTGTCCTAGTCCTTCATTAGGGATGTGGTTCATGGGTCTCCCACTCACCAGTGAAAATCTGACCAATTTTTCCTCAGCCAGAGTTGTTCACATTCCTGGATGTGCCCTCCTGAGGGCAGGTGGGAATCTTTGAGGTCTTCTCCCTACTATCCTTCTTCCTGACTCTTACCTCTCTTTTGGAGAGAGGTGCTTTGCTCCTCTTCTTTGCTACTTGTTTCTTTTGCTGCTTGCTGATGTTTTCCTCAGCTTCACCACAGTAATGCCTCCTCCTCTCAGCATTTAACTACCAAGAAGTGGGTTTCAACCACCAACAAAAATATTTTTTCACAGAACATAATTAAATTTGTGGAACTCATTGCTGCAGTTTATATTATAGATTAAAAACACACCATAAAAAAGGTTAAAAGAGAGTGAAATTATTATGGAGGGCAGGTTTATCAGTGGCTGTTAGGAGATGATTTAAATGCAGCCTCCATCTCACGAAGTCCTAAACCCTTGACTGTAAGAAGCTGAGCAAAGTGTTCAAAGGGTAAGATAAGCTGTGGTTTTCTATGATTTTTTTTTTCTTCTGGCCAGTGTGAACCATCCTGTAAAATACTATACAAAGTTAAAACAGTCTCAAGCCATCTCCAGAATGCCACTTCTGGGTTCCTAAAAAAGAGATGGGTTTCACAATATCTGGGCTTGTTTCACAGCCAGCTCCTTATTCAAATCATAGTATCATAGAATGGTGTGGGTTGGAAGGGGAGCCCAAAGTTCATCTGGTTCCAATCCTGTTGCCATGGGCAGGGCATAAGGTACCAGGGAGGCATTCAAGTACTGGTTCAGAGCCAGTTCCATCAAACTCTCCTAGGCCGAGCTCTACAGTGATGGTGCTAAAACTGGAAGGGCAAAAGAATTGCCTGCCCATCAGGCAGTGTCTGTATCTAAAATGTTTGCTGAAGGCGAAGTCCAGATATGGGACTGGCCTTGACATTGCGTCTGGTAGATGTATTCCAAGAATTTGGCTTTTTACACATTTTTTTGTCACACACACCTTCCTTTGTATTTTTTTTTTTTACAGATATGCTATTTCTCCGCTTGCACTTAAGCACAATGACTTTTCAAATGCAAGCTGTTGTGCAATAACAGTAGAAATTCTATGCCAGTTTTTTATATGTGTATATTTATATATATGTAACTACTGAATAAGTGAAATGGGACTAATGCATGTGCAAATCATTGTGCAGACTGATCTTAAATTATGCTTTGTGGTATTTCAGCATTTGTGAAGAAGTGAGGTTTAGCCAGCAATAATGCCTGTGTGCAACCATGGCTCCTATGTTTTCTTGCCAAGCAATCCAGTTTTAGCAGGTCAAAAATCAGTCCCCAATGCTTTTTGCTAAACTGAAAACCACAGGAGCACACACAATATTTGGCCCCATCTTTTCCTTGCACATCCTTTGTGTGATCAAGAAAGATCTTCAATACATGAGCACTGCAAATCAGTATTTTTCAGTGCCTTCTTGGAGCTGATGCTGAAGTTATTTCTTGCATACAAAACAGATTAAAAAAAAAAAAATCACACTGCAGGAAGAGCTCGTTTAACAAAAGCTAAGTTTATCTCATCAGCTGCGTAGCTCAGCAGGAGTGATTTGACAGAGCACAGCACGGGTTGGGGGATTTTATTTTGGGCTAGCTCTGGCCTGATCCTGTGAGCTGAACACCCGTGAGCAGCTGGAGAGCATTAGGTGAACCCCCGGGGTGCTGCAGAAAAGATGCAGCGTTTGCTGTGTGCTCCAAGGCTGCTGGACAATACCAGCCCAGCACAGCGAGCACAGGACCACCGGGAGTTTCTTTTCAAAAGCACATTCCTGACCCAGGCTAACACTGTGTGAATGCATCTGCCAGCAGATGACTGCAGAAAACAACAGCTACGGGAGAGTCCCAAGGACAGAACATGGACAGCAGCTCTGGTGTGATCCAGCCTCTCGATACCAGAGCTCAAATCTCTTTTTGCTCATTTGACAGGCCCTATTTGAAATGTGTTTTTCTAAGAACGTGCTATAGAGGGATGGTGACAGCTGCAAGCTGAGAGCTAAAGCATGTTTTGTGTTTAGCAAAACGTTTCCTCTGTGCCTTAGACTTTTCCATAGTGTTTCTTTTTCTCTCCTCTATACCCTACCCCAAGCTGTCTCCTACACCAAAATTAGCTCCAATTAAGGTATTAATATCATTGGTTCCAAACTGCTGCGGCTGGTCAGAGGTGGGAAACAAAGATTACATTTTTTTCTGCCTTACGCCTGATACCAGGACAAGAGAAAGGCTTAAAATATTCACAGGAAAGGAAAAAAAAAAATTTTCCATTAGTCTGAGATGCACTTTTACAGTCACCGTCAAGATGGGATTTCCATTTGTGTATCAGCAATTCAGATTCTTTCTAAAAGAGAGAAATGATATGCAAACAATATTCTAATAGAAGACAAAGACTGGGATTTTGAGTGCACAGAAGAAAGATTTTTTTCAGGTTATGGTTTCCACAGCAACTTTTCATTTTATCCCTCATGTGTCTATCTGTCTTATAAGGTCTTTCACAACATTTATATATAATGAGATGTTCTGTTGATGGGAAATTATTAAGAAATTAATTTCTCAGGGAAAAAACCCACAACTTTTCCTGTGTATATTCACAGCTTCGCACACACACAGAGCAGCGTTCCTAGGAATCAAGATGCTTGCATATAGGAGTACATTTTTATTCTTGCTATCTAGAGCAGCATGAAATTGGCAGCCACCATTGATTACACAAGAATGACAATGATGAAGGATGTGATACTAGGTGTAGCTGGTAGATATTCAGACCTGGAGGCAGGCGGGGCTGAAGGTATCAGAGCTTTGCAGGCACTAACTTGCCTGTTTGAGGAGGCAGCCCTAACAACACACTAACTGATGCTGTTGGATTCTAATCTTCCTCATTTGAATATTTCAAGCAAGTTGCACAAAAAGACGAGCAGCCAGACCAGAGCTTTTCAGTAGCTGGCTCGCTCATCTGTTTATTCTACACAACACTTCTCTCACACAAGAGATGGAGTGAGTTACAAGACATTTATGTACTAAGCACACTGTTCTGATGCATGTGGCCGCATGTTTTGCACAGAAGAGGGGGTTGCATTCTTCGGAGATCATAAATCTAACACAGAAACTATTTCAGGGGGTTGTCCATGGCTTCTTTTTCAGACGTACACATGGAAATCTAAAATACAAGCACAGCTAGATACGAACATTATAATATGACAATATAAACTCTGTTGGACTGTGGCAGAAGTGAGACAAAAATCAATCCCAAAAGCACTTAGCCATGTTTGCTCAGCAGTACTTATTGACAGCTGAGAGAATAGAATGAGTGGAAATGAAATTTTTGGAGCTCAGTACACAGTGATGAGATTAGAGTCAGAAGACCCAGAGAGGGACCATCGGCATAAAAATGCCTTAATAATGTAGAATCTGATGTTTACAGCATCCTCTTTCCTATTATAGCTCTGCTGGTGACTAAGCCTTGCCTGGTGCATTGACCTTGGCTGGCTGCCACCTGCCCAGCCAGACACTCTCTCACTCCCCCTCCTCAGCAGGACAGGGGGAGAAAATATGATGGAAAAGTTCATGGGTCAAGGTAAGAACAGGGAGATCACTCATCAGTTTGTGTCATGGACAAAGCAGACTTGACTTGGGAAGTTAATTTAATTTATTACCAATGATTAACAGAGGAGGATAGTGAGATGTAACAAAGAAATTAAAACCGCCTTTGCCCCCACTCCCTCTTCTTCACAGATTTACCTCAAACTCCCCAGCCCCAGCTGTGCAGGGGGATGGGGAATGGGATTTGGGGTCAGTTCATACCTCTTCACCTCTGCCACTCCCTCTTCACATGGTTCCTCTGCTCCAGTGAGTTCGTTACCATGGGATAGAGTCCTTCACAAACTGCTCCAAGGTGGGTCCTTCCCACAGGCTGCAGTTCTTCATGAACTGCTCCAGTGTGGGTCCCCCACAGGGTCACAGGTCATGCCAGAAAACCCGCTCCTGCCTGGGCTCCTCTCCAGGGTCACAGCTCCTGCCAGGAGTCTGCTCCAGCATGGGATCCTCATGGGCTGCAGGTGAAGATCTGCTCCTCCATGGATCTCCATGGGCTGCAGGGGCACAGCTGCTTCACCATGGTCTCACCATGGACTGCAGGGGAGTCTCAGCTCTGGCACCTGGAGCTTCTCCTGCCCCTTCTTCTCCACTGACCTTGGTGTCTGCAGGGTTGTTCCTCTCACATTCTTCTCAATCCTCATCCTCATGGGTGCCATAGAGTGTATTAGATATTCAGAAAAGTTTCCTCACTGAGAAGCTGGCTGGGCATTGTAACAGGCTGCCCAGGGAAGTGGTGGAATCACCATCCCAAGGTGCATTCAAAAACATGTAAATGTGTCACTGAGGGACACGGTTTAATGGTGACCATGATGGTGCTGGGTTAATGGTTGGACCTGATGATCTTAGAAGTTATCTCCAACCTTAACAATTCTATGATTCTGAAAGACAGATGTCAGCCAAGAACAAATAAAATGCTGCATATTATGCATTTGGATTTGGTGAGTGACCATGGAAGTCTAAGCACAGAAGATGCTTATTGTCAAGAGTGATTAATTTTCTATTATGTATTGGCAAAAAACAAACAAACAAACAAACAAAGCAAAGGAGACCTGGAGTAAGTGTCTCTAAAAAATTCCAAAACAAGTCACAGTTTAAAACCTCTTGTTACACACACACAAAAGGCAACAAAGAAATGAAGAATAAAATTGTATTTGATGCCAAAAAGAGAAGGAAATAAAACTAGATAATGAAATACTTTGAGAAGACAAAAGTCAGTAAACTGAGAAAACTAGTGTATGAGAAGATTGTGGAGGAAAAAGAGAAAAGTAGATATTTGCTTAAAGATGCACCATTAAGAGCACAAGCACAAACTATTGCAGGACAGAGAAGTGATAGCAAATGTAGAACAAATCCCACTTGTTTAATTCCTGAGCTCTTCACTGCCTCCAGCACATGACAGGTGCATACAGACTGTGGACACAAAGTCAAGTGGCTGACAAGTTGTCATTAACTGCAAAGACTTCACAAAGTCAGACCAGGTCGCAAAGACATCACAGGTGTTACAGTTATTAGAGGAGAACCTAGAAAAGCATTCTTTTCTCATCAGAGAAGAAAAGCTGTGACAAATTGATGCCAAGAAGGTTAGGCAAAACTTACAGCTGTAGCTTCCAGCTTAGGAAACCAAGCTCTTCACTGAGCTGGCAAATACCCTTTGGACATTTGCCCCATTTCCAAAGTCTGTAGGAAAATTGTTTACCTTCTTCATTTCAATCCTGGTGATGCAATTTGTGATTTTAAACAAATACTGTTCATAATCTGAAGTCCCATTCCAATTTATGAGGCCCTAAACATAATGCTTTGTCACCATTTCTTTCCATATTCAGTAAAGAGAAAGAGGCATCACAACACCTGCTATTTCCAGAAGATAAATTGTTCATAGATTAATCAGAAAGCAGACATCATCATTATTACAAAGAGTGTCCTATGAACAATGTGAGTGAAAATCCACACAATAAACAGGAGCATTTTCATCTATAATCACATCTGGTGCTAAAAAGCTCAAGTGACATTCAGTCAACTGTGCATTTGACTAAATAGTCAGCCTGAAACAGCAGTGTCACGCTCCCAGGCTTTTTTTTTAAATTTTTTTTTCTTGTGACAATGTGCAAATATCTCACTCCAATTTGCATCACTTTTTAGTAGCTCTCTCACAATGATTATTCAACAAACAGTCAGCATTTTCCTGCACATTTTGGCAAGGCCATTTTGGCAGTCTAAAATACCTGACTTGCTTAAATTTGCTTTCAGTGCAAATAAAAACAGTATAGAGTCACCAAAAGCGTTCTTATAATTAAGGGAGAAAAAAGCATGATAAATATACTCACAAAAACATTCTCAAGCTGCTTATTTTTGAGACCTATAAGACACAATTTGAATTATTCTTTGGGTTACACCACGTTGCCTGTCCCATGCAAAAGCAGCATGACAGAACATATTTAAGTTATTTATTTCTCATTCTCAAAATACTTAACAGATCAGCTCATCAGCCCAAAAAGCAGGGCACACATAGCTCTGGTGATGTCAGGCAGAGAGGAAGCCACCAAAGCCCACCCCAAGAGCTCCACATATGACAAAACCCTGCCCTTCACCAGTCATAATCAACAGTGAAAGTACCTACAGAAGCTTTATTGATGTCCCAGCCTTTCTTTCAACCACCCCCATAGCCACATTATTCTCCTTGGCCTAATAAGTTTTATTAATCATACACAACAAGCCTGAAAAGCAGGAGGGACAATTTTATTGCAGAAGGAAGATACAACAATTAGGCAGCTGAGACCTTTTAATGCCTGCAACATGTGAGTTCCCCTGAGCTGTGCACTGCTAACTCAAGCTTTTTGTTGGCAATAAACAGGTTATGATCAAAGACTGATTATAATGCTGTAAGATAATTTTCTGCGAGGTTGAAGCAGGACTGGCTCTTGGGCCATCCCAGAAATAGGAAATCAGGCAAACCATAGCCCACACGGCTGCTAAGAGCTGTGGAACCACCAGGAGAGCCCATTTCACCAAGTACCTGCAGCATGAATGGACCTATGTCATTGCCAGAGTACCTCAGTTCAGCACAAAGCCTGCTCAGAACTTCTGGGTTAATGGAAGTGCTGACACATTGCAGGTGACTGGACCAATTCCACCACATACAAATTAAAGGTGAAAATAAAGTTACGAGTGTGAAAACCATAGTTTTCAGCCAGGGCAAATAATCACAGTGATGCTCCTTCAGAGAGCTTCCCCCCCACACCATCCAACTGTCCAAGTTCTGTTTTTTCTGTCTCCATTAGATCTCACCCTTCAACATTTCACTTGGTGCAAAGGGGTTATGAAAAGGCCGTACATTACACCCTAATAATCACAGCACACATGCACTGAGATTCCCAGAAGCACACTCTTCCACAGCCTAACTCTCTCAATTTTAACAGCCCTGTCATCCTTTGGTCTGGCTGCAATGATCCAACTTCTGAAAAAGGCACAGACTGCTGTAGCTGTCCGTAAAAACAATCCATGCTCACTTACCACACTGAGCAACACCAGCCCAGGAACCCAGGTTTAGACCTGACTGGGCAGTTCCTTAAGCAACAAGAGATCTTCCCCTCTATTTCAGAAGCTTCCAGTCACAAGTGACCCCTCGACAGCACCTTGGACTAAGGCGCTGCTGTGGATTTCATTGGAGCTACAAAGCACTTTTCCTATCATTTCAAACCTATTTGCACTAATTCCAAGCTGTCACTTATTTCTCCCAGATGTTTTACACATGAAAAAGTGCTTCTCCCTCCCCACAGAAGACATGATGGAGCTGCACACAGCTCTGAGAGCAACGCATCACTGACATGAAACACCACAGGAAAGGCTTTTCTTGCCCACCAGTCGTGGTAGCCAGCCTGCCTCCTGGAGGCCCTTTTCCTTAAGGCAGAGAGTCTTCATGCCTTTCTGACTAAAAAGAAAGACTGGAGTGATGTCAGCAGACATCCATGTCTATTAGAAGTGACAAAGTGCAATTAAAAGGCACTGGGAGATGCTCATGCCTAAGAATACTGATGGAGCAGAGATGACCCTGCAGGACCAGCAGAAAAAGTCTCTTCAAAACACACATTTGAGTGTAGTTACTGCTGCATTAGTGTTTGGAAGGTCTAACAGACCTGACCAATGAAAACTGAAAGCAACAACCAGTCTGTGGACTGTTTCTTCAGCTTGGGGACATGAAGATGAGAAGAAATAAATGGTGTGGTAGCGCTTGGGTTTTTTCCTTTGTTTTAAACAAGCACACAACCTGCGTTTTATACAAATTAACACTTCTGTTCTCATTAAAACCATGCTGTGATCTCAATTCTCAGAAACCGGTCAACAAACATTTACCCAAATAGCCACAGAAATCCTTTAGGTGAATATTTGCTTATTTGCACATTTACTTTAAAGAGTCTCCAAAAATTGCCCATTGCAGTTTCTCATTTCCATATCCAGTAAAATATTAAATTGGTTTTATTTTCCATCAATTATCAATGCAAACAGAAAGATTAATTGAAAAAGAAATATGTTAAAAATTTAAAAATAAACAAAGATGTCAAATACTAGAATGTCATCTGCCATGTGCAACCATCTACCCAGAAAAAAAAGCAAAACAACAGAACCAAAAAAAACCTAAAACTCTCTTATTTCTGCATTTCTATTAGATGTATTGCTTTGACCTTCTGTGTTTTGGGGTCCCCCCGTGTCACTCTCTGGTTTCCAACACAGAACTTTAAAGAGAATCCCATTAACAAAATGGAAAGAAAAGTGCTGTATTTTCACCAGCAGTCTGGTTCTCTGGCACAGAAATACGTCAATTATTGTTTTGAGGAAAGGCAGCACATACCTTAGAGTCCACTTTCAAACAAAATTAAGGCAGGTATTTCCCTAACTCAATCCTTGAAAGTTCCAACTTTTTTGAAGTCTGTACAAATATTTAGAGAAAGATAAAAACAACTTACTAGGACGGGCTTTTCTGCCCCACCATCATCAGCTCAGGAAAGGCAAAGGCTTTTGTGGGTAAGGTCTGAGGCTGAATAGTTGAAGTACAAGTTCAAGTAGCTGAGTATCATTAGTAGCTGAGCTGGCTAGTTGTGCCTATGCTGTTGTAAGCATACATAAAGACGTCCTGTGTTGTAATTCTCATAGATTCTCTCTGGAAAGTCATGAGGCTTGTCTGCTTCTCTTCTCACACGTGAGGGCGTGAACTCAGAGGTTTTAATCTGCAACAGGAAGAAAAACATGTACCATTATATGATATTGGATAATTTTGTGGAACCATCATTCCTATAGATCCCAAACAAAAAGCAAGAGCAGAAGAAACCTGGTAGGTAATATGACTGTTGCAAAAGAACTTTAAGTGATTTCTCTGAGCTTTCTGAGCAAAAAGGAAGAGCACAGAGGGTGAAACATGAACGGCCAGAGAAATGCAAGAACAGCCTTCACAAAGCCTCAACAGAACAGCCTTTGAAATTCTTTTTCTTGATATGATTGAAAACAAATATTGGCATATTGGTATCAACAGTAAAATAGATGAAAATGAAGAATGCTAACTTCTGTGAAAACAAAACATCAAAACAAAATGAAAACAAAACAAAAAACAAAACCAAAATAGACAGACCACAAACAATCCAGTTTAGGCACCTAAAATCATTGGAAGACTTTGATCTCTGCAACTCCCACTCTCATCAATGAAATTGTCCTGAATGCCACACAAGAGCATATCAGGAAAGTAATCATTCTAACTTCAGAGCACTCTGACTTGTTTTGCAACAAATGAGGCACATGACCATTAATTAAATCATGAGCAGAAAACAAAATAGGAAATAATTGGTCTTTCCATGTGCATTAAGTGAGGCAGAAGCCCTGAGGAAAAAGCAGTGTATTTTCATTCTGTTAAATATATATCAAAAAACACTGGAATTAGAGAGTACGTAAAAGTTGTGGTGGCAGATTTATCACTGCAGTTTCCTGGCTTCTAAGTATATGAACTGCCACTTAAAAAATAAAAGTTTCACAGCTGTGTTTGTCTCCAATACAGAGAAACAAAGTGGGCCCTTTTCCCTCACTGTAAAAGGGATGTCTGGTTCCATCCAATCTTTAATCAGGCAGGTTTCTGCCATTAAGAATACACATTCTTAAACAAAACATCTGAGTTAAGACTACTCTGTGAAGCAGAAATATGAAAATATTGAGTTTTGGGAGAGTTCAAATTCAGCATTGTAAATGTAACTTATGGGCAGGAACTGCACTACACCACTCCCTTTCCAGTGCTTAAACAATTGCTCAAATACTCAGATTACATATGAAGATGGGGACATCCAAACAATAGAAATCCTCACAGAGGAGGTGTTCCTCATTGCCCCCTCCAAGTGCACACAGAGCTAAACGGGAGGTTTGTCACAGTAGACATGTTGCAAAGAAATTACAAGTTTTAGTGAAGAATACACCAAAAACTGCAAAAAGCCCACTTACTGTAAAGTGTTCTTCTGGGCCATGCGCCCTTTTACGTAACCAGCGAGCTGAAAGTAGGATGTCAGGAAGTTAGAATGGTTTGATGGTGCAGGGTTATACAGCTGTTATATGTGGGGCTCTCCTCTAGCTGCCCTCAGCTCTTGAAAGACTTTCTTCAAAATACAGTTACACTCATATGTTAACTTCTTATTTGTTTTTACATCCTGCTCCTTAACAGGGGCTTGTTTTGTTTTTCCCTTCATTGAAACTTTTGATCATGCTGGATGTCCTGGTTTCTACTGGGGTAGAGTTCATTTCCTTCTTAGTAGCTGTGTTTTGCATTTGGTATGAGAAAGGAACAAAATCAGCTGTCTAATATGCCCAATGCACAATTATCTGAAAGATATCAAAGTATGTATATTTGCCTATTCTTACTCTTGCTCAAGGGAAAACTTATGAGTGCTGATGGAAACAGAGCTCATTTGTGTCTGATCATTAGTTTGTGAACTGTCATTCTTTAGTATAGAATTTTGTGCCAGTAAATGCAGAGCAAACAAAATAATTCTAAAATCTCAAAGCCTGCCCTACTCTCAGAAAGCACCCTTTTTCATCCTGGATGAATCTCTGACATGCCTGTAATGCATTAATATCATAATATCTATGGCTTTTTCAAAACTCCAGACTTATTTTAAATTTCCACCCCTTATTTTATTACGACTTCTCCAAAAGGACAATGCATATGTGAACATTTTCCTCAACCCTTGCCTCCCACCTCACTCTCAGCAATAAAGTGCATGTCCTTGTACCTGCACATAGTCAGCAACGGGATTGTAACATATTTCAGGGTCATCAAAGGACTCACCTCTGCACCTGAAAATCAAGCATGAAGTCACACCAGTGACAGCAGCGACACCTGCAGCTGCTCCTATCAGGATGTATGGAAGAATGTGGGAAGTGCCTGAGAGATGAGAAAAGAGAGCAAGTTACCAAGCTAGATGTCAATATCCACAGATTTGTGATGTTACTGCCTACCTTGGCTGGAGGAAAAAGCTAATCCTCTGCTTTCACAGCTCAAACAAGCAGCGAGAAACTGATGAGATGTCTGGATGGCAACCAGCAAGAAGAAGCTGCCTCACACATCCACTCATTTGTGTGTACAAACACATTTTCATTTTCAACTCATCTGCCTTTACACTCTCCTTTTCTTCAAGTACTATTTGCCCTGAACAACAGAACTGAGCAGCCATCCCTGCAAAATGCTGTTAATTAATGACTGGTCTATGCTGACTTCTGTCCTTTGTGCCACTACCAAGGTATTTTGATTATATGAGCACTTATTCAGCTATTCTTACAAATCCTACTTCCAACAGGTCCAGCACAGCCAGAGGAGAAGCTAAACTTTACACTTTACTACCTTTGGAACACTTGAAAGTCACAGACAGACATTCTCCAAGGAAATTTTCTCCAGACCATCACGACTGTGGAAAAAATGTTGTGGGGAAGGCGCTTTTAGATTCATTCTTGTTTCTCGCTGTCCTACTCTGATTTGAGTCACAAGAAATTACTTTCTCTCAAGTCTCTTTTTCCTGTGACAGTAATTGGTGAGTGATCTCTCCCTGTCTTATCCTTGACCCGTGAGCTTTACGTTGTATTTTTCTCCCTGTGTTATTGAAGAGGGGGAGCAATAGAGCAGCTTGGAGGGCACCTGGCAGCCAACCAAGGTGAACCCACTGAAAGCAGAATAAGGAATTCTTGTAAAACAGAACAGGAATTGAAAGAAAAACACACTGAAAGCTTCTCCGTACAGTGCCACAAAACATCTGGTTTCAACTAACTCAAAATTATTAATTTCTCTCTCAACAAGCTCTAGGACTTCACCTTATAACCACTCTAACCCAGCTCCAGGGCCCCAGCATTTAGTGGGAACAGCTGGACAGAACAGCACAGAGGAGCCCTAGGCATGATGAAGTGCAAGCACAGAATAACATTATTTACGTGTCAGGTCCATGAGCAGAGTCTGGTTCATGGCTGGGTGGGTGACCAGGCAGGTGACAGAGGGAAATGAGCTGTTGGCCCAGTTGAAGTAGCTCACTCTGGTCACTGTTCCATTGGGGTGATGGAATTCTTCCTCAGAGCTGTGGTTGCTTGCAGGGATCCAGGAGATGTCAGCAGCTGGCTTTCCTGCAGATGCTTGACAGACAGCCACCCTGCTCTTGTCGTGGGTCAGGGTCACCGTAGGAGGCACTAGAGAAGAAATTTTAAAAAGCCATAATTTCTATCTTAGTTTCTATTTCTATTTCATTTTTAGCATAAAATCACCAACTGAGAAACTGAAAAACAGATGGTATTTTTTAGTTTGTATGACCAATTCGTGAGATTTTAAAATCATTTGAAATATTAGCACATCTTTAAGGAAAAACAATACGTCAAAAAGTCTGAGGTGGACACCTCAAAAACTAGCTGGCTACATCTAAAGTACTGCTTCCTCCTGTTTTCCAAAAGGTGATGGCAGATTAGCAGATGTGATGACAGAGAGGGGTGGACTAAATAAAGCTTTACAACTTGACTGATGAAAAGGCAGATTGCTGAGGCTTCAGGTAAAATAGGAGTTTGGATACATAGAATCCAAAATTTGATAGCAGGAAAATAAAAGAGAAATTAGACAAAACTGTTCTGCTTGAAGTCCAACAATTCATATTCTGCATTTGGCAAAACAGGGGAAAGGCCAGCACCTAGGCCTTCATCAAAAAGGCAAGATTCTGCAGGGAACAACAAGAAGATAAAATCCAAAACCAAAACAAACTAAAACCAAAAACCAACTAAAAAAACCCAACAAAAAAAAAAAAAAAAACCAAACAAGTGACTAAAATTAATAATAATAGCAAATATAGAGTTCCAAAATTCATTTCCCATAATCTTTAGTTATATTGAGATGGCTTAATTAATATGGCCAAAACATAAAGTCTTCTTGTGGTTTTTTTTAAACTTATGGAAACCTAGATATAGTTTACCTGACTATATGGAAAAGGTGACTTGATATATTCATGATGCTTCCTAATATTCTTTTGTTCCTGCCTACATTGCAAATAGAATAATTTAATTTTTGTTTTAGTGATGCAATCTTACCTATCACAGTCAGAGAAAGGAAAAAATGAAAATTCCCTTCACTGTTGGCAGTGTCACAGGTGTAATTTCCCTCATCCCCAAGGTTCACAGGGTAAATACGAAGCGCAGGGTCACTGACAGGTGAATATTTCCACGTGATCCTCTCACTGCAGTTCAGCTTTCTTGTCTCATTGTGATCACTTCTATAGGACAACAAGCAGCAACTGCTGCAATTCTTCTTCCATGTCACCAGCAGCAAAGACACCTTGGAGATATTGGGGCAACTGAGCATAGCTTCATGGCCAGCCTCTACACTCACCCTGTTGTGAGCTGCATCAGATGAGAAAAAAAAATACATTAAAAGATGCTACAGCCATCATGAAAGCACAGGAAACTCTTGGCTTCATCACCCTTAAAAATACACTTCCTGCCTGTACCAGCAGCCTTGGGGCACATATTAGTATTCAGCTTCCAGATCCACCTTCCTGAAGTTTGGAAGGCACCATCTCCACCTAAAGTGGAGATGGTGCCTTTTTGCTGTGTACAGTGATGCTGGCAATCTGCAAGTCCTTCACTTCTTTTTTTTTAGTCAACAAATCTATCACTTTAATATAGGCTTTGAAAAAATGATTGGGAGGGGGGGAAAAATTCACTCTTAAGGGAAAGGAAACTACTTTTAAAAACTTTATTGTGTTTCTGAATTAGGTGCCTTGCTTCAAGTGCCAGTAAAATCCAAGATAGCTGTGGAATATACACCTGTGGCACAGTTAAAACCAAGACCTCTTGGAGCAGTAGTTTAGTAAGGGACATTTGTGGATCCCTTTTATTCCAGAAATCACATCTCTCCTGCTATTGTCCCAGGTGAACAGATGGCCAGTGTTGGATTCCTACCAGATTTATCATCCTCTGCCACTCTGCAAGGCACACAATTATTTTGCCAGCTGAGGTGACACTACTCCTTTGCATTCCCACTGAACAATTGGCAAAGTTTGCTCTGGTGTACTATGAAGTTTCAGTGTCCTGGCAAGTTGGAAATACAGAGTACCGAGCAGTGCTACAAGTAGTTTTGGATCTTTCTCACTTACCTTCAACCAGATCGATTGGCAAGAAAAGGAGCGCAGCCAGAACTGCCCATTTCTGAGCCATCCTTAGCAGAAGGAATCAGCACTGCAGAAAGTGAAGGCAAAGAAAATGGAATGTAGTAACAAATTGTTGTGCTCATCCCTTCAAAGAGAACACGTAGTAAAACCTCTGATTCCTTTGAAAGCAGAAGTTTTAAACAAGACCCTATATCTTACTGAACAAAGTAAGGAAAAAGAGAGTTGGAAAAAAAAAAGCTACTGTTTACAAACAGTTTTTTAAATCCTGGATCTCTGGTACCACTCAGGATCTAGACATCAACTATTTGGCAAAGAAATTATTCCTAACCTTTGCATGCTTTTAATTGCTTGAAAAGTAACTCCCGTTTTGGAGCAGAACAAAAAGAGCAACCCTTCTACTGCGAGGGATCAAAGCCATATGAGTTTGTTTCCTGCTTTCAGAGAAGCCACAACGCTGCCACACGTGTGGCACAGGAAGAACAAATGCTGCCACAGCCACGAGCCAAATGCAAGAGATGGTGCTTTCCTTAAAGCAATGTGATACATGTCCACATTCAAGTCACTGAATCACAGACTGGTTTGGGTTGGGAGGAACCTTAAAAACCTTCCAGTTCCAACATCCCTGCCATGGACACTTCCACGACACCAGATCGCTCAGAGCCCCATCCAAGTTGTCCTTGAACACTTCCAGGGATGGGGCATCCACAACTGTTCTGGGCAACCTGTGCCAGGGCCTCGCCACCCTCAACAGGACTGTTTTCCTCAAAGAATTGTTCTCCTCACAACTCTAACAAAGAATTGTGGTGCATCTGGGTGAAAAGCTTTCATTACAACCTGGTAAAAATGCCAATACAACCACATTGATCTGTATTCCGCTACTAATGTGCAACAGGCAATGTAACTCTTACATTAAAAGCATCCCAAATTTCATTTTCATTCATGCAAAATCTTTGCCATAAAGGAAATATTTTGTTTTGTTTCGTTTTATTCAAAGCTGTCAGAAGTTTAGGGATTTTTTTTTTTTTTTTTTTTGGCAATTGGGATACATGACACATGCAAAAGTTGCTTTCAATCAAAAAATTTTGAAACTTTAAAAGCTGAATTTTTTTTAACCAAAAAAAAATTAAAAGGATACATTTTGACCAGAATTATGTACTGAACTTGACCCAATTTGCAAAGAATTTCTCAGTCTCTTTCAAAAGGAAAGTAAAAGAAAAAACAAACCTCCCACAATTTCTATCAGCAAATTCACTGTTCACCAATTTTGATGGGTCCATAAATATTCATAACAGAATATTTTCACATTGGAACTTGTCCCAGAGAACTATCTTTTTTTTTAAATGCATACAAATCTCATATATGGGGTTTATTTGCTCAAAAGAACAGGCATTAATGATTAAAAATGGGACCTTACAGAAAGAACAGAGTACATTACTCTGTTTAAATATTCATGTGTGAAACACAGAATTTAATCTGCAATTTTTAAAATTCACAACCCTTGAATAGTTGTGCCTCTGAGCGAGAAGGAACTCTCAAAGTAAAATCCAAAAAGGAACAACCAAGCGCAGATTAATCAAACCCATTTAAAAGCAGCAAACCAATACTTGTGCCTCGCCTTGTGTTATTTCCTTTGATGGAATTAAAATGCCTCAATAGCTGCGTTTAAATAAATTAAAAGTTTTACTCAGCCTCGGTGGCAGTGGCTGGCACGAGACCGTGCGATATGTGTGTCACTCCTCCAGCCAGGGAACAGCACCGCTCCCGCTCGGATTCATCCCAAGGAGCGCTGAGGCTGGAGGAGAGTGACCCAGTTGTCAGCCTCAAGAGGAGCCCTCCTCACCCCGGGAACCTGGGAGGGGAGCAGCAGCAGTTCCAGCGTGCTCTGGTGCTCCGACTCTCGTTCTGGGGTGAGCAGAGAGATGTCGGCATAAGCACCCGCTCCCACTGGGACCCCTGTCCTGATGGCTGATCCCGAGACAGCTCCTGCACACCAGGGAACTGCAGAGAATACCTGGAGCTCCCCTCCCTCTCCATCCTCACAAAGGACTCAGACATAATTGCAAAGCGAGAACTATCTCAGTTTAGGAGATCCCATCCCAGGTAGTCCCTGTGTTCAGCTGTACGGTTCATGAGTTTCTCTTCATTGCTGCTTCTGAGATCATAACGTGCAGCTGATTCGTCTCACAGACAGATAAAGCCTCCATCCCCTCCAAAAGAGATGAGTGAAAAAAACTCTGGTTGTACACTGCTCTGAAGAGGATGTGGGAGAGCTAAACTGAGGGAAACAAACTCCTTTGTGACATGAAGAACAAGTCACAACCTTAGCTGTCTGCTGTTACACATCAAACACAAGCCACAGGCCTCGAGCCATGCAAAGCACCAACTTAAAATCAGACAAATAAAAGCAAAGTCCAACATGATTAAAATATTTGCTAACACAACCTGAAAGAGGAAAAGGTCCGGTATCCATCAGCGCATCAGATGTCACCACAATTTTTTAAAGGATAACCAGTACATCACAGAGCCATTTCCATGTTTAACTCAGCAAAATACGGTTCTGTTTTGAAGTGGAAGCACCTATTAAGGGGTACAAAAGGCCCTGCCTTAGAAGTCTGTTCTCTGTAAGACCTGTGTCTTTAGGCAAGGAAGGGCTGAAAGGAACAGCAAGAAGAAGTGTTTGCACACATCTGTGTCAACTCTCTTGCTTCCTCTTATAAGGAAAACTGGTCTGCAAACCAAGGCTATGCTATTTAAAATCCAAACCCACACTTCTGGCAGTCAGAGCAGCAGCAGCTGCTTCTTCTATGCAGCATTTGATGTTTCCACTTCATCACCAAGACCACACAGCACCCAGCTCAAAAGCCTGCAGCTTTTCTGAAGTGAGAGATGCTGGTTGTATTGTACTTTCAACATCCCCAGGTCAGCCTCTTCTGCTCCCATTGCTCCCTAGCAATGGTCCTCTGTCGGGAATTCCTCAAGTCCCTCCACTGAAAATGAAGCAACAAATTACGGCAAGACTTTGGATGCCCTGAGAGGAAGACAAAACATATCAAAAGGGGCAGCATAGATAGTCCCAAAGCTGAAACCAAAAAGCTCTTGGGGGAGGGGAGAGGCTGTGTTCTTTCTCTGTTCTTAGCCATCTACCTAAGCCATCTGTGGCTGGCCCCTGACAATGCTGCAGGGTAATGAACCTTTGCTTTGACTTTAGAGCCTCCTGGTATTTTTTATTTTCTAAAAGATATCCTGGCCCTGAAAACTGATGCCTGAAATCCTGTACTAGCACAGCAGAAGACTGTTATCACTGTCATGGACTGATGGATCTGTACATCCACAGTGCATTTTCTTCTCAGGCTCCCTGTTTGTCTCACAGTTGCTGGCATCGGTCAAAGCCAGAGATGATTTGAAATTCTGCCCATCCAGTTCGTGAGCTAGTTTCATCCAGTTCCAAACTACAAAGCTTTCTCTACAAACTGGGAAATAGAGAGTGGATGGCTTTCTGAAATAGAGAATTAGTCTAGTAGAAGGAGCTCTCAAAATAATCACAAGCGAGTTATACAAAACCACTGTAAAATTACAGTGTTTCAGTAAATATACATAAAGGTAAATAGGTTTGAAATTTCCTCCACAGCAAGGCAGAGATTTGTGGTGTCTATCTACTGAATTAAAGAAGATACCAATATTTGGAGTAACACCAACTTTACGAAGTGTGGATTTTTTCCCCAGGGGAAAAAACAATTGCCATGCATAGTAGCTGTAATTCCAGAAAGCAGTTGGGCATCTCCCCTCTTCTCGGATATATTTGCCTTTTTATCACTAGCTCATCTGGAAAATGGCTTAGTCCCATGACGTTCTTGCACAAGTCAAGGCATACTCCTCATATCTGTAGCTGCCTTGCAGCCAGTCCCCTCAGAGAGCACTGTAATCCAGCGTTGGGAAGAGGCAGTATGAGCAAAGGATGAATGAGAACAACACCACCCCTGGTAGCTCATTCTCTTCCTTTCAGAAAGAGGGAAGACATTTGCTTTACATTCTCCATTTTATGGGAGGGAAAGCCCAACAGTTCTTGTACCTAACACCTTGATTTTCCCGGGTATAAACCATCTGTGGCTCTCACCAATGTCAGCAAACACATGGGGGAAAGCCCTGCTGATAATGAAGCCTGTAAAACCTGACACTTCCATGTTAAAATATCCAGAGGCAATTATAACCCAATTTCCGGAGATCAAGAAAATGTATTTCTTTTTTAACTGTAGCTGATTGCACTGGGCCAGCAGGGCCATGCTCAGCAACTTCTACTCCTGGCCCTAGAGAATCCCCTTATCACTTGTAGGTCATTAACCTCAGGAGCTTTTCACTCGATCCCAATACTGCAGCAGACAAATCTATCTACCACACATATATTCATGATCTTAACAACTTTCACTCCTGCCCCTTGTGGGCCTACTGCTTTTTGTTGCTGATTTTCCAGGAAAAAAACTAGGAATTAGCAATCCACAAGTGCAATTACTGCTTTCAGGGCTGTGGATAACTAGAGAAAAATCTTCCAGACAAGTATTTATAGATGAACAGAGAGGAGATGGTTTATAGCTTGATGTTTAACTCCCAAAACACTCCGTTAAGAACATATCTCAGGCTCCCCAAATGAAAGTTTCCTCCCCATTTTTCAGTCAGAGGTACTGGCCTCCCACTCCACAGCCAAACATGATGGAATTGCACCACAAATCCTGAACTGCAGAGAAAGACAAACCTCCAGTAATTCCTGCTTTAAAAAGAACAGAAATAGCAGAAGACCTGGTGTATAGCAGAAATAAAACCCCAGATAGTCCTTCCTCACCTGTCAGTAAGTCTTACCTGTAACATCACTAACCATGGTTTAGGCAGCACTTACCGACCCCTCTCCTTCAGCTCTTCACTGCTCCTTCTCCTTCACACTTCAGGGAACATAATTTTCTCTGAAATCTACAGCTTACCCATTCCATGGATGGCTGTGAAGATCCTGCAAAAAGCCCCAGGAGCCCCCCATCAGCTGGGAGACAGCTTCTCCAGCCTCAAGGAGCTGCATTCTCAGCCCTCATTGGAGTCATCCAGTAGGGCATAGAAGAAGATATTTTACTTATTTATATATTTAAGGAGGAAAAAAATTGTCTCCTGTGTTTATAGAGCAGCTAGATCAACACTTACAAATATGAAGTACATACCGTTATCGTATGGCAAAGGAGGATGCTCAAAAGTTTTCTTTCATTTCCCTTTCTGCGGGTTTTTTTTACAAGTGGAATAAATTGTTTGTATAACAAAACATACCTAAAATAGAAACCCACATCTATATTGGAAAAAACTACACATCCCACCTCTCAAATGCTAAATAAAGTCATGACACCAGAGTGAGGATGCCATTTATCACGGCCTACACTCTTTTGGTGCAGTGTAATACACTGAAGGGGATGCTTGTCCTTTTTCTTTCCTCACCATATAGGTTTCTCTGCTGTCATAGACTCCCTTTCTCATGAGCCAGTTAACACCTATAGCTCCATGGTCTAGAAAAATTCTCCCTGGTGGTTTCCAGTAAAATTTCTCACCTCATTTCTCTTCTGGCAGATTTTAAGCTCCATTTGAGGCAGGATGATGCAGGAGGGTGGAGTTGCTGGGAGAAGTCCTACAACATGTCCTTATTCAGGTTTCTGCTAACCAAACTTCCCCCCCTATTTTGTAGACCAGTAGTTTGCAGGTGAAAACGTGACATAAATTCAGGTTGTCTCCCACAAATGTTAATGCTTCATGGGACTCTGAGCATTGCTGATAAAAAAATCTTCATTTTCTCATCTTCCCAGAGTGGCTTAAAATACAGCCCAGAGGGGAAGCTCCTGAGGATGGCAGAGCTTCTCCAGTCCAGGAGAACATGCAGATCACTGTCTCCTTATTCAATGTCCAAAGGCACTGTGTGAAAAGTTGAGGTGCAGCACTACGAAACAAATGAGAGAAAGGGAAGATTAAATAAGAAAAAAAAAAAAAAGTCAACTAGCACAGAGAATGCAGAAGTGTCAGAGACTCAGGAAGCCTCTGGCTCCCCACCACAAGGACTTTGCTGAATGCATTCATGCAACAGACCACAGCCTTCTTGCCACCCCTGCCCTCAGGCCTGCACGGGCTATGTACATATATAGACTACAGCTATATGGCTGTGTCTGTGCACAGCTAAGGGCTCACTTAAACTGTATGTACAAAACCCATACCTTCACTTGCTAAAAGTGTCTGTGCTGGGCCATGTCTATGTATATTGCTGTATACATGAATATTTTAAAAAATCATTATATAGAGGTGCAACTTTATGCACACACTTGGAGCTGCTGCACTCACAGCCCTCTGACAGCAGGAAAAGTTACTTGGCTTGTTTGCAAAGTCTCCATCACTAGAAATCCAAGTTGCACATTGCTTCCACATGGTTTATTGTCAGAGCTAGTTTATGGCTTCTCCAATTATAAAGAGTCTCTGGCTAAATGATTATAAAAATGCATCCAAAGGGATAAACCAGAGGCAACTTTGAGCTATACAGGCTTCCAACAAACCTCTCGGAAGAGAATGTCTTCCCCAAATAAGGTAATTCCTCATATAAAAGAAGATAACCTATGGAGAACTGACTGCATTTTACAGGGGGGTACCTGCAACTGGACAATGAACAAAACAACCTCACTCAGAGTCCAGATTCAGGGACTCCAGCACATCTATCCATCAGGGTTATGTACATGTGGTATAAAATTTCTCCAAACTGGTTTTAATGCAGTTAATGAGGGCATAAGGAACAAGTGGGATGAGGAATCCTGACTGGACGCATACATGGACAGTTAGCTTGAAAACCCGTTTCCACTGAAAAAGACATTTTGATCTGGAAGCTTTGGACTAGCAGTCTATCTTTCTGTATAGGTTCTAAAAACATGTATTGCACAATCTACTCAAAGCTGTCTTTTGCTGGTTCACACAGGACAGTTATGAGATGGATAAAGAACTTTCATTCTTTCCTGCAAAACAGGCAGATGGCATTGCCCTGGCATGGACAAAAAACAGGCACTTTCAATTTCTGAGCAGATCCTGAACGAAAACCCAGCTCTGGCTATACCATAGTCAAGGACACGGAGGGGTCATCCTGACTTGCACAAGAGATTTTTATTTGGGAAAATTAGTGTTTTCTTACTACTGAAGGACACTTACAGAATGTCTCCCCCCACTCTCCTTGGGCCACATTATGAAATCATAATGCTGATTAGGCCTTGGCCTTGATGAACAGCATCAGGGCTGAGCTTCTCCTGAGCTTATCAGAAACAGTCTGTTCCCAGGAAACAGTGCTGTCTAACAAGCTTCTGGTTTTTAACAAACAGCTTTGGAAACTTATTTTTCTTGCCCAGATAACAACCTGAGTTTAGGCCTAAGCTGTTGGCCAAGCCCAGGCCTAAGTTTGGCAAGGCAGACGTCTCTGAACATTGTGATCCAGTGGGAGGCTTTCCTTATTCCTTTTTATCCTTACCTTTTCGCATCCTTACCCCTTTTCCTTCCTCAACCTCAATGTAGATAATTTGTGGCTGATTTTAGTTTTAGATTGATTGATTTTACATTTTGGCATGATTTTTCTCTTTGTGCTTTAACCACCCAGTAAGCAGTAGAGTGAGCTTCGCCAATGCCTTTTGTCACACTTTCCCTTTAATATTAAACCTGCTCTTGCCAATTCCTTTGCTGGTGATTCTTTGAGCCTCCTAAAACACTCATTTGTGACAAAAAAATTAGCATTTTCTTGTTACTCGAGGCCACTCACCTCACAGAATTCCTAGTCTTGACTATGTGTCCTCTGTAACAGTATGTGCCTCTATAACAACTGTTGTTCCTAACAGACAGAATGCATAGGTATTTTGATCTGGAATTCCATTAGGTGTGTTCATGTCCCCAGTTACCATGGATATACACTGATGCTCCCCCTCTCCATGTAAAATGTCTCTCTGGTGTTTTATTACTCACAGACCTGCTGCAAGCACCTTGTTTTTATGACCTTTCAGCTCAAAGACTCATATTCACAGTTGTTGCAAAGCAGGTTATTTGGAAGCAGCTTCTATGCTTATACATAGTATAGAATACTGAACGCCAAGGAGTTAAAATCCCCCTGAGCTCAAGAGAACTGCCTCTTTAAAATTCCTACTTCATCTTCTAGAGCCTTGCAAAACCAAAAAATTCTCCCTAGTCTCTCCACAGCTATTCCTTGTAGCTGCCAGGAGGTGGAAACATAGCTTCACCAACCCACAGGAGAAGCATCATGTTGATGTGCAGTTGTACAGCGTGCTGCCTGCTGAAGAATGGTGCTAAAAATATCTGCAGTCCAAATTGGCTCATTGGAACCCAAACCATAGGCTCATACAATGCTCTCCCTGAGCCTCTCCACATCCCCTACCCCCACCTAGCAAGACATCTATACTGCTTGGTATGGGTGCCCTTAAAGCAGCTGGTTCTGTCAGATGTGGCTTACACATTTAGTTCAACAAGAATCCAAAATCAGGCTGCCTGTGATTGAAAGGCTCCCACAGCAGCAGCCATTGCAGCCCTCCAGAACTGATAAACAATCAGATCCCTTGCAAAGTGACAAAGAGACAAATTTTCACTTGGCCTATGTGTCTGCTTTGACGCTCAAAAACATTACATGTGCGTCCAAGTATGAAAAACATGTTAGAGATCAGCAGTGCTTCTCAGACAAGCCTTAGTCACCACAGAAACAAATACAGGTGTAACCATCTTCCCCTTGTCACTTAGTACCAAATCTTATGGCCTGAGAGACAAGTCCTTTCACAAAAGGGAAATCCACACAAATGCTTGGAAAAGGGGAGAGGGACACAGCACTGTTAAAATCTGTAGACAAAATAAGCTTTCAAAATATCCCAGAGCTGGGTAAAACATCACAACTTATTTTGATTTCTGTTTATAGAAGAGTGAGTTTGACACTGACTTCATTTCTGCTTCCTGTGCACTCCCCACCTTGAGCTCATCCCACTGAGAGTGGTCTCAGCTTTCTCAGAGCAAACTGAAAAGCACAGAGGATGGACTAGAAACGAGCCAGAAGATATTTCAGAGGGGAGAACAACACAGGAAATCCTTCTTTGCACAGAGAGCTGGAAAGGAAAGGAAAAAACCTCCCTGCATGGGAGGCAGGTCCCAAAAAAGTACAGCTGGACAAAAATGAGGAAGGGGTGTCAATAAATATATAGACAATGCCAGAAACCCACTAGAGAGACTTGTGATTTTATAAAATTAATCATACGCCTTATTTTCAGAAAAAAAATAAAAATACATATATTTATCTTCTTACCTTTGACAGATATCATTATCCAGGATATCATGACCACAGCCCACATCTTCTCCAGCCCAGAATCCACACTCAGAGCTTTGTTCTGTTCCAGGTAAACTTCTGTACTCTCTGTGGAATTGGAAATGCCACACCAGATACAACGATTACTAACATGCAAATAAAAGTCTGCAGAACTGCATCTTTCCTTACCTAAAAATTGGTGTCAAAAAGGTGGAGGTGTAATTCTCATTTTATTTTTAGTCAAAATATTTTGGAGAAAACTTTAAGAAGGAGAAAGGTGAATATAAGCCCTGCATTTTGACAAAGCTGGGGAACAGCTTGGAAGGAATATGAATCTCAGCTCAACCCAGATCACAACCAACCCACAAAGCTCCAGGAGCTCACCACCTTGGCTATCTAGGCCAAAGAGATATTCTCTGCTGCTGGGGGCATGAAGCTGAAGTCAGTGGGCACAAGTAGAAGACACCACACAGTTGAGTGTCACTTAACTGTGACCAGCTAAGACACTTTTAGAAATGATTGCACAGGGGCACTGCCACTGTATGGATCAGCCTCCACAGCCTTTCTGCACAATATTTTTTCTCTTCTAACCAGTGAAGCAGGAAAATTAAAAAGTCTGGTCAATAAGAACAAAGTCGCTCACAGCAGTGGCTGCCACATCTCAAGTCCCACTCCCTCTAAGCACCAATACTTCCTGAGGTCTACATACACCACAATGAATTCCAGAGGTGATAAGGCTGGGCTGTTTGCATACACAAAGGTCTCAATTTAAGAAAATTCATGGATCTCCATTTTAGAGAAAATAACTTTGCTACCTGGGAATGCAGCTGTGGCTATGAACCCAGAACAGATGCTAGGTGAGCTGGGGCAGACCTGCCTCTAACCCGAGACTAACACACATTTTCCCATGCTGCTTTTTTCACCCAGTTCCTTTCAGCTCTGGTAACGGTGCTCAGAGTAGAAATCCCACGGGAAGCTATTTCCATTAGCTCAGGGAAAGCCACAGCCAACCTAAAACAAATCCTTTTCACATGTCAGCCTTGCATTTAGCATGCACAGATGAAGAGACAGAGTATGAGACTTATTGCACATGTCACAGTGTGGCAGCAATCAATTTCAGTTTCACACCCTAGGAGGAGAGGATACATCTTCATGAACACGGTTTTTATCATGCAGAAATTTCTCCTGAGACACCACCATGTCACCTCCAAACTCCATCTACAAGCAAGCCCCTGGACACACAGAGCTTACCTGTTACACTCACCATAATGAAGTGGCCCACAGCAGTTAGGAAAATATTCTTTATTTTGGTTCTGCACTGATAGCAGGCACTGTCTGACTGGCTGACTGCTTATATTTTCACAAGTTTTCAGTGAGGACATGACTTTTGCCATGGGGTCTGCACTTTGTGAGAGGTGCAAGCTTTCTATCTCCTTTCCAAACCCAGCCCTGTTTTCCTTATTGGCTCTTTTATACTGGTGAGCGTCGATTTGTGACAAGTGATTCTGTTGATGCCTGATAAGGCAGTTCCAATCCAGGTTCTTTCCTTCTTCCAGGTATTTCATGGTAGATGCATAAATGATTTCCAGCACGCTGTGTTCTGTGGTGGGAGAGTGCAGACATTAACTGAGCTGACCTTTGTGCCAGGCCAATCCCCCTCCCTCCCCATACTTCTCCACTTATTTATGCACTGTAAAAGCAGGAGCTGTCTTGTGCTTCAGATGTGGACAGAGCACCCAGGATAACAGGCAACACAATGAAAACAATACTTTTTCCTTCACATGAGAGGACAGAAAAATCTATTTCCTAACACAGATCTTGCAGCAAAGGCCTCATGCCAGCACAATATTCTCTATAAGCTTTGCTGTTCTCATAAAAATGGAAGATGAGAAAAGCATCTTCTCTTCAACAAATAAGCAAGTGAAAGCATCAGGGGAGAGGGATATTTGGGAGGGCTCTTTGTTTATATTTCTTCAATTTGAAGGTTTTTCCTTTCTTCAAATATTGAGCTGTGCCACTGAAATATAATCTAAAAGCACTGACTGGCTCAAAGCAGCTCTCTTTTGGGACCAGGTTTCACCTCCCAGCTCTCTGGGCAAAATTGAGCATAGAGAAAACAAAAGACTCAAATACATCATGCAGAGCATGGCTCAGCAGAAGCTTATTGCAATAGATGTTCTTTCTTTCCCAGAACACAGGCAGCACCTCCTGGCCACACCAAGTAACTCCTAAACTGGACTAAAAAAATACCAAAAGCCAGCAAAATTCCTTTGTAATTGTTTCTTCTCCTCAGGAGGGCACCTGCATCAAACCATTTGGCTGGCACAGGTAAGAGCCTGACTTCCAACAATATGAATATATAGAACAACATGCTACTGGCATCTCTTTTTCAATGATGGGGGGGAAAAAATGAATTCTCATTGCTTTAATTTGTACTTTAAGTAGGAGAATTCTGATGGGAGCATCAGGAAAAAATAGAGAAATTCTGAAAGAAAAAAGATTAATGCTTACCACAACATCCTTGTGTTTCAGACTAGCTTTAAGAGGCACAAGAGCTCCTTTCTTTACTTCAAAATATAGATTTTTCTTTTTCCTAGGAAAACAAAGCTGTCTTTTAGAAACATCTTAAGTGCCAGACCAGCAAGTGGAACTTGGTACACTGCTGGGAAGGCAAAAACAAGAGTCGTTTGCTTGGCCTCCATTTTCCAAATGGGTAGGTGGCTTGAGAGATTCTGTGATTCAATAAGAAACTAAACATCTAAAGAAAGTGTTTCTTTGCTTGGGGATTGATTTTTCCCCTCTCACCTTAGCCATGGAAGGACTTCTGGTTGTTCCACATTGTCCAGTCCTTGTAAGCTGTGTGGTTGTGTCCTGTGTGCTTGTGTGAGTTAAATCAGTTATTTGGGGTATGCTCTGATCTTGTTGGCAGGGGAGGACAGCAAATGGGGTTGAAAATGACAACCAAGGACTCATCTGCACTTTTCTACACTGCATAGAAGTTCCTGTGTAGGCTGTACTTGCAGGAAGTTGAATGTCTGGTTGGTTTCTGTGCTATTTTAACTATTATAGTGTTCTTCACTTATCTTTCAGCTCTCTGTTGGTGTTCTACAAGGGTCCACATTGCACTCTCTGGTGTCAAACTTTCAGTTATGGGTCAGCTACCCAGGACCAGGAGATTTTGTTGGCTTTTACTAAGGCCAGCTTAGCTTAGCCTTTTCTGATGGCCCAGTGATTTTCAGACACTTAGAAGACTCAGAAGACATTTCATTTTCAGAGTGCAGGAAACAAGTACAAGTTCAGTTGCTCTTTTAACAGTTCCAGAGGTGCACAGAGCCCAGTGGTTCATGGAAAGGGAATAACGGGAGCTGCCAGTTCACAGCCTCTGCAAGTCACTGAAGCAATCAAAATCATTATTATTAACAACAAGCAGTTCAATATCCCAGACATGTTTACTGAAAATGTAAACTCTCTGTGCAGGAAAATATTTGTTTCCAGAATTGCTTCCAAACTTCCTTTGGAAGACATGAAAGGTGCTGGCTTGAGAGCTCAGACACAAGCAGCAGCCGTTCACAAAGCATGCACAACTTTGAGAGCAGAGCAAGACTTTTTTTCTCTTTGTACTTTCTGATATCTCATGCCAATCCCAAAGCAATCACTTCTCCTGCAGAGCAAGCGGTGAACTTTGAAGTCCATTCAGCACTGGGTCTGTCAGAGCAGTGTAATCCCATTTACTCAGCCTCCTCAGTGAAGCCTCACAAGCAGACAGCACTGGACAGGTTTCTGAGGTTTTTGTCTCAGAAACAGGGTAGTGAACAGTCTTTTTTTTTATTTGAGAAAAGCCTCGGGAGGCTTGAAGCCAGCACTGGGAGCTGCACACACATTCTCAACAGACATCCGAGCTGAGTAACACAGGAAGACACTGTGCTTAGAGCTTAGAAGAGGAAAAGCTCTCTTATTTTAACCACCAAAAAAAAAAAAAATAGCAAAGTTCCTCTTGATGAGTAAATCTAAATATGTGCCCATTTGTTATCAGGCAAGTGAGATCGCCTCAGACAGCCCAGCTTTGGTAAATCCATCAGATTCTATACAACAGTTAACAAATTTTCATTACAAGATTGCAAGGCAATCAGGACTAGGAAAAACACAGATCACAAGATCAGACAGTGTGTTCTCCACTGTCCTCCTATATCCTACATATGTCCTGCTTTAGGAACCTACCTCCTTGTGAAAGAGGGGGAAAAAAAGAAAAAGGATGGTTTTAGTTCTTGTGTGGGTTTATACAAAATCAAAATATTAAACAGTGATAAAATTTAGCTATTGAGATCCTGATATTTTTATCCTACTTTGTTCAAAAAAAAATGCATCATCATGGGAAAAATACATATCCACACAACTCAATGGTGACAAAAAGGCACCTTTTTACCCTCCTGCTTTACCTCAGTTTCAGACCTACTTTGCTGGATTTGCTTTTCTAGAGTATCACTTCGTTATTACATATCTTATACATTGGCTTCCAGAAATGACAAATGGGGTGTCAGTTTTACTTTCTTATATCAAGATTAAAAAACTTTAAAAAAAAAATTTAAAAATTAACATCAAAACCCTAGAGTTTTATATTGAATTAAAAGAGGATATCAGTTAGTGAAAAGATGCACCTCTTTTTTTAATCAACATAACAATATTAGTTATGTCAATCAAATAACAAAATCAAGCAAACCTTGAGAAATCAACACTGCACTGTTAGCTAAATAATTAAATATATAACTTCACAGTATTACAGTAGATCAACAGACTAAGATAGTCAAGTGACCAAGCCCTCAAATGAAAACATCAGATTATTGCCACTCATTAAAGTAACTCTAGGAGATTAAGACAATGACAACATCCTTCAATTACCTTACTCAATACAAATGCACTTTAAATGTTCACTAGGTACTTTTCCCTTTTAGTACAGGAGGGTTCATTTCTATCATTCTCTTTTTCAAAAGGACACAGTGAGCTTTAAAAAGATGTGTAAGAGTTAAATCATGCGACAGCTTAAAATGCAACCATTAATATAAGAAAATCTGCCTCGATGAGAAGTTGTGGTTTAAGTTTAGGAAATCATTAAAGAACTCTGCTGGGAATCTCTCATGTGCACAGACAAATAAAAACCAAGAGATAACAGTGTTACTGTCCCCTGCAAAGGCAAAAAAAACCAAAAACCAAGAGAGCAGGATAAATTATTCACTGCTTACCTTCTTGAGATCTTGTCACTGGCTATAAGGACTCAAACCCTGGACCTTACTGCCATGGACAGGAGTTTCAGTCAGGCTTATGATGGCTTCCCCAGTGACAAAGAACTTGAAATTCTTCCTCCGCTGGATGACCTGCCAAGGAATCAACTTCAGCTATGTCTGTGGATAACAGGATTTTTTCCTTTTCCTTCTCTGGTCTTTACTTCTTGAAAGGGCATGTCCCACTCATTGCAGCTCTGAATCCAGTTCAGCACTTCAGGATCATTTAGGATCATTTCTTTAGGCCCAGATACAGTCATGTCAGGATGATCAGGGTGATTTTCAAGGCAGGTAGTAAGCGAAGATGAAGGTAGGTGTTTTCTAGAAGTTTGTGTTACCCTCCATCCTCCAGGGGCACAAGTTCTGCTGCCACCAAAACCAGTTTTACTCTTACAACCAAACCAACCTTATTTCCAGGTATGCATTTTATTGTGATTTATCCTGTCCTTAGTACTTTAGGCAGGGTTTCCTGGTTGGATCTGTTGCTTATTTGGAGGGAATTTTAAAAGAATAAGCTCATATAAATTCTGCTGGCTTTTACACTATATTAAAATAATTTAATTTTATACTATTTTTTTATTTATTAATCTTGGGTTCAAATAGGGTCTAGATTTACATCCCTCCCAAAGCTTATAAAATAGTTTTCAATAGTTACACAGGAAAAGGGCTGCATTCTGCATTTCTGCAGTGCCAAACATAGCAGTAGCCATTTTCTTTTTGTGATAACAGATAACAAGCCTTTCAAAGCCACAAAGTGACAAGAACTAATAAAGACCAGGCATTATCCACCCTCACGTTTCTATTAAAAGTTCTATAAGCATCACAAAAGCCTCATCAGAGCAGAACACAATAGTTCTCCCAACACAAAAGCCAATATACAGTGCCCAAGAAGATGGAAACCTACAGGAAGTTTGTATTTCTCTTTGCCTTCAAGGCTACATTCAGATTTTTCCATTATGTTCACTGATCTCAGATAGGATAGGTAAATGAATGCCAGTCCAATTTAAATCCTTCTTGGTGCAAGAGTGAATGCACCCAGTAAGAAATTTGATGCAGAAGTTAGGTCCTAATTAGCTGAGGCTAAGGCACCCAAGCACTCCAAATATCAGTTCAGTCTGATCTTAGGGTAACGAAATTTCAGAATAGAGTCTTCACTAGCCAGGTGAAATTAAACACTGACTACTACAGAGAGGTTAATGCAGAAATTAGGGACATTTCCTTGAAGGATTACAGACTTGGGGGATGGGAGTGGGACGAGATAGGACACAGGGAGCCAGAAGAGGAATGGAAGAAGGGAAGAGAAAGAGAAATCGATGCCTTAGGCCTGGGTACTTCCTGCCTCACTGAGCTGTATTTTTTGGAGGAAGAGTATATGCTTTCTCTAATAATTGTATAAGCACCTTTCCATCATACTCCTTGAGGAAAATAGTAAATTAGACATAGTGGTTATTATTTATATGTCTCAAAAGCTTAAAAGAAAAGGAACACAGTCTACTGTCAAATTCAGAAATCTATCTCCAGAGGGCAAGAAATGCATGTGCAACAAAGAGGTAAGTAACTTACACTGTTCTTCCATAGGTCAAGTGAAAAAAACAGTTTTATAAGGGTACATACTGCAGTAAAAAGAAAGATCCATGTGCTGCATGGAAAAAGCCAGACTTGTAAATTTATGGCATTATTTTTTATGTCTCAGCATCTTGCATGTCCAAAGAGTACCAAATGATAGAGCAATTGAAAGGCAAAAGTGAAGAAATACATATCCAGAAAAGGCCCAACAGGATGAGCTGGAATGAAAAGTCTTCTCAAGGTACCAGGGCCAGCAGGAAGGGCTGAATTCCAAAGGCATTGCCTTTCAAGCAGCGTTATTCACACCAACATCAGCTGCAGTTACCCGAACAGTGCTGCAGCCTGATTGCAGCATGTGAATATATCCACGTGTGTACTGCCAGTTACTAGAACAAAGACATTGCTCCACCAAAAAGCCTACTTAGCTTGTATAAGTCCTCATTTTTAAGACCGTTGAAATTTTGCTGCAACAGAAATTTCCAGCTTTTTAACACTGATTTCAGTCTGACACGATGGCAAAACAAGCTGCACAGACCTCACAGTTACCTCAGTAACAAATCCTGCACTTAAAGCCCAAATTAATGATCGATACAGAACATTCTAAAGAAGAAAGCATTGTTTAGAGTTTATGTTCTCTAGTAAAAAGGGCACTAGAGAAGACAATTCGATATTTAGAGTGAACAGAGCAAAGCCTGGGGCAAGAGGACTGCCACTGTAGTTCCTTACTGACAGGTCCAGGGGATGGAAAACCTCTCTTTGCTGCAAACACAGGGACAGCAAATGCTTTTTTTCCTCTCCTACTTTTTAGGAAGGCATAAGTCCAAAATGCTCGAAGGGTATTCTCTCCTTCCTCTAGAATCCTGCAAACCAGCAGGATTGCAGTATTTGCTTCTCCTCTTTTTTTTCTCTGACTCTCTTTACCATGTCAGGAGAAGAGAAAGAATTAATTACCACTTACCTTTGTACAGGGTGACTGATGAATATTCATTTGGTAGCTCAAATGGACTTTGCTTCAGGATTAAGGAGGACTTCAGTGAACCAAATATTTCTATTACCAAATCACATGGTGCCTTATACATCACTTGCCAAACTAAAGTGGAAAAACCATCACTGACAAAAGAAGGGGCAAAGGGAAAGGGCTGTAGTGATTTTGAATACCTAAAAACAGGAATAAATAAATCATGCTTCCAAATATTTGGAAATGAATTTTCATTAACTGCTTTGTTATAAATCCAAGAAAAGGATGGCACTGCAAGGAGAGCAGCGAGCCTGTGGTCAGCAAGTATCCAGTTAGCAATATAGGTGAACAAGCACTATTTAGCAATCCTCATTACATCAATTTTTAAGAGATGTACATGCTCCCAGGCAAGAAAGTGAGTCACTATCATAAAGAAGGAACATTTTTGCACCCAAATAGTCACATAAACCTTTTGTCAACAGAACAATGTTGGCAGTGTTACAGATTATTTGAGCACAACTTTATCTTCCATACCAAACATATTAACTGTATTCATTCAATGTTAGGGCTAGACTCCTTGTAAAGTTGTGTTAATAACAAAAGGCACCTTTTAGTTAACTGAACTTTGTTACTTTATACTCCTATTAAAGACATTAAATATATACTTTACCTGTGAATTTAGTGAAATCAGACATCCTAGTACCAAAATTAGGAACAAAGGTGCTTCCCTCCATCCACCCAACACACTGAGGAAATCATATGAACAATTATAACTACTAGAAAATGCTTTTTTCTGATCACTTATGTTAACGCAGGTGCGTTTCACAGAAACGTTTCTAACCAAACACCAGGAAAGCTTTGGCAAAATAATTAGAGAAAGTATTTTGTAAATCTGATCCCACAGGATAGCACCATGATAATAGAAACCAAGGTCCATATACTACTACAACCAGGCTACAGCTGAAAAGGGACATACTTTGGAGAAAGCAGATCCCCTGTGTCTAGTCCCTGTGCTAACAGAACCACACCACCTAAGTCACTGTGGCCAACTCCTGAATTATAGGAATATTATGAGTTAAAAGGATTTTTTCAGATTTTATCACTTTTCACTGTGTTAAAAAGTAAAATATCTTCTCTCCTTTTTTTTCTTAGTTATGTTCCTCATTTTTGTGGCTATATGAAAATGCTTGAGAACATTCTTGCAAAAGGATCAAGAGCCAGAAAAGGAGACATTACAAGCTGCCTTTACTCTGATCAATTCTCAAATAATTTTCATTCTACTGGTGGAAGGATAGGAGAAGTTTTGAATTTCTATGTTTCACTAACATTTTACATTTGTGTAGCATCTGATTATTGAAAAACCCTGCTGGGACACAAAATTACCTCACTTGACTATTGCAGTGGCACTACCATGGAAAAATAAATCTTTATTCAAACGCAGAGTTGCTTCCTCATATGCTGACCTGAGATCCTTGTAGAGTTCCCATCTGCACTGTGCTTGGTTGCAAAACTGTGAGCCACTCTGATTTCCTCCATCATCCAGCCTTTGTCTGACTTGCCTGAAAGGTTGCAAGCAGAGGACAGGGCAGGTTTGACTTGTCTGGTTCTTCTAATATCGGGGCTCGCTTACTTCACTTTGTAGGTTTGAAGCGGTACCAAAAGGAACAACTCCAAGTCACAACAGGCTTGCAAATCCACTTACAGTAAGTGGATTACAGTAAGGCTTTTATAACATCAGTGACTGTTCTCTTGCAGCACATTCGGGTTATGATCATTTCAATTACCTTCCCTTTGAATTAAACAGTTGGAGCAGACAGCCAGGGAAAACACAGGTATTACTTCTAATAATCCAATTCCACAGCAAGCTAATGAGAGAAATAAGTAGTTTTAAAGCTTTTCAAAACTGAATTAGATTTTTTAACAAGAAGTTCACGCAGTCAGTTTAGTAATTGGTATTCTGAGATCTCAAATGTGGAGGCTTCCCCCTGTGTTAGAAACACCATCAGGTCAGTCCATGTCCACAAGTATAGCCTGCACATGCCCATGGATCACGGATAAGATATGCCCTTGTGACAGACTGACCCCAACCAACAGCCAAACACCCACCCTGACTTCCTCTCACTCCTTTCCTGCTGAATGGGGAAAAAATAAAAGGAAGGTTAGACTTATGCATTGAGATAAGGATAGAATGATAGGGAAAGGAAAGCTGCGTGTGCAAGTAAAGAAAAATGGGAATTCTTTCCCTGCTTCCCATCAGCAGGCAGATCTCCAGCTACCTCCAGCTATACCTCAACATGCACAACAGCTGCTTGGGAAGACCACCATAACCAGGAACAACTGCCCTTCCTCCTCCTTTTACCAAGCTTTTAATGCTGAGGTGTGGAATATGGAATATCCCTTTGGTCAGTTCAGGTCAGCTGTCACCACTCTGTCCCCTCCCTGTTGTCTGGGAGGGACTGAGGAGGAGGAGAAAGCCATGAGAGAAAGCAAACACTGTTCCACAGCAGCCAAAAAAATGGTGTAGCATCAACACTGTCTTAGCCACAAATGCAAAGCACAGCACCACAAGGGCTGCCAGGGAGAAAGTTAACTCCATGCCAGCCAGACCCAGTACAATCTCAACCCCTTGTTCCCCACCATTCACACCATGTGTGATCTGAGGTATCAAAGCATCCTCTGTCCCATTCATACATTGCTTCATTTCAATACCCTACTCAAACGTTGTCATTCCATCTATTTCTCTTTCCTTCTTACCAACACTTACAACACATACTGTTTACTTAAACCACCTTTACATCCAATAGTCAGGTTTATACATCCTCTATAACCACTATACCTTGTCCCTTGACATACATGCAGATATTATCCCCCCATTCTATGCTCCCCCTCCCCCAAATTTCCACACAAACAGTCAATTACTTTGGTGCTATCTGTCAAGGAGATCACTCAGGACAGGAGAAGCACCACGTTGGATTGTTGAGCACAAAGAGCACTTGTGGTGGGTCAGCAGTGCTCTCACACGGCTCCTTGTGAGGCTCATTCTCTGTTGGTTCAGATGATTCCTTCTGTACTCCTTCCTACCCCACACAAGTCAAATAATGGATTATTTTCCCCCAGGGATAAATCTCCTTGAGGTACACAGCAGATTTCCACTTTCTCCTGCACCATGTGCTCCTGGGTCCCTGAGCAAAGTCAATCCCACAAAGGCGCTTTCCTTTTCCCAAGGCAGAGCAACCCACACGGCCTTTCCCAGTGCACATGCAGCCTGGCCAGTTTGCCATGCCTCACTATATTGATATCACAGACACCTCCCTCCACCTGTTCCAGGGAGACTTCACCTACATGGGTCACTTGATTGCAGTGCATGTTTCACATGTGTGATGGCCTCATCAGTCAGGACCCACTCCTCAATCACAAACCCATTTTTTCATTGCATCTCTCCCATTTATGGTCCTTATCTTGAATTCTTCAAGTGTTTTCATCCTGTTTTCTCCCCATGTTCTGTAGAGGAATGGGGTGAAAGTGGCTCAGTGGGCATCTGGCTGCTGGCCAAGGTTAACCTGACACAGTCTTTTTTTTTTTTTTATCCAACACAGGGCATACAGATTTTAACCAGTAACTTCCTAACCTGCAGTCAAATGCTCCGGGCCCAGGTCAATCCAGCACAATCCAAACATGCTCCCTTTAAGACATTTCTCAGAGCAGGAGAAGCTCTTGCCCAGAGCAAAGGTCAGGCTTGCCTCAGATGACCTCCTTGACTGAGTTTTTGAGTATAATATCTGCAGGACAAAACGCAAAGTTGCTGAGAAATGCATGTGATTAGCACTTCTGCCCACAAGGACAAGACAGCCTATCAAGGTATCACACATTCAGTGAAACTTGGTTAAATAAATCATCTTTTAAATCAACCTTTGCCCAATCAAAGTTCAGCCTTACTTATACGTACAGCCACAGGAGGAACAGCAAAAGAGAACTCCTGTGAAGGCTGCTCTACATAGATATACAGGTAAGAAATTCCTTTTTTCCTAATCCCTCCTCCCTTAGAAAACTCCTCTTTTGCAATACAAATCATGTTGCATGTAAAGCTCTGATGGATTAGAAAAAGTAGTATGCAGTGCATTGTAACCTTCCCTCCACTTCTAAATATGAAGAAATAATTTTTCCCATAAAAGCCTACTGCTTCTTAGCTGTGTGTGTGGCACTGGTTTTGCATGTTAATTCCTGGAATTAGCACAGATCCCCAGTGTTTGTCAAGAAAAACTGCTTTGAATTGTACTTGCAGTTGATACAATCTGATGTGTTCTAAACAATGTTCAAACAGGGCAGTTCACCCCTTTATTAGAGAATCTCAGTGCAATACAGAGACTCAAAAAAGCTCCAGGCATCTGACCAAGGAGTACAGGTGAATCATGATCTGCAGGCTTCATATCCTTGCCAGCTGAAATTCCTGTATTCTCCAGCTCCAGTGACATCTGTGCCAAACCCACACCACACATCCATGCTGTTCTGTGTGCTGCCCAAGTGACCTCAACAACGCAGCTTCAGCTTCCATAGCAAAAAATCTGCAGCATGGTTGGCCACAGCAGTGGCTCTGCAGTGAGTTGCTATCACAGAAGGATTTGACTGCCAGGAGATCTAAAGAACTGACTTCTGTCAGTAAAGAGACAGAAAAAAAAATCTTTCCAGTAAAATATAAACCGAGGTTGCTAATTACCTGGATTTTCCAACTGGAGGAATTTGTCTTCATTTGTCTCATTCCCCCATCTTCAAGGATCTTTGGCAGGACAACTATCCTGGGATATGTTCCCTGGTCACACCCACTATTTACCTTCCATATGGGGTATTCCTGTATGACATGCTTCACCCAAAACAGAATTTCATTACATCACAGAGCAGTTTAGGTAGGAAGGGACTTTTAGAGGTTGCCTGGTGCAATGTCCCATAGAAAACCGGGCTAGCTTAGATCAGGTTCCTCAGGGCTCAGTCCAGGTATCTCCCAGGACAGAGATTTCGCAGCCTCTCTGGGTACTTCTAGTACTGTCTGACTGCCCCAAAGAGGAAAAGCTGTCCTTATGGATGTCTGGTTGGAATTTCTCTTGCTGCAGCCTGTGTTGCCTCTCATCCTCCCACTGTTAATTTCCAGGAAGAATCTGGCTGTGTTCTCTACACAATCCAGTTAGGCAGTGGGAAGATTCCAATAAGATCTTCCCTTTACTTTGTCTTCCCAAGACTGAACAAATCCAGCTCTCTCAGCCTCCTTAAATACATGCTTCAGAACGTAAATCCCCTCTGCAAACTAGCTCCAATATGTCAATTACTTAGGGACATCAAAACTGGGGACAGTGCTTACACGTGGTCTCCCAAGTGTCAAAGGGAGGGGAACAATCCTTTCACTCTAGTTACAATCCCTTTTCCCAAAACTTCATTTCCTCTGTAAGACTTAATCCTGGTATTACACCCACTCCTCAGTTTTTACTATGTTTTTCACAGGCACTTTTCTTATTTGAGTTCTGCATTTTGCTTAGCTTCATTTGAGATACAGAGACAAAATAAGCAAGGAGGGTCTGGGAAAAGGGTTTGGTTTCTTTTCCCTAGCCCTGTTAACTAAATTCAACTTTGCACCGCTGGATTTTCTGGGGCCAAAAAAAACCCCAAAACTCCACACCAAAAAAAAACCACTCCAAGAATTACGTAGAAAACCCTTTCAACGTGTAATCAGAGGGAATACACCCTAGGCAAGGTTACTGCTTTTACTCATAGGTACCTTTCCATCCTGTCTGGTAGAGATGAGTTCTGCTCTGCAGCCCCGAGAGTGTAAAGTGAGCAAGAAGCCCCAAAAGAACTACGGCTTCTTCCTGCGTATTGAAAAGGACACCGCAGGGCACATCATCCGGAACGTGAAACACAGCAGCCCAGCCGAAGGGGCTGGCCTGAAGGATGGAGACAGGGTCCTCAGGGTTAATGGTGTCTTCGTGGACAAGGAGGAACATGCACAGGTACATGTCTGTTCAGTCTGGGATCCACACCATGCCCCCATCACCCAGGCCCACGGCTGCTGCGTGAAGCTTTTTCTTCCAGTTTTTATGGCTAGGAAATCCAAGAGCAGAGTCAACTGCTCTGAGTATCCCCCTGCATCATTCATTACCCACCATGGGCATGAAATGTCTTTGGGGTGCCTCCCTAGTGCATGAGCAGGGGGGTGAGACAACAAAGACAGTGGACAGTGCAGCTTTCCCTGGGGAGAGCTTTTAGCTCCATCACTCAAGCACCTGCTTGCCATTTCCCCCTGTGCATTACAGGTGGTGGAGATCATCAAAAACAGTGGGAATTCCGTTGTGCTCCTTGTTCTGGATGACGCATCCTATGAAAAGGCACAAAAGGAGGGAGTGAACTTGGAAGAGCTGGGTCAAAAGGCATCAACAGGACAACAGCAGGAGCAGCAGTGCCAACCCTCCATGGGCAACAGAGGAACTGCTGCAGTTCCACAGCCCCGGCTCTGCTACCTGGTGAAGGACGAGACAGGCTACGGCTTCTCTCTGAAAAGCACAGAAGGTGAGAGCC
The DNA here is from genome assembly GCF_017639235.1 of Corvus kubaryi. Classification (NCBI taxonomy): domain Eukaryota; kingdom Metazoa; phylum Chordata; class Aves; order Passeriformes; family Corvidae; genus Corvus; species Corvus kubaryi. The sequence goes on from NW_024581130.1 coordinate 6,696,713, forward strand.
GGGAGAGAAGAAACTGGATAGATGTATGTATATAATTACATAAATATATAGATGTATAGATACATATATATTTAGCAGCAGGGACACAGGTGACCACAGTTAACACGTGAGGGCCAATGGTGACACACAAACTGTTCTGGCTAACAGAAAGAAAGTGAGAAGCAGCAAGATGAGTTCAGATCCATCTCCAGTACATTTCTGTACAGCACATGCAGCACAAGGTTTTCTGAGGGCCATGATTCTCATGGGGTGGAAAACAGATGAAAAAAAGAGAGAGAAAAATAATAAGCTTTTTTCTGCTTGGTTTTTAAGCCCACTTAACCAAATTTACAGTCCCTGCTCAAACACCAGATATACACTCAATGTGCTATGTTAAGTCCTGTTCCATTCCACAAAATCAACTCAGGAATCAGCACATGAGGTTCTAGACAGCTGTAAGAAACACTTTCCCTCATTTGTAAGTTAATTCATTTAGAAAGAAAAGGATTTTGAACCTTTTCCATATATGCCTTTCTTTCAAGGCCAGTCAACAGAATAGGGAATCACCTCTAAAGAGCCCTCTAAGAGGTATTTTGGAATGTAATATAATTGAAGGACCAAACATAGAAGCCTTCCAAACACAGAAGCCTTCCAAACACAGGAAATTATGAAATGTATAAAACAACAGTAAAAGCAGATTCTCTCTTCAAAATGATGGGGGAGCAGGAATCAAATCCCTTTCAGCTGTGGTAATCAGCCCCTTTGCGCTCCTGGTAGGGAAATAACAATTTGAGCTGCAGATAGTGAACAAATATCTCCCTCCACCACTGAAGGGATTTTTCCAGGACAGAGTAAGAGACAGAGCAGTGGCTGTGCGGAAGGTTTGTGGTGCTCCTGTAATCTGCATCCAAGCAGAGGCCAAGAGTCTCTGAGGACATCAATGCTGAGTTTCCTTAACCACTAAATTCAGGCCTATTGCAGTGATTTACCCTGTGTAATGAGTTTTCATTTATTTTAGGACAGAAGGGGTTGTTCATAGTAGAGCTTTCATCACAAGGAGCAGCTGCAAAGGCTGGTGTCCAAAATAACGATCGCCTGATTGAAATCAATGGAAAAAATGTGGAAAATGACACACACGAGGAAGTGGTGGAAAAGGTATTGATTCATCTTCTATTCTGGCCTACTTTCACAGCAACCTATCAGGGTTACTGAGGAGGCCAGGTTGGCTGATTTAAGCACTTCACAGTAAATCTTGGGAGCTGCTGTTCATGTACCATCAACACATCAGCATAGCCCTCTGCATTGGTGCTGTTATCAAGCAGCCTCTTGAGCTGCCTCTCAAATGAACACTGGCATCAAGACAGGCCAAAGAATTTTAAATAACACAAGTATACTGCTGCCAGGAACCCTATTAAATAAATTCATTTCCTAGAAGTCCTGGAAATGCTCCTAATGGCAGGAGGGCAAGTCATCAAATGTGGTTTCCAGGGCAGGAAGAGGGAAGCCTCTGATGACACAGCATGGAGCAGGGAAGATTCATGATTTTAGACAGTAGTCCCTTTCTCCTGTTAAGAAGTCCAAAACTAATGAAAATTACTGTGCAAGTAATTCCACTAACTGGCTGCAAAGAACACTGCTAATGAGGCTTCCAGCTTTCTGCTCTCGGCACTGCTGAAGCACAGCTGGAGCTGAAGAGGTTTCAGAGAGCCATGAGACTCCAGCATTCCAGGAGCACTCAGTGCACACAGCTAACTATGGAATCATGCAACACCTGTGTTTTGTTTGAGCTACTGCAACACCAGCAGCAATGTGACACTGGTTAAGATGGATAAAAAAGGTATCCATTAGAGTAGAAAGGACTAAGAGAAGGATGGACTTGGGAGAAGCTGAACAGACAGAAAAAAACCCCACCTCAGAATCAGTAATCCAGGGAAACAGAAGAGGACCAAGAGCGACAGAAACTTGACTCCTGTCACTGTCATCTAAAATAGTGGTACAGATGGCACAATAAGTCTATACCGTAGAGTTCCACACCTAGAATAACCAAGTACTGTCTACAGAGGCTCACTGAATTCTACAGCACTGTATGCCACCTCCATGGCCCTCCACAGATAATTCCCTATAGGTCAGGAACACAGTATGAAATATGGATAATTTCCTCATGTATTACATGCCCCTGATTTTGTCATGACCCAAATTTCTGATGGGGTGGGGGGGGAGGGGGGGGGATAAGGAAAAAAATCAGTTTATAGTAGCATGGCCTAGACTAACAGCACCCAGGCCCTGCTATGTATCAGTGCACCAGTTACCAAAGTATCTGCAATTCCCATGAGCTGTTGAAGGGGTGACATCTGAGACTGTACATGTGCTGTCACAGGTAAAGAAGTCTGAAAATCATGTTATGTTTCTACTTTCAAATGAAGAAACAGACCGCTGTTTCAAAAGCCAGAGGATGGCACTGAGCAAAGAGAGTGCCAGCCTAAGGTTGCTTCCCCTCAAACCACGACTTATTGAGATCCAGAAGGGAAAAAGTGGTTATGGATTTTATCTACGGATGGAACAAAACACTGGTGGTAAGAACCAAGTTAACACACAGACCATGACATTTGCTGTGCCATTTCTTCCTATATGATGTTTGAAGCCCTCATTCCCTTTGGCTTCTTACTGACCATCTAGGAGAAATCCTCAGGGAAAACAGCCTCAACCTGAAGTGCAATTCCGACCATTTGCCTCTGCCATGCATTTTAAAGTCTTTAAACTTACCAAGCTCTGCCTTCACGTCCATCTTTCTCCCCTTCTTATCTTAGACCACATAATCAAAGATGTTAATTCTGGAAGCCCAGCAGCTGTGGCAGGTCTCAAGGACAATGACATCTTAGTGGCTGTCAATGGTGAGCGAGTGGATGGGCTGGATCATGAAAGCGTAGTGGGAAAAATTAAGCAGTCCGAGGCAAAAACCTCCCTGTTGGTGGTGGATAAGGAAACTGACAGCATGTATAAACTGGTAAGAAAATGCAAACTACTGCTAGGAATAGATAATTTATCACAATGAAACAGCCAATATGTTCTGATACTTTTTCAACTTACAGGAAATGTCGAAGATACCCCTGGTACTTTAGCAACTCTATTTACACTTGTACAGAAAGTCACTAAACACCCAAATCTTTGGCCTCTTCCTGATTTTTTACACACCATTGCAACAATTCTAAATTCAAACACGTGACAAGAAAGGTTAAGGTTTGCTGTTAAGAGAGGAAATTCAGAGCTACATGGCTGTGTAACCATTTATGAAGAACAAAATTTCCTTCTCACACAGATCAACACAGTAGTTTTCCACTCAGCCAGAAATTAATAGGGAAGAGTTCTTCACTGCAGCTCAAGTCTGAGTCACTAACAAAGTTTCAAAGTATGTTGAGTGTGAGAGCCTGAAACAGATTTCACAACAGAAGTTTTTATATTAACATCGTTTTGTTACTTTTTTCAGGCTCAAATTTCCCCTTTCTCATACTACTACAAAGCACAGGATCCAACTCCAGCTAAAACGGAGGAAAGATTGGAGTTCCACACTGAGCAGAAAGTGAACCACAAGCCAAGGATCTGCAGCATGGTGAAAGGACCTAACGGATTTGGCTTCAGCTTAAACATGATCAAGAACAAGCCTGGATTGTTCATCAACGAGGTACTAATAAAGAATGAGGAGCAAGGAGAAGCTCAAGTAGTTTGTTGGACAGTTTCCTCCCTTCCATCCTGCAAACAAATACAAGAAAAGCCACAAAAGTCTCTTCTCCAATGCTCTCAGATAAGAGCTAGAATTGTTTCAGTCAGATTGACTGTTGGCCCAAGACAAAAAAGGAGTAGCAGAAAATATTCCTCATGCTGTTAGTTATTTAGAGGGAAGGAGAATTCAGCTTTTGCATAATTTATGCTTTTAGTCATGAGTCTCACACACTAAAACTAGTATTTTAGACAGAATTGGTTTTTACTGTAGAACAGCTTAATTATAGGAGAGACACCTTTGCCCTACTTTGACCCACCTTCTCTGAATTCCACAGCCGGTAAAAGCCAAACTCCTGCTGTCCCAAATTACATCTGCAGCTTCAGCTTTCTTGAGAGGAGGGGTTCCACTCATTACTAAGGGATCTGTGAACTGTACTAAACTTTGAAGTTACTGGACAGAGACCTCCAAGTAGTTAGAAAACTGTTTTTCTACCTGTCTTTATGGTTCTACCATGCCACATTCCTATAATGTTAAGTCTATCAAGATCAAGATGAAGATCAAGATGCATCTTAAAACCTCGAACTGATGGGTTCCATGTTTATTACATCTGGGCCCATTGCCTGTCCTAATTCCTTCCTGCCCCACAAATCTCCCCTTCCCCAAGCTTATACCACCATCCTCTAGGGAAAGCTAACCCTCAGCTGTTAATGCATCTTTCCAAGTTTAATGCCAATATGCTGCTCTGAACTCCCCTCTGCAGGTACAAAGCCAGGGCCCAGCTGACAGAGCAGGTGTGGAAAACAATGACTTCTTGGTGGAAGTGAACGGAGTGAATGTGACCAACGAATCCTATGACAAAGTGGTGGCAATGATCCAGAGCAGTGGGGACAGACTGACGCTGCTGGTGTGCAGCAGAGATGCTTACAGGTATTTCCAAGGCCAAAACATTCCCATCACAGCCTCCATGGCAGATTCAGACACTTCTGAGCCTCCTGCTTACACAGAAAACCACCCATCAGAGCCAGAGAGGAACTCACCTGAGCCAAGGGAAAGGGTGAGTAATCCTGCATCAGGCAGATGCTGAGGGATCACACAAGGAATAGGAAAAGAACTTTTTTTTCAGGTAGTATGTTTTCCAGAGCTAGGACTGTTAACTTAAGCTTGTATTTTTACAAGTTACTTAAAGGAAAGCTGCTGATTATCACAAACAACTCTTCTTTTCCCCACACTAATACAGATGAGTATCTTTAATGCAAGATTAAATCACACAAAGAATGCACGTACAAGAGATTTTATGGAACAAGATAATCCAAATACAGTAATCCCTAATGATGATGGGAAACAGGCAATACTATTGTGGAAGTGCAGGGAAAAGTGCTTAAATACACCAAAAACATAAACAATGTTTATGGAAACCACATTAAATATTTCAAAATGGATCATTTTGGAGAAGGAACAGCAACTGATAGGTCATGATGACACTTTCTAGACAATGTGCTAATTTGAAATTATTTTATTTCGTGCCACTAGAAAGAATCTGAAGCATGACTAAAGTCAGAAAAGCAGGAAGGTATTACTTTCTGAAACACTTTTAACCCTCTGTATGGTCAGCCTTAAATATTAAAATATGTATTTTCTGATCACACAAAAGAGACAGACAAGTTAAGACCAATACTGTTCCTCATTTATTTTTCGTTAGCCTTGTCTGCAAGTTTTTTCAATAATTTCTTAGTCCCCACGGTGCATTTTGCAGAAGTTACCACTACTTTTGTGTTCAAATTGAGCAGATAAGGGAATTCAACAATAGGAACCCTCTGTTGAACAAATTTCTCTCAAATTGTACTTAACCAGAAAAGCCCTTGAACAACAAAAACTGTATTTGTTGGTTCATTCTACCAAGTGTGTGACTACTGCAGATGAAAATAGGAGTCTGCAACAGTGCAGACTATCAAACGTGTTTACAGACTCAAAATAATCACAACGTATTTGTTACTCCTCTGCAGGCAGACTCATCCTCCTCCTCCCTATCAGCTGCCTCCACAAGAGCTGACGGTGACAACAGTGATGACACTAAGTTGTGAGGAGACAAAACTATGCCAACAACAAAAAAGAAACCTTCCCAATCTTTTCTTCAGTTCTTCTTTGCTATTCCACCTCTCAGAACTTGGCTGCTCCAAGGAGTACCAAAACCATAAAGGAACGCAAACTCTTGCTGCAATAAACACTTCGGTGTAACTTGCACCTGTTTAACACTCTGCAACTGTGCTCCACTGGCTTTCTGCCTCGCGAAGTGGGCACTCAGTCACTCACTCCTGAAAAGGCTTAAAGAACTGCAACTTTATAATTTAGTGTCCTGCAGCAGAAGCTGGCAATGTTTTATAGATTTGTAAGCATCTTAGCCTGTTATAGATAAGCTCTTAACAAAGAGCAATTGATTTCTCACCATATCCCAGGAAAGGCAGCTCTCCCACTAATCCAAGTCCATCAACTCCATCTCTGTGGCATCTCTTTGCTTACAGCAGTTCAGCTGCTGTGAAATGGCATAAGCCAGGTACTCTGTGCATTACGATCCTTTTTCCTCCTAACACTGCAGAAATTTCTTCCAAACATTAAGTTAACTTTGTAATTCACATCCCAAGATGTTTAATCACTATTCTCTCTCCTCTGCATACAGCTCTGGATTAGAATACTGTATGTAATTCAGTCATGCACATTTGTCTAACCCCAAGTCACCACCACGTTGTCTTGAATGCAGCATAAATGGGTCTGTAATACTGGTGCTGTATACTTTGCCTCCTTGCTGTACACCAAAGACAATACAGAAATAAATTGTTTAGAATGGTTATTTTCCCCCCTCCAGGTCTTACTCTCACCACCTACAATTTATGTCCCAGAACAATTATAAAACAAACAAAGCCTCAGAGAGTGGCCATGGGAACCTACAGGTTTAAGTCACACGAATAAAATTTGTAACATACAATGTAAACAAGGCATGGCAGTGGTCTTTGACTTTACACTGAACTCTAGATAGGAACCCAAAACCTCAGTTCCACTGACACAGGGAGAGAAAAGAAAAGCTGACACTCGGTAAGAGAAAGCCAATCTCCAGCTGCTAAGGACGGTAGGTACTAGTGATACACACTAGCACACACTGCATACAGAAATGAAGTTCTCTCCACTCCACTTCTGCCAGACAGCAAATCCTAACCACCTTCTATCTAGCTCAAATCCAGCCAAATCTTTGGGACTGACAAAAAACAACTGTGATGCTTGCACATTACAAAAGCTTATTTAATTCCACAGACTCAAACATTCAATTCCAGAATTGCCATCCTCCAAATCCCAATTACGAGTTGATTTTCAAAAGAAAAATCACATTTCTTGGTGCCTTCTATGAAGATGTTGTTCCAACAGTAGGAGGTGTTCCCTCAGCCAGCCTACCACACAAGTTCTGATGCCCCTGGATAGTGGTATGCCCACGATTGCTTTTATTACTTGGTAATGAACTGTTTCAAGTTCAATACGCACACCCCCGTCCCTTCCAGCTGTGGCACTGAACAAAATGGGCCACAGAGCTTGATGATGACATGTGTGGAGGTTCGAAGAGCCAAAACTCACAGAGCAGTCCTGTCTCTCCGAGTTTTGCAGATACACTGCCAGAACACACAGAACAGTCCTATCTGTCCGAGTTCTGCAATCCACAGGCGTTGCAGCAGTGCAGCTGACCGGACAGAGAGCAATGCATGGCTGCAGTTCTGCCTCAGAGGGCCATATGCTTTTCTGGGGCTTGTTTGTGTGCTAAATAGAGAAAGAGGATACTGGACAAGGCACTAACTAGGAATATCACATCAAACCAACGGTGATAGAAGTTGAACTGGAGCTCTCCCAGGACTTCTGTAATAATGGTGCGGTACTCCGGAGGCATGCTCATGCGGATCAGGAGCACTGATGACACAAAGTACATTCCCTGGAAGTTAGAACAGGGACAGCAGTTACTGCTTCACCACAGGCTCTGAGCCTAACAGGGGGCAGCACACAAAGATATTGGTATGTGTTTATACACACACAAACAGGTCTGCATGCACAAATGCACACAGGGTGTGCCCACGGCTCTCCATACTCACCATGATCTGTGCTAACAGCAGAACAATAACATTGGAGGACTTGCTGCTGGAAATGGCATAGAAGAACTAGGGAAAAAAAAAAAAAACAAAAACATTAGAAATAAGCAGTTAGGTAATTCTGATGTGCCTTAGGACAGCACGAAAGGTACATACCATTCAATACCTTTTCATCCAAAAAAACTAATCAAAACATTCTAGAGGGCTACCTGTAGCCTACTTTCATAAACCTCAAGCTTTCATAAACCTTTCATAAAATTTCATAAACCCTAGTCTGAAACCTCAATCTCCCCCAGGCAGTTGCACCTTGTGGTAAAAATCACAAAACAATACAGACAAGTTTAAACATAGGTACCAAAGGCCAGGTCAAGTCAATGAGTCACATGTCTGTTGAGTCAATGCCTTTCAGTAGTACCAGCATCTTAAATTAAGTAATCCAAATGCTTTTAATCACCATCTTATCAACCTTACTAATAAGCCTTGGCTACAGCATCATTTTGAACCCTTGCTTACATTTAGCATCTTATTTAACATCTAGATCCCTTCCTGACAGAGACTGAGAGGGGAAATATCCTACAAAGGTATTTTTCCTACCTTCCTCCCTCTTGCAAGAATTTCTATTCAGACATTTAAACATAAATGCATATTGAAAGTTTAAGACAGTATTTGTTCCATCTAAAGGTAAACATCTCATAGTGAATTTCTCTTTGTAAAACCACTTAAAGAGACCCAGTTCTTACCTTTGTAAGTGTGATTAACAACCCTCTAATAGAGGTAACAATGATTATTCCAACAAGAATAAAGGAAATGTGCTGAGACCAGAATTTGACCTGTATCAACAAGAAGAACACAGTTAAAACTGTAACCTCATTTACACCACATTGTAGAGCTGTCAATTCTTCAGGGTCTTTGTCCTTCCTAACTATACAGATACCCATTGTAGACAGCTTTATATAACAGACATTTTCACAAATGTATTAGCAACTGTTTACTCCAAACACAAGAGAAGGATATTTAGTTTATACCAATCACAAAGAACCCATTTTGAAACATACCCCAAAACAGGGATATGTTTCAGAAGTGTAAACGACAGAACAACCATTTGCATAAGCAATCAAAATTACTCTGTAGCTGAATGTATTAATCTAAGCAGGTTGTCTAAAGTGCTTCCATTTCTTCAAAACAAAAAACACAAATCACTGCCTCTCTGGCAAGACCACATCACCACCTCAGCATAAAATCAGTGTGAAAGCAACGTTCACTGCATATTTTCCCTTCCTCCCACTAAGTCAAAAGTCAAAGCCACATTCTCAGGGTCTATCACTTTCTCCCTAGCAGCAGGATGGTTTTATTTAGATAAGATATGAATTGCTGAAAAGGCTGTAAGAATTAATAAAGGCTCACATCAAACTGGATTCCCAGGTAATTTACAGTGATCTCAATTCCTCTTGTGACTGGATCAGTCTTCCCCACACGGTCAAATACAATATTGATGGTTGCCTGAAAGAGAGATGGATTTACATTCAAGCAAAAAGGCAAAAGCATTTCACACTCTCACATGTGAGGCTCATGCATGACTCTTCTATTGTACCATCAAGGAAAGGGCAGGGGGCAGTCAGATTGTCTAAGAAGGCACAGAACACATCCACGTAAGAATTACTGGTCTAAGGCTGTATAGAAAAAAAACAGACCCAGAGCTTTATTTCAACCAAGGGCCAGTTTCTTTCAGAATTTCTGCATTTTAATGAGACTAGAGTGTAACTTGATGAACTGCATGCGTAGCATAATCTATGCAGGGTATGATATTTGCATACCACAAAAAATGCAATAAAATATTTACATACCATGAAGATTTTCCAGACACAATAGATGGAGAAAAAATAACCCAAAAAGTTAAAGTATTTTCCCTGGAAAGTTTTGGAGTACTCTATTCTCTCCTGGAAATACAAAAAGACAAGAGAGGGAGTAGAACATAGAAAAATACATCATTTCCACAATTACCCACAATATAAATTGTAATGGAGCACCAACAGTAGCAAACACAGCCCCACCTTTCTGTATCTTTTAATTCAAATGTTTCTGAACTCGTGATTGTTAATTCGTAAGCTTGTGAATGGTTATGGGGCCAGTGGGGCAAACTCAAGGATGGATCTGAACTGAAAGGGAACTGTAATCCAGCCCCAAAGCTAAAGAAACAGATCCTCACTCCACTGCATTACAACAATTCACCATCTACCTACTGAACGGGTTTCAATTTCTCATAACAGATGTTCTCTTTCAAACTATTCTGACCTCCCAACACCCATCTGGGCAGTTATTTGCTGTATACCTTGGTTGCATGCAAGTCAGCAGTTTCCAGGAAAAGCTGCCGACTCAATTCTTCCAGGGCATCCACTTCTTGCTGGATAAGGGACAGATCTGGCAAACCAGCATAGTCAAGGCTAGAACACACCAAAAATTCTTAATTAAAAACAAAACATTCCCCACCTTCAGCCCAAGGGCCACATCTAATGGTTTGGTCTCTTCTTTGATCCTGATCAACTTTTTCACTCAATCTTCATGCTCCTCACTAATACAGCACCAGAGAAATCTCCAGGATGTACGTGGTGAACACTACTCCAGTTTAAGGAGGTAGGCAGGACACAGTATTTAGGCAGTCATGCAACCAACTCTTTATTTCTCTGCCTGGGAAACACATCACAGAATAGAACCAGAGCTCTCAAAAACTGCTGCTCCACTTTGATCAGTGTCCCTTGCCACTGAAGTGCATCTCACAATATGCCATCCCAGATCATTTTCATAAACAAAACTGCTGAGTACCTGCTCCAAGAGATTAGTGATTACTATGAAGAGTCTGTCAAATAGCCAAATTCTGATTTTAGCAGCTAGTGGGAAAGGAGAGGAAGAAGAGTCCTCAGCCTTAAACATGCAAAATGCACACTTCAAGTGATCTGACAGAAATCGTTGGTAAGCAACTCTGTTAAGAGAAGTACAGACCCTTGTAATTCCCAACAGATCCCTTCTATAGGGAAGATTGAAACTGGGTGATCTTTAGGGTCCCTTCTAACCCAAACCATTCTATGATTCTGTGACAAGTGTGCATGTCTGTCCCCTGATCTGCTGTACATTTACAGAGCAGGGCAGAAACATACAACTTCTGCCTGTGTCACAGTAAAACCATGCCCAAGCCTGGGCAAAAGGTCAGATGGTGCTGGAGAACAAACTTCCCAGGAGATGTTAGGCTTGAAATGTGTTGAAACACAAATGCTTTGTAACTGTCCCAACTAACATTTTACCTTTCAAAACAAAGAAAGCTGGATCCACCTCCCAAGGCAGGTGCCAGCATGCAGATGAAGGATACTTTCACTGCCAGGAACAGATGTTGTAACACTTTTTATCATTCCCCAGAAGCCAGTGGGTCTGTTATGCACTTCTCCTCTCTGAAACATTGTCCTGTGAGCCACTGCTATCCTGAAAGAACAGAAAACACAAGTCCTTAGGAATAAAATATTTTTATGAAAAATCAAAGCAAGAAAAAATAAAACAAATCCACCAGTTTCTTAGAAGATGCTGTTAAACTAAATTCACTGAAAACAATGACCCTTTTTTCTTGCCCTAAACATCAACCTCGTTACATAAAATTATCCTGATTAGCTGTGGAGTAGAGCCCAGACCAAATCAAGTGCGATTGAATGAGACACTTCCCAAGCCTTTCACTCAGGATCCTGTTTCAATCCTAAAGGGGTTTAAACCCAGTTAAAAATAAGAATTCAAATGGATTTTTCAGCCATATGATTAGTTGCTTTCCTTTCCTCAAACACACAGCTGCGTTATCTCAAGCTCAGGACTTTTCATGCTCCTCTCTCCCCTTGGACACCTCTTCTTTATCGCTGCACATCCGCCTTTTCCATGGAGCTATGAGCTCCGGGTGGTGTGCAGAGCACCCTCTGATATGCTGTCACTCACTGCTGGGCTGCATGACAAGCTGCTATGAAGCAGAAACACACAAATCCATTCTTGGACTGAACCACTGGATGCTTCAGGCAATGTGAATGTGACTCCTGAAGTTAATTCCAACACTCCAGCAGCAGCTGTGTACCGTCCCTCACACTCCCATGCGCACCACGGCATAATCCCCACGAGCAGTGCTGGCTTCCGGTCTCGTTCCCTCACATTTCTCCCCACTGAAATTTGTCAGCAAGTTATCCATTCCTAAGCCGAAAACTTTTCACAGGATTTTCAGGATGATCCACAATTCTGTGGGGTTCAGTCCCTTTCTTGTAGCTGCAGCCAGCATTGCTACATTTGGCACCGAGCCCTATTCAAGGTTGTTAATAAACAGTGCAATAGAAAAAAAATTTTAAAAATCATTCCATTCAAATCAGCAAAAGAAACACCCTTGGGGCACCCCACATACACATAAAAGCATATATGGCCACAGACTAGAGAGACCTTGGAATCCTGATAGCTGTCAAATGTAAGAAATGCATTTTTAATCCTTGCTTTCTTCACAGTACACAAATTCACGTGGTCCATGCCAAATGATCCACAGCATTGCAGCAAAAATGCAGCAATGTCCAGGTGAAGCACAAGGCTATAGATACACAAAGGCAAATCTGTTCTTTTGAGAGGTGAGAGGGATCTCTGTATCCACACAGAGGCCAGTTCTGGAGACCTCACAGAAAGGATCCACAGGCAAACCCCACAAAACTCTGTTCGTGTAGATTGGTAATGATGTTATGTGATATTTGTGTGTCACATCAGTTGATCTGACTCTTTCATGATCCAAATGAAGCAATGTCATCACAGAATGCTGGCATTTCAAACCTGAGGCTTAGTTATGTCACACCTGCAAGGATGAGTATAAAGAATCTGACAGCTTTAGAGGTGAGTTTCCATAAGGCCTTACTTGATTGTGTTCAGGAAGGAGAGAAAAGTGATTCCTGTGCAAAAAACATCAGGGCAAACAACCTTCACCAACTATCTCTTACTGACTAGGAAGTCAGCATCAATCAGGGCTGGCATGAGAAGAAATGTCAGGATCAGCAAAGAAAACAAAAAACTTTATGTTCTATTGCCTTATCACTCTTGCACTCACAGGTAAGTTCTGAACTACCAATATTATGGAACTGTAGCATTTACCCTACACTGGAAAATACTGCTATTCCCACCTGTTCTGCCAATTATTTGGATTGCATTTGGACTGATACATATCATACTTTTCAAATTCTGCTTTATATGAACAAATAGTCCAATCATGCAAGCCAGTGCTCCCTGTCAAAGCAAAAAAGAGAACAAAATCTACAGAACTCAAGCTTCTGCTATTTCTTGCACAGTTCTGAGACTACCTAGTTTTGCAGTTTGTTTTGGGTTTTTTGTTGGGCTTTTTTAAACATATACATGAGTTTCATTATAATTCCCAAGTGATTAATACGTGGCTCTTCATAATGGTTAGGAAGTTGCTATATTCAGAAGATATCCTGGCCGTAGGAAGGCAAGAAAGTGCTAGCTAGTTACAAGCCTCTGGCATCCTTACTTTTACCCCAATATCACTCTTCCTGGACCAGAGGTCCAAAAACACTGTACAAAACAAAAGAGCAGACTCAGAAACAGCACTACACAGTATCTTTTAACTCCAAAGACAGTCTTTTAGTATGCTTCCAGCCAATTAAACCTGAGTAATTAAATTCTCTCACTACTTACCATCTCACACATGACCACAAATACAGGGTTTACCGTTGTTGACCACTTAACATTTTCAAAGGGGAAGGAGGTTATGCTTTAACTACACTTCCATCAGCTAATATTGATCAGCAGATACATACATGGTGATAAACTTAGCAAGGTTAGACTATCTAAAAGCTACGTTAAAAGGTTCCATTGAAACATTAGGACACAAAAGGTAAAGTTGGGGAGACTGCTGTGAGAATTCAGTGTCAGACAGTCAAACCTTTGAAGTGACTCCAGTGACTGGATTTATTCTGCACTATTAGCAAGACATGAAATATATGATTTGTAACAGCAGACAAAAATCTTCTCAGTGTAAATCAAATTACATTGTTTCTGAAAGCAGTTTTTTTAGCTTGGGGTACATGGAATAAGCTAAACCAACACCAGCAGAATTCTGAGAGCACACTTGTGTAGTACAGTATATCTACATCACCAATGTTTTGCAATTCTGCAAAATTTAACCAAAATAAACCTTGCTATTTGCAAGAATATAGATGTGTCCACACCACCTCATTACCCTACTTCAGCTTTGACCAGGATCCACCCTATGTACAAACCACTTTCTGTCCTGAAACCACCAGTAAGAGCCAGCTGCAGTGGCCTAAGGTCTCCAGTGACTAAGTCAGTCTCCACTGACTAAGCAGGAGAGAAAGGTGCCCATCCTACAGATCAGGTACGCAGCCAGCAGAGCGACACATGGTCTTGGAAGCCTAATCTGTGCCACTGCAGTCACAAAGGGCACTACTTAGTGTTAAAAACAGTCATGTATCAGGCCAGAACAGAACACCACACAGCTCAACCCAATTCAGATTTCAAAAACCATCTTATACTACTTCAAGAACCATCTTATACCATACTGACTGAAAATCTTTGAGGCAAACGATTTCATGCTAATGTTGCCCTCTCACCTTTTTTTCTTGCTAACAATCATGTCCATAGTCTGAAGGAGCCGTCGCTCCAGAGCCAGAATATCTGCATCTGTCACATTCCTGCAAAATAAAGACCCCCAATTAGGCCTGCTACCCCATTTCAGAGGAGATGTGCACACGCCCATGAGACAAAGAGAAAAGCCTGTGTAAGGAGAATATGCATCAGCAGTGGAAATGGTTCTAGCATGCAGACATGACAATAGCTAGATTCAGAAAAAGAGTAACAAAAAACTTGAAACAACGCCACAGGAAAAACAGAAAACTAATCTCAAAAAACTGGGCAAGTATTTCACAAGGCTGCAGTTACCTGAGAAAGTAGGACATGTAAGTGTATGGACAGTTGACAGCCCCAAATCCTGACAGCAAAGCCATGAGTGTCACCCCAATCACACCAACACGGCTGATGAGCTGTTCTATAGACAGGATTCCTGAGGGAGGGAAAAACATGGCATCAGCAACCTTGCTCTCTTCACTCTGCTCCACACTTGGTGCCCTCCTAACACAACACAGAGCTGCTTAATTAATCTGACTGCCTTCCCATTGCAATGACCCCAGGTAACAGGAAGGACAGACAGGGACTAGGAAAAGAAAGGGGTAGGACGTCTCCCTCAGAAATCACATTACCACGCTTAGAAATGGGGACGGGGAACTCCAGCTGTGAAGAAACTTAAGACAGATATATGGATATGTGGAGAGGACTAAATGTCAATATTTTGGTTCCAAACTAATAAAATATGTTTGCCTTTTGCTGAGATGGGAATACAGACCATCCACCAGGCACTTATAAAAGAGTGTCTTCCATAAAGACACTTCTGCAATTATTACCAAACCAGTCAGTCCTGGCAAACTGGACTAAAAATGTCTGAACCATAGAGAGGAACCCCTAGCCTGTCAAGTGTCATTAGAAGTGACCCCTCCAGATCAGATACAAGTTGTGCTTGTAGGACAGTGGAGTTGGGAAGCTTAAGCTGCTCCTGGCTGTTCAGTATTCATCTGGTTGACACAAACACTTTGTTGAGGTGACCACCAACAAGGTCTTTACCTGAGCACCAAGTGGACTCTAACATGTTACTCAACACGAACATCAAGCCTGTGCTGTAATCATCACCAAGCACTGAAGCTATATTTATTCTTCCACACAGACCTCAACCTGTCTTCCCAGGACACAGTGCCACGTGTAGTAAACACCACTCACTTTTTAGGGAGCTGGTTACAGAGCAGCTGCCACACACAGCACATTTGGAGCTTACACGATTGCAAAGCTGAGATGGCCGAGCACCAAGCCACATTTCATGCTTCAGAGAAGTGGAATAAATGATGAAAACAAGGCAAAAAGACTTCACAAAGGGAAACTGAGACACCCAGTCATGTGCAGCTGCACAGAGATTTACAGGAGCTACAGAATGTGCTACAATACACTGGCCTTTTGCCCCACACAGTCAGACTGCAGCACTTAAAACAGAGGTGCCTTCAAAATGACATGACATTCCACTGGTTGGAGCAATGCTTCCCCGTGAAACTCAGAGCAACCCTCTTGTGATCAGGTCACATAAACTGAATGAAAGTTCCATCAACTCACATAAAGGTAAGAGCTTTATTAAAATACTGGTGTGTCATCAAGCATAACCCTCCTTCCACTACGAGCTCCCAAACCCAGGTCTCTTAAATAAGCTGCAGACCAGCAGAGCCCTTGATCAAGGGTGCACTTCCCTGCTGCAGGACACTGCCATCCCCATCCCCACCTGCCTCAGCTGGGTCACCACTCCCTGATGAAACCCACAGCAGCCTTGTCCGTACATGCAGGACACAGTACCCCAAAAACACAGCAGGGAATAAACATGTAGAATCCACTGCTTTAACCATATGTCTATACCCAATAGGAGAAGGCACTCTACAACTCTTAAGTGGAAGTATCACACCCTGTAAAGTACAATTAAAAACAGAAAACACCCTACTACCTGTTCTGGAAATCTGCAGGTGTTACACAGCCTCCCAGAACCTTTTGGTGACCTGAGAAGGATTACCCAAACCCCACAGCTAAGCTCCCACTGGGTTATTCCATTCTGCCAACTCACACACCTTCTGCAGCTCACAGTGGATACAACTTTTTCTTGGCCATGGAACACTGGGCAGAGGGATCTGCACTATACATCAGCTGCTACATTGCAGAGGCAAATGACACAATTACAAAACACAAACACACATTTTCTCTTAGGAAACTTTCAGGATCACAGATGAAAGGGTGAGCAGAACCTACAGCAGTCGATATCCTTCAACTTCTCATATGAGTACAGAGTCATGCAGCTTCCTACAGAACAGAAGGACTAAGCTGAGCATTGTGTATGCAGACAGACATATTCATCAATTTCAGTGAAACAGACTGAATTTCACATGTTGGGCACAATATACAAGCAATTTTCCAGTGCAGGGAAAATATAAGGCAAATATAAGTTTCACAGGAAACACAGGTAACAATCTGGTTCTAATCCTTCAGCACACTGAGGTGCCTCAAGGATTCAGCAAGGCCAGGCACATGCTAACAAATTCTGTTGGACCCAAACTATCCTGAGTGCACACAGTATCTTCACACTGTAAATACTCTTGGTTCCATGACCGCAACAGATACCCAAGCTAATTCTGCACACAAATAGCTCTGGCATCCAGCAGGACTTACCAACTCACACTCCAGTCCCATGCAACTGCACAGCCTCTGGGCTCAGGCAGAGCAGGAATCTGTACCAAAGCCAGCACAACTGCCAGGCTACAGCCTGGGCAGCTCTGGTGTTTAGGCACAAAGCTGTGTTTTGTCAACTGGATAGCCACTCATGCTAAACTCATCTGATTGAAGCCACAAGAAAGAAAAATCTGACTGAAAAAATGTCAGATGAAGGAGTGATTGTTCAGCTGCTTCTTAAATAAACAAGGTTTAGTCTCCACAATAGAAAGAAATAAGTAAATAAAAATTGTGATCAACTTTTTGTGGAGCTAAAGCTTCTGTGTCCTCAAAAGTACATCATGTCCTTACATAGCCTAGGTTCAGCTAGGACGTACTTCATTCAAGTTTTCCTGTGGTACTGAAAGAACACTAATGAAAAGAATCCAGGTGTATCCATGCCTTTTTGTCAGTCTGACTACCTTCATATTACAGATTTCAAAGCAGAGCAGACCCTCAGTTGCAGGAACTACTTTCCACAGTCGCAACTGCAGATCTGAGATCATTATAGGTCCAAGGTAAAAGTGAAGTAACAAAGCCTATTTGGGCAGGGGGGAAGAAATCAGCAAGAAAATGAAACTCACCATGTTTTGGGCTGAGGATAGGAAATGGATCCCCCAACTTCCAGAAGAAATACATGAAGGTCAACCACACAACACATGCAAAAAGGAGTTTCTGTCTGTGCACTAATGGAGAGGAAAAAGGGAGTGTTTAAAATAGGTTCTTCCTTTAGAGCTTTTTATAGCTTGCAAAATTTCTACATTGATCTAAATGCTACTTTGAGCACAGGTGGCCAAAGCAGGTGTCACCTGACAGAGCTACAGCTTGCAGTGTGCACCCCGTCACCTCCCACAGATGCAGCCAGTTGAGAGACCACCACTTGTGAGAGCTCCTGCAGGGACACACTTGGCCTTTTTCCCATTGTGGGACCACTTCACTGCTTGCTTCTTGTGTGACCTTGAACATGACTCCTAAATACTTCATCTTCATGGCAAAACCACACATTTAATATTCCCAACCTATGTGCCTAAGCTTCACACAAAAGAGCGACAAATATCAACAGCCCAAGGGTTAGGTGTCCATTAGCCCATAGAAGAGGCCTCATCCAGACAGTAGAAGTAAAAAAAGCAAAAGTAATTTATTGAGCTTTTCTGCTTCATGAGTGATGTATTGAGCTTCTCCGCCTCATTTCTTTTGCCCCCTAGCAGAACAACATAGCCTTGCCAAGGGTTGCAGAGTTTGGCTGCAAGCTTAAAATTGCAAAGGAATAAATCCCAGTAACACTACTCTGAAGTGCTCAACTTTGTTGAAACCTGTGAAGAAAAGCAGCACTTGCTGGGGTCATGTAAAGCATTTCCTGACTGTTCAATGAATGGTTCATGCTAAAGCATGAAGTTCCAAAGGGAAGTTATCTAGCCAGACAAAGCCAGGGGAAGGAGGGAGCTATGAAGACAGTAACCAGAATTATTTCTCATTTGTATTCTTTGTCTCAAATTAGCAACTCCCCTGCCACAAACCAAGTACTCACATAATCTGATATTGCTCACAACAAAGTAACCAATATAGAAGGGCACCATGAAGACCAGGATGAGCAAAATGACACACAGGTTCAGCTTCCAGTGAAAATATCGAGAGCTGAAATAAAGCCAAAATACTGATTAGCACGATATAATACAACAAATTTCTCAAAGAAAATTGCATGTCAGTGAAATCTTTTCAACTACATCAAGCATTGAATAATATTAGCCTAGCATATAGAATATTCCGGATTTTTTTGTTTTTATTAGGGCAGTTGTTTGGTTTAGGGTTTTGTATGGTTTTATTTTTAAATACAGAGGTCAAGAATGTGTATTTCAAAATAAACACTGGGTATTTTATCAAACACTGTATTTTCTATGTTGACTAATGCCAGTTGCAGCATGATTCATGTGACTGCTCATCTAGTTGAACAGTAAATCAAAACTAAGTAGCAATTAATTTTCTAGTGAACAGCTGAGTCAAAAAAAGAGCTAATTCATATAGAAAAGACTAAAAATATTTAATGTTGATAGTTCAGCATGTTTCACTTCAGAAAGAATTGTCCCATCTGCAATATTTTGCAAAGCAAGGTTTTATAAATATGTATCTCAATCAACATGAACAATACTCCCTCTGACCAACTGAGAGTAGTCAAATGCAGGTGAGATTCATCTTGGCTGAACTGACTTTTCACTTCACTTGAATGGAAAAATACATGCCCCATTCCCAATATCAACTCATATCCTCTTTATCCTCAGGGAAGAAGAAATTACAAGGAGCCTTGTCACTTTTTCCTAACTAATTCAGAGGCAAACATTTTCATGTGTACTGAAGTCTAGCCCTTTACTGAAGCTTATAAAAGCATTCTCGTCAGTGATCTCTCTGGCTACCAGCCCCACACATTAATAACATACAGAACTAACATCACCTTTCATCAGTTCTGTACTTCTTGCCTTTCAACCCCTTTGACTGCTCTCTTATACTTGTATGATGAGATAGAATAAGAAGAAACCCAACTTAGCCTCTACATGTTATTGTTCTATCTTCTCTTTCCTACTGACTTTCCAAGTTTTTCCCAGACAGTTTTTAACATCCCCTTTATGTGGAAGTCCTCCCCCATGGTCAGGGGAAGATGCACCTTTGATTCCCAAATCCTGTATTGTTACAGATTAGCTTTCACTCCACAATTAGCTTTGCATCTTATTCACTACTCTGACGACCACAGAAAAACTCGTGCTTGAAGTTTCTATAGTGCTAAGCATCTGAAAAGTGCCCTTAGCATGATCTGAAGCTTTAACTCCCATAAAAGAAATCATTTCTTTTGACTTCACAAATGGAGAAAGTCAAAGGCCTTACCCTAAGGACCTAGACCACATTACCAGCAATTCCATGGAAAATTGGAAGCTTATGGCTTCTAGTCTCATTCTCAGTCAAATAAATGTTACTGCACAAACATTTTCATTGAGTTATTGACAGTTTTCTCACATGATTTCCCCAATCCAAGACTAATCCATTAATTTAGAAGTTAGACTAAAGATGCTGTAGAGCACAAAGTAGGCCAGTCCCCAGTGGGCTCCCAGACTCACCTGCTGTTCAGCACTCCCAAAATCTCAAAGATGATGAGTTCAAACATGGTACAAGAGAAGGCAAAAGTCACAGAGAAGATTACCTGGACCACATACTGCCGCACCTGTAATGCAGAGAAAAATCCAGAGACATCAGGCATTTACATTTCTGGAATGGCATCCTGATATCCCTCAGTGAGCAAAACAAATCACAAGGTACAATGGCCCACAGCTGGGTCTCTTGTTGCAAGGCACCAAGAACCTTTAACTGCTTAGGAGGAAACCAAAAGCCTGCTGGAAACCAGAGGGCAAACTCATGCTAAGAGGGCTCTTCGATATTAACCTTAGACTTAAAAACAAAATCCACACCACAAAAACTGTTGGGGTCTGAGTTTGGCTTGCACTTAAGCCATCTCTGACCTAGACTACAATCTCATAGCCCACTACAGATAGAAGAATGGCATTTTTTATTCCATCCAATCCTCACAACTAATGCAGCTGCAATGGATACATCTCACTGAGTTCAAAGTTAATCACTGGATTTTATTTTGCCTCAAAAATTTCACTTTACATAAGGTAGGCTTACTAGGGCAAAAGGCAAAACAGTTTCCTATTACTCCTGCATCTCCTCCATATTTCTTTTTATTTAACAGTAGCCAGTATGGAAACTTTCAGTGGCCACAGAAAAACCCATTTCCTCAGATAGCTAGGAGTCTTTCAAATAGAAGCACAAGAGGAAATTAAAAAGAAAGGAACTGCAGGTAAGATAAAAGGGATTAAAGAGAGGAATAAGGCTAAATGCAGTTTTAAAAATATTTCTAAAATTGGGAGTAATTTTTAAGACACAGACTTGTAATGAGAGATGCCTTCTCACCTCATAATCCTTGAAGAGCTTTCTCATGAAGAAGAGCCATCCAAATCCAAAGAACAGCACCTGCAGAAGAGATTAAGCACTTAACATTTGCATCCTGCAACTTGCAAAACACAAACCCACTGCACTGCTGATTGTAAATTAAACAAATGGAAGGAAAAGAGCTAAGCCAAAGTACCCAAGACCTACAAAAGATTAAAACTTGCCACAGTACCAAGGGAAAAAATGGTATTTTAAATATCCAAGTGTAGCACACACAAAAGGCTATGGCCTTTAGGAAGATCTAGTCAAGACAGAGTTCTGTGCTCCTAAATTCTCAGAATTCCTCAGCCTGCCAGAATCCTTTGCACTGTTGATTCTTGCTTCACTCTTGTAATCTACAGAATTAAAGCCTATGGGGTTTTTTACAGGAAATACAGTAATAGAGGCAAAGCAAACACTTGAATGTCCACCGCATCTTCTAGGGATGAGTAAATTTTATAAACACACCTGCTGTTTCTTGTAGACTAGAAGTGCACGTGCATTTTTTGTAGAGGTCTTTACAGTGCATCTGGTTAGACACTAACACATTGAGGGTGAAAGGTGTTACAAGCATCTCTAAGGTGGGGAAAAGGAAGTGCTAAATGCCCCAAACCCCAATCTGGAGTTGAAGAAAGCCACATGGACAAGGTAGAGGAAGCAGAACAAGCCAGTAACACTTTGCATTTCAGTGGCTGTCAAAAGACATGACAAAATTTGTTTAACTTTCTTCACACTCCTGAAGGGATCAATTTAATATCACAGCTATTTTGCAGATGACTTAAATGAAATAAATACAAATTGAACAAGGTGGCCAAAATTGTAATTACCTGTCTTCAGAGAGTAAAAGGGGACTGTGTTGTCAGGCCTTCCATGGGTATTCCCATCTATTCCTCATAAGACTGAAAAGGAGTGTAATGATTTAAAAGAACCCAAGCAAAAAGAGAATTCAGAAAATACTTAATATTTTTTACAGAAGTAGCTTTGACCAAGGCAAAGACAAAATTCAGCATATGTCACACATCAAGGAATAAAGTCAGTGTATCTCCTCAGAGCACATAGAAAAGGCCAGAGCTTTCTGCCCACCCTACCATGGAGATGGGAAACTTTCAAAGACAAAAAACAAAGGAATTATTGTGGATTACTTCCCTGCACGTCAGGAGTAACCACAGCGGCAAGGGTAACACACTAACATGATTTACAGACAAGGAACACCTGGAATGCTGGGCAAGAAGATCAAACACAGCTGCCTTGAAAGAAGAACTAAAATAGGAATGAAGTCGAATGAGTGATTTGTAACAGCTGGCAAAACTTGTTTGAAGAGGACTACTTTAAAGTAGCTGCTAGCAAAAAGCAAAGATATTTCATAAATCTCCTATCTAGAGGTCATAAGTTAAAGAAGTATGATAAGCAAATGAGCTCTACATAAAGCAATTCCACATGTAACAGTGGGAAGGAGGAAAAAGGTAGAGACAAACTCTTCAAAAAGAAGTAAGAGAAAAAGATTAGGAGATAAGTAAGTACAACAATAACAGAAAATTGCATATGAAGATTAGACTCCCCTTGTGTCAGGGATTGGCCAAAAGCATAGAAAGACATTTTAGTAAAAGATCACAGTCTAAGACACAGCAGGTGAATGTGACATGTAAGATCAGCAGAATCTTGAGCATTTGACAATTATATGCACCGACTCGAACATCTAACTTGGGACTGCTGAAGATGATGGGAAGATTCAAAGCTGCCATCAGGAATGAAGGAAAAGCTATTAGATAAGTTAGAGCTCAGAACTCAAAGCAAAAAAGTGGGAGGTTTTGTTCTGGGCGAATTCTTAACAGTACCAGAGCTATGTTCAAGCCACCAAGAGCGAAAAAGTACGTTGTGAGCAAAAATCAAAGCATTATCACGTAGGAGGGCATTGCTCTTCTGAAGCCAAAAGCCATCCTGAAAACTGTCAGGAATTAGGCTTGTGCACTGAAGTCTATATAAGACAAGCACCTGCTGCTGAGAGGGGAAAGGGTCCCATTCCTCGGCTCATCCCTCATCACTACAGAGCAAAACTTTCACGCCAGCTCAGCAGCTTAAATCAGATCCCTCTGTGATCCACCTAAACTCATTTTCATCTGGTCCAGCTGCCTAGGATCGGCCCTGTTGAGGAATATCAGGAACAAACCAAGTACTCAATGGAGACCAACAAGATGAGCTTCCCTGTCTGTTCCAACTGGAGAAACTTAAATTTAAGCTTAAACGGAGCTCGGCTCGCCTTGGTTGGGCCCGGCTCGGTCCGGCCCGGCCATCCCTGAGGGTCCGCGCGCCCCTCGCGCGGAGAGCTGCGCACGCGCGGCCCCAGGCCCCGCCCCCGCGCTCCCCGAGGAGGGGCACGGCGCGGGGAGAGGGGAGCCCGCTGGCGGCGGGACCTCCCCGTTCCCTCACCCTTCTCCTGGCCGGAGGCGCGGCGCCGCAGCGGCGGGGAAGGGGTGGGTACCTGTGAGGTGAACATGATGCTGGAGTCGATGAGGAAGCTCATGGCGGCGCCCACCGCTGCCCGCCCGCCCGCCTGCCTGCCGCGCTTCCGGCTCCGGTGGCTCCGGTGGCTGCGGTGCGCAGGCGCGCGGGCGCGTGCCCCGGGCACG